>NC_132780.1:66018043-66321073 GCF_048418805.1 Vulpes vulpes
TGGGGGGGGGGGGGGGGTGGTCACTGGCCGGAAGCCTGTCTTTGCAAACCCCCTGACTCCCTCTGCTACTGCTGTTTACCTGGGCAACATTTTCCTTTGTAAAAATAGTCAAAGCTAGAAGCCAGGATGCTTAGGCTGGACTGGATGGTTCTGGGATTATAAGGTTTTTATTAAATTTAGGACTGGTTGCTGCCATGATATGTTTACGGACAGTCTTAGGACTGCAAGAAGCTGTTGCTATAAAACTTGGAGCTTGCTCTGAGAGCCCTGGACTGGGCCCTGGAGCAAAGGGTTGTGGGCACGGTGGCCTGGCATGTGCCCTGGGCTCCTCACCCATCGACCCTCGCCTGGGCTGGTGTCCCAACACTGTGCCCACATGATTCCCTCGTAAGAATCGGAAATGACTGCCACCTGCTTCCCTCTTGGGCTGCGTTCTCCTAGTAGCAAAGAGGAATTCCCCAGAGCCCCAAATTACGGAGCTCTGGAGAATTCTTCACTTTCTGTGTAAAAATTCGAAACACAATCATTTTCTTAAACAGGGGAAACTACATAATTGCATTTATTCATTGTTTGCCTTAAACTTAACTGTTGATAAAAATAAGAAGTTTATGCAACAGACCTTGAAAAGAGGGTGTTGCTTTATGATCGAAAAGAGGAATTCAGCATTTATTAAGCACTCAGTGCTCGTCATTCTACATATTTATTATTTACGTGTGGGAACATGTGTGGATATGTACTATGAGCATTAACCACATACACACGTTGTATGTGTGTAATTACTCACACGCATGTGTTTGGCCAGTGCTCAGAAGAACCCATTTATGGCTGAACCCGGAGAGGTTAGAGCCTCTGAGGGGGAGCTAAGGTGAGAACCTCTAACCAAAAAGTTTCCCAGGCAGATTCTGAGCCTCACTGAGTGCCCCGTCCCCAAGGGCTCCACAGAGCCTATGAGAGGCACCTGTAATATGGGGGAGAGGGGGTGTATGCAGAAAGGGCCCGTTTTCTCTCCTGGCGCTTTCGTGTCCCCTTGATAAGTTTGGAGCTCACCCAGGGTCTGCTGAGTGAAAGAATAGGGCACACGAGCATGGGAAAGTCAGTTCTCACATAAAACTCAGAACAACAGCTGAACCCGTCGTCTGTGCCATGTGCCAGGGTAGGTGCTGCCTTGGGTCCCGACGTCATGCTCATGGTCTGCATCAGTCTTCTTATGAAGAAACACCTAGCTGAGTTTTTAAGAGTCGGTGACTGGAGACGGAAACCCTGTTGGGGTAGGGATTGGTGGCTCTTTCCTCTGGTGACGAGAGCCGGGGAGTTGGTTCCAGGGAGCAATCAGGATGAGGCGCAGGAGCCCAGGATTTGGGGAGTCTAAATCATGTGCCCAGGGCAAAGGTCCCATGGGGCACCAAGCTTGCCTTCCACAAACTCACTTTTATTTCTCATGCTCTCCCTTCCTAGAACCGTTTGCGGCGCCAGGACGTCGGCCTAAAAACCCACTTGGAGCAGCTGGACCGACAGATCAGTGAGCTCCAGCTGGACGTGCGCCGACCATGCAGCGAGCTTGCCGACAGCGACAGCAGGCCCAGCTCAGGTAGCCCGAGCTCCGAGGTGGAAGCTGCCCTTTGCCGGCAGCCCTCCCAGGGTCCCGGCACCTCTAGGGCCCGCGCTCTCAGGCCCGCCGCCCACCTGGAGCACCTGACCCCCAAAGGGCTGAGAATGCACCAGTTCATCCCTCTACCCAAATGTGCTTCGGAGAAAAAGGGGAGAGTGCACGTGCGTGTACTCATGGAGAGATGTTTTAACGGGACAGGTCCTGCTGTTGATAACAGAAGCCTCCTGAGGGTCTCACCTGTGCCAGGCCTGAGACAGACCCTGGGCTCTGTTGAGGTCAGATCAACTGGGAGGTTGTGAAGAACTGTTTCATGAGGCAGCAGAGGTGTTTTTCTAAGCCTGCAGGTTTATCCCATCTCAAATCTGTATGATTTGTCAGACAAGGCGATAAGGACACAGTCCCCTTGCCTGCTGCCCTGTGTCTCTCACTTTAAAGCTGCAAGGAGGGATCCCTGGGTGGCTCAGCGGTTTAGCACCACCTTCAGCCCAGGGCATGATCCTGGAATCCCGGGATCGAGTCCCACATCAGGCTCCCTGCACGGAGCCTGCTTCTCCCTCTGCCTGTGTCTCTGCCTCTCTCTATCTCTCGGTGTCTCTCATGAATAAATAAATAAAATCTTTAAAAAAAAAAAAAAAGAAAAGCTATAAGGAGATGGTCATGGAGCCATTCTGACATGCCTGGTTCAGGCCAAATGGTCCCTTCTGGCCCCACGCTGGATCGCACGGCCAACCCCGGAGACCGCGTACAGCATTGTCTGCTGTTTCTTCTAATGTTTTTTAATTTGAAAAACCACGACCTGGTCTGGATGTGCACTGTGTGTGGCAGGTCCCAGCTAGAGGGCCCCCAGCGTGCTGTCTTCTTCCGATTGCCGCTTGGGACGAGGAGTGGGTGGTGAAGGATGCCAGAGGCCTGCCCTGCAGGGGCTGAAAGCCAGGTCACGGAGGGGAAGGAAAGCTGCTTGCCAAGGACGGGGGTCAGTGGGTGATGGGTCCCAGGTGAAGGGGGCTCCCATTGACCCTGTTGATGGGGCAGCAATGGACAGTAATGGGGAGCCCCTGGCCACCTTCTCCAGTGCCACCCTTGATGAGATCCTGAGCCCCACCCCCAGCACAGGGCAGGAGAGGGGCCACTGCCCAGAGGTGCACTGACCACTGCTCTTCACCCTGTCCAGGCTTCTACGAGCTGAGTGATGGTGGCTCCTGCTCCCTCTCTGCCTCCTGCACGTCTGTGTGTAGTGACCGCATGTACTCCTCCTTGGGCACTCTGCTGCCAGCCAACCCCATGGCCAGCCCCGATGCAGGGGACTGCCGACCCCGCTCAGCCGACGAGACCACCGTGCACACAGCCCCCCTGCCCACATGGGGACCCCAGGCCACCGAGGAGGGCGTGTCCCGGCCCAGGCCAGTGTCTACAGGTAAAGGAGAGCCAGGAAGGGGAGGGCAGGTCCCATTCAAGGTGATGGGGCAGCTGGGGATGGCTGTTGCACCATTGAGCACAAAGCAAGGAAGCCCCGTGTACATTTGGGGCTGGTGCTAATCCCACAGGTACTACGCCAAATTACCTATAGGCTTTTTTTCTTTTTTTTTCTTTTTATGGTTTTTTGGATAGAGACAGGAATCAAATGCCCACTTCTGTCCATTATAGCAAGACTGCTGTGATAAAAAGCATTTTTTTCTTACTTTTTAAGTGAACATCTGAAAGTTATTTTAAAAATCCTTCTAGAACCCTTACACGACCTGACTGGCATCTGTCTGTGACTGGAATGGGCTCAGTAGCCAGAGCACCCCGGAGAGAGTTCATTTCACAAGAGGGTCCTTCTCAGGGGCTCAGAAAAGAACCTGTTTTTCTTTAGTCTGTCGCAAAAGGAAACGACCTCATCTTTGGACAGATTAGCTTTCTAGTACAAGACCTGGCTTAGTGCTGTCTGTCCTGGTGAATATTCCCATGACTTCCTTTCTGTGATGCCTTCAGGGAGGGTCTGTCCAGAACCCACCGTGGGGTCACAGATACCTGCCTCTCTGGGCATCTCCAAACCTGGGGTGAATGAAGGCCTGGGATTCTGAGTCCAACGTCGCCTCATAGGCTGTGGCAGAGAGGGCACAGCCCGGACCCGGTGATGGTGTTAGGTGTGAACCAGCCCTATCTGTGCTGCTCGTGACCTGGCATCAGAGTGCACGGCATGCTGCCCTCCCCTTGCCAGGCCTTTTGCCCAGGCCTGCACAGGGCACTTCAGGGTTATGGTGCTGCATGGGATGTGACCCTAGGATCATCCTAGGGTCCCCAATTTACCTGTTTGCTCATTTCTCTCATTCCCAGGTGATCTTGAAAGAGTCCTACCACCTGAGGTGGTGTTCCAGAAAGCCAGCACAGACCCCAAGTCCACATCTTTTCTCTACCAGGGGATGGACCTCCCAGTGCACGTGCTGGACCCCAAGTACCAGCGTGACCTGGTGTCCAAGGGTGGCAGGGAGGTGTACCCATATCCCAGCCCCTTGCATGCTGTGGCTCTTCAGAGCCCTCTCTTTTCTCTACACAAGGAGGCCCTGCAGAGTAATGGCCACTCTCCCCGGAGGGAGCCCCTGCCCAGCCCTGCGGCCCCAGGCCCTAGCCAGACTGGACCTGTCCTTGAGGCTGGCCCAGCTGCAGCATATATAGACAAGCTGCTAAGGCTGCGGGGCCGAGGGACCCCCCCAAAGGGCAGTGTGGGTGAGCATGGACCCCCAAGACGTGAGGTGCCCCCATCCCTGCAGGTGCTTGGTGGCCAGAGAGCAGACAGTGAAGGTGGCCCGGAGAAGTTGGTGTGCACCCCAGGGAGAGCAGGGTCAGGTGGGATGGCCCAGAGGGCGGACACCAGCTGGGACAACCTCAGGCTTCGGGGACCTGCCATGCTCCTTGCAGCTGCCCCGCACCCCAGCAGCCTTCCAGAGGAGGGACCCAGTCCCTCAAGAGGCTGCATCCGTGGGGAGACCATGCTGGGTGCCCCTCAGCAAGGCCATGGGCCAGCCCCCTCTCCCCGCCCCCAGACTCAACGGCAGGCTCTCAGCTGCCAGGAGAGCACAGTCCTGTCACCTGCCGGGAAGGGGGGCAGGGCAAGCCCCACTCTGCCCCCAGGGCACTGTGCCCGCCCCCCATTTGCTGCCAGTGGACCTTCCCTCCTGGGGCTGAAAATAGGCCACCCCAAGATGAAGGCTACGAAGACCAAGAGAGGGGCCAGTGACAAGGTGCTGCGGTTTGGGGGGCAGCCTTCCCCCGACGGGGCCCTCGCAGCACCCCTTCTGCCCCCCGAGTGGGGGGAGGGTCTCAGGAGGAGGCCCCCTCTGGCGGGGGCGACCCCCAGCCGGTCCTGCTCCGAGCCCAGACTCTACCCCGTGCCCCTCCTGGTGCCCCTGCTGGTGGCCCGACGGGAGAGTCGCCAGGCCCCCGCCCAGGCCTTGTTCCCCGTGGAAGGCAGTGCTCTGGGCACGGCGGGCGGGGAGGGGCGGAAGAAGCAGCGCAGGTGGCTGTCCTCTGTGGAGATCTCCGGCAGCCCGGGGCCCCACAGGCCGGCAGCGAGCAGGGCGGGCGGTCCCCGGCCCGTGTGCGCCCGCGCCCGGCCCAAGCTGCCCCGCCAGGACGCCCGGGTCAGGAGCGAGTCGGACGGCTCCGAGCCGTCGGCCGAGGGCGCCTCCCTGCCCCGCTCCACGGTGGCCGAGACCAGCGAGGACGGGGCCAGCGACCACACCGCCAGCCGCTTCGGGGACCGGGAGTCCAGCAGCAGTGACTCGGAGGGCGGCGCCTGGCCTGGGGCGTGTCCCCCGCAGCCCTGGAGGGCCCCGGGCGCCCGCAGGCCACCCCTGCCTCCCGTACCCAAACTGTGCCGCATCAAGGCCTCCAAGGCGCTGAGGAGAAAGATCCGAAGGTTCCAGCCGGCAGCACTCAGGGTCATGACCATGGTGTGAGGCCCCCAGGAGGCTGCGCAAGGGACAGGGACCTCCTGAGGACCCGCAGTGAGCGCGTGTGACCAGCACACACAGGCCCTCCCAGGACTAGGGACCGGGACCTACCTCGTTGGCCGTTTAGGACGTGGACGTGTGTCGTCTGGCCAACGTGGCTGATCTCCGAAGTCACAGGAGGGGACAGGCCCCAGAGAAGAGGCGACGGAGTGGGTCCCCGGGCTCATCCTGCGGCCTGCAGAGGCTCTGGGAGCATGTCCCCAACCCCGTGGATGCAGGGGAGACTACAGAGCCGCCCACCTGCTGCCTCTGTGGCAGCGTCTTCCTGGGGAGAGTCCCAGCCCGGCCCCGCCGGCGTCCACCTCGTGGTCCTCGTGGTCCCCTCCAGGCCCCATCTGCTCAGCTGGCACCGTGGTCACCCGCAGCCCTCCTAAACATTACTCCCAAGAGCATTCTCTTAGAGGGTGTTCTAGAAACCAGGATGTGAGCCCTCCCCGTGAATCAACGTGGATCATGCCATCATCTTCGCAAACCACCTCTCGGTGGTAGGTCAGCCAGGCCTGTGTCCCCACCCCGTGGGTGCCCTCACCTGTGGCAGGAACATGCATCTCTCACATGCGTGGCCCAAACTCTGGTTCCAACACAAGGAAACAGTGTAAAAGTGTTCGTGGAGGGGCGCCCGGTGGGCTCAGTCGGAGGAGCTCACGACTCTTAGTGTCGGGGTCGTGAGTTCCAGCTCCAGCCCCGTGTTGGGTGTAGAGATGATTTCAAATAAAATCCTTTTTTTTTTTTAAGTGTTTTCGAAAAACTAGGCTTTTTTGGTATTTATTTTTCAAAGAAACTGCCCCTTAACTTTTCAAAGATTTTTCAGGGAAGCTGCCTGCTGAGTATTGCAACATTTTTAATTCCTGAAGCAGCTTTATCTTGAATCCCTCCCAGCTGCCCCCGAGTGCTTCCCTGGGCCCGGGGCCAAAAGAACGAGGGGGGGACATCTTCACTGTGGAGCCTGGGGGTGGCTGGAGACCTCAGCCCCACCCCGGGGCAAATGTACAGTCGGCCAGAACTTTGGAAGGAAAAACAGTAAGAAAACCAGCCAAAATATTTGCAGATCTATGGACATTCGTGTAACAAGCGACTGGTTTCAGGATACGGTTTAAAGAGCTGAACATTAAAAAAAAAAAAAAAACAAAACTGAACATTTTAAAAAACAATCGACATTTTAGAACAAAGAGGTCGGCCGGTCGGGGTGGTGGCTGAGACGGTGATGGGGAGCAGGTCGCAGGGGCTGCGCCGTGTCCACCCCGAGGATGTAGGCATTTCACAGAGGGGGGCATGAGGCATTCTCCGGGTCCGGGTGGAATTCCCACTTGTGCTTCATGGAATCTGCTTATGGACAGGAGGGTGGGGCTTCCTCAGCTTTTTAAAAAACCGCATCCGTGGTTAAAGCATTCAAACCCACCCTTAACAGGTGGAAAGCTGTTGCACAGGAGGTTTTCTGAGAACGGTCTAATTCTCAGCCCTGTGGCGCCCGTGATGGGAACTCGGGTTTTTCTAGGGCCCCGGGGCGGGTGGAGATCTGGAGACGTGGTTGGCCCCCTCCCTCCCTCCCTCCCTGCGAGTGTGGGGGGGTGCAGTGGTGCCTGTGCAAGGGCACCACCAGCACCCTGCTGGAGCAAAGCGGCGGTGGGCTTCCGTCCATGAGGCACACTCCTGTGTGGGTTGGAGCTTTGCACACATGAAGGGCATCAGACGCAGACTTCTCTCCCACCCTGTGTGGTCCCAGCGTCCTCATATTGTGGGACAGGACCTCCAGGTCGTGTCTCCCACCAGGACGCCTAGACTCAGCAGGGAAGGGACCCAGGGGCTATCAACCCAATACAGGAGGCGAAACTGAAGAGAACAGAGGCCTTTATTTGAGGCATCAGGGTGGCGACTCGGGGGGCTAGGGTCCACAAGCAACCCCCTCATAGGAGGAGAGGGAGGGGTCTTTATGAGAAAGTAGGCAGGGCTAATTCTGTGATTTCAATGACAAAGAGAGGAGAAAATGGATTTGTCACTGACCCTGGTCAGCGTGGTCTCTCTGCCCCTGGCACCATCTCGTCCACTGTCTCGTTGCTGTGGTTACTGGGCTCTGGGGCCCTAAGCAGGAGCCTCTGGTGCCAAAACCCCATGCTCTGCGGGGACCAGCCTCCCCTCCCTGACCCCTTGACCCAGTGCCCCCTGATGGGAACGCACCCCACTGGGTGGTCCTGGCTCACCCGTGCCCTACACGCCCCCCGCACACCCCCCACATACACACCAGCTGCGCCAGGTGACCCAACAAACCAACCACAGAAATGATGCAGGCCCCAAACCACAGGCAGCGGCAGCCTCGGTGGCACAGGGGGTTCTCGTGATCAGTCACAGGTCCATGTGTCTCTGTCTGACTCTCCCTCTATGCGTCTCTCTCTCTCTGTCTCTCCCTCTGTATCCATCTCTCCCTCTGTCTCCATCTCTCCCTCTCTCTGTCTCTCCCTCTCTCTGTCTCTGTCTCCCCATCTGTCTCTCCCTCTCCCTCTGTTTCTCCCTCTGTCTCTATCCCTCTGTCTCTGTCTCTCTCCCGGTCTCTCTTCCAGTCTCTCCCTCTCTCACCTGTAGAGACGCAGACACACACCTCAGTTGCCCACGGCCCCAAGCTACCTGCTTGCTAGTGTGCCCACATTCACTCTCAGGCGGGTTTGGAGTAAAGAGACGCAATCCTAGGTGCCTCGTCCTCCCATCTGCCTGAGGCCCAGCTGCCTTGACTTCCCCACACGTAGCCAACGGACACCGCCCCACTGCACCGGTTAGCGGTGCCCAGGCCCCAGCTTCCCTCCTGTCCTCCCCAGATCGGCCTCCTCCTTAATCCCTTGGGGTTTGTCTCCAGGAGAACATGGACAGTGTTGACACCGGGCCTGGCCAGGGGGCTCACGACACTGGGGTCACGTCCACAGAGCACGAGGAAGGCCTGGGGGGCGAGTGGCCCAGCAGCCGTGGGTCGGGGAGGAGGCTTCGGGCAGGGAGAGGGCAGAGCAGGTGCCTCCCTCTGGGGCAAGGAGCCTGCGTGGCCTCTGGGCCCTGCTTTGGGCTGGGCCGTATGCGGGAACCAGGGGACGCAGCTCTCAGGGAGACACAGTCACAATTCAGAAAGTCGGCAGTAAGGAGCCTGCGTGAGGTGCCCGTTGGTGGGCCTGCCTTCCGAAGCAGAGTCTCTGCAAACTCAGAGAAGGGCGCTCAGCGGGGCAGACGGCCCAGGGCACAGCGCGCAGGCGGGAGGGCCCCTGAGCTCGCTGCCGCAACACACCTGTGCGATGGGTGTTGTATGTTCCGGGCATGTTTCTCCTCTGAGCACATGTGGCCCGAAGAGCTCAGGGAGGGGAGGTGGAGCAGAGACCCCCCCTGCGCAGAGCGTGCCGGCCCAAGGGGCATCACGGGGCGGGGGGTGTCATGTGCATCTGCAGACAGACGAGCCGCTCCCCATCCCTAAAGCAGCTCTTACACGGGACAATTTACAATCTGACATTTTGGATCACTGGAAACCACTTGTACCTTCCAGCATGACCAAAATGCAAGTGCTTTAGCAAAAACCAAAAGAAAAGAAACTTAAGTTCTGAAGATCGAAGTCAAGTGAAGGTAGAAACTGAATATACAGGAGTCGTTCATTCATAACAATTAGAAAAAACTTTAATCACGTCAGAGAAAATACCCCACTGTATTCTAGCACGCTATGTCATTATTGTCATGTGAGGAAACAGAATGTCTGCCTTTTATTGTGGACTGAACGCCCGCGTCTCCGAACTTCTCCGTGGAAGCCCTGCCCCGCGACGTGCCCAGGCTTGAGGGGGCCTGGTGGGGAAGGGGGCGCTGGGAGGGAGGAGGTCAGGTGAGCACGCCCCAAGCTGGCTGCCCCTGAACCTGGACCTCTGGCCTCCACCCCTCGAGAGCAGTAGAGTCCGTGTCCTTGCAGCCACCTCCTCGCTAGCTCAGGCAGCAAGTGCCAGGAGCTCTGCAGGAAAAAGAAACACACGTGTCCTAAATATTTCCCTTGTGATTAGGAGGGCAGCTGGGACCAACCAGAGTCTGAATCTTCAATCGGCCAGCCAAGTGTATTTACAGAGCACCTACTGTATACAGGAACTGTGCTGGCTGCTGTGTGCAGGACGGGGAAAGACAGCTGTGGAAGCTGTGTCTGGCTGGGGGAAATGTGCTACAAGCTCGACCCAGCAGCCCCAAGGAGGACTCAGGGGGACGAGGAGACAGTGCACTCGGAGGCTTCCCTGGGATGGAATGGGCAGTGGCCGCTGGGGCTGCACAGGGTAGAGGGGACAGGGGCCAGAGCTTGGCTGCAGAGAGAGAGAGCTGGGTGGTGAGAGGCTGACAGGTCCCAGGTGGGGGGGGGGGGCCCTTGGAGGTGGTCCTGCATGCAGAGAGGACTTAGACTTAGATGTGGGGAAACGAAGAACAGGCAAAGGCCGCTCCCTTGGTGGTGCAGCAGAAGGTGGTCCTGGGGCAGATAACCAGGGCAGGCAGGGCAGCAGGGTGGGTGCCCAAGGCAGAAGGGGCTCAGCAGAGAGGCCATGGGCCTGGGGAAGCCAGGCCAGGAGAGAAGGAGGCTCCCCTGTGATTGGGGTGGGGAGCACATGCAGGGTTTTCTCTGGTTAGCTCTGATGTAGAAGCAGGAACAGAAGTCAGGGCAGCTGTCATTTGGGTGGATTGTTACAGAGACTACTGTCCAGACTCTCGACCTGTCAGTGCAGGCAGCGGCCCGACTTCCTGCGGGTCTGAGGACGCAGCAGGCCTTTGGGGCTGGCTGTCATGGGGAGGGTGGGGGGCCAGTTTCCTGTCCAGCGGCTGCAGGCTACAGGCAGAGCTCCATCTGGACCCCTGGCCTTGTCACCATCCATGTGTACGGCCAGCCTGTCAGAAGCAGCGGAGAACCTCACTAGGCCTGTGTTCTGAAAGGCCCACTATCTGGCTGTGCTGACCGGGGGCCGGGAAGGGGCCTGCGAGGAGCCAGAGGGCCTTGGCCAGGTCATGCAGCAGGGCCAGCGCCAAGGGAGGACGGGTTGTGGAGGAGTGTGTGCACCTGTGCATGACAAGACACACAACACAACGAGCAGAGGGCCTGTGGTTGGGAGCCCTCAGCCTCCCGCAGAAGGTGCCACACAACAATGATGCAAGATCGAGCAGAAGGACACGTCCAAGGTCACTCACTGGTCACCAGAACACTCAGGATTCTTGCTGAAGTAGGAGCGTGTCCGTCCTTCTTATTAGAAATAAGAGCTTTCTAATCAGTATTTCTATTTCCATTTTAAGATTTTTCATCCTTTTCATTTTTTATTCCATCTTCTTTCCGTTTTTATATTTCCTGCAGCCACGACCTCCTCACTGAGGGTAAAATTCACCACGGACAAAACGACAAACCATTCACTTTACTGAGCTTCAACCTCACCTTCCTTAATTATTTCCCTCATCTCCACCTCTTGTCCCACTTGGGGACACACAGTAAAATCTCAGATTTCCGTCCCTGTGCCACGCTTCCCCTCCTGGGTGACAGGGCTGGTGGCTGCATCTCGTACTTGGGACGGCAGGAACGCCAGTCCTGGCTACAATCTCGGTCGTCCCCAGAATCCCGGGCTCATCGTGCTGCACGTCCCAGAGCCGGCCTGTGCCGACGGACATGCATGGTGATGACAAGAGCGACAGTGCCCGTCCTGAGACCTGGACGAGCTGCCATGTGGACGTGTCCGGGCGGTTGGCGGGGAGCCCACGGGCGTCTGCAGGCTGGTGCACAGCGGAAGGATCTCCTTTCTGCTGATCCTGCGGCATCGGGGAGTCCTGCAGGCCGTCTGTGAGAAATAGTCACTTGTAATCCCTTCGTGACGCTTGGCTCTGCACAGCTAATCTGGCTTGTTAAGGACGAGGCACTCAGGCTGATCCTCCGCGGCCGTGAGGATTTCCGCCCTCGCTTGAGTACGTCTGGCCCAGACTGGTCCAGTGTCAGCAGTTCTCTGAAAGCCTGGCGCTCCCAGCGCGTCCCCTGTGGGAAACACGCCTTGCAGCGGGTCTGGGAGCTCCGGTGAGAGCGCAGCCTGCAGCCCGCCGGGGGTGCAGCTGGAAGCTGTCTTGCTCACCGTGAATTACCTGTGCGTGGTCCCGACGGTCCCGGGAGCTGGCCTGTCCATGCCTCCTCCACGACAGTATTACCTGTGCATGGTCCCGACAGTCCCAGGAGCTGGCCCGTTACCGCCTCCTCCATGACGCCCAACAGCACCAGGGCTCTCCGACTCCTGCATCAGTCTCCACTGGCGGCCTCTGAAGCAGATTGGGATGCCCTGCAGACTTGCATTGTGACGTAGAAACAAGCTATTGTAAAACCATTAAAATACAGGCTTCAGGATGCATATGACATCAGAGCTCACGGACAGGGCCTCATGAGGGCTGTCCTGATGCGTCTGCGTTGACCATGTGTGGAGTCAATTCACCAAGGGGCCCTCCAGAAACATCCCTGTCTGGGATCACAGGTCGTCGCGATTTGCTGAAGTCCGTAAGCCAGAGAGGTCCAACTTGGCGGTGAACCTCACTTGACCTGAGCTGCAAACACCATGTAATGAGAATGGCAGTTCCTGTAGTTGAATTTCACTTATTTGTTTATATCCTGTCGAATATCTTTTCAGTTTGCCAAAGCTCAAGCTGTTTGAGACGGGAGACGTTTTAGGATCTGGGGCCGGGCAGATCCACAGCATTTGTTTGTCTACACCAGGGCGTAAGGAACGGTGGTGAGTTCACCTCAGAAAGGCCGTAGATGTGACTGCGAGGCCAGATGGGAACCTTCAAAAGGAACATCACTTCCTAGCACACACGTCTTCAGGACCAATCAGGCTGGGGCCACGGAAATCCATACCCGCCACTCGATTGGCTGAGTGACCAGAGATGATGGGAGGAACCCATTAAATATGAAGATTGTACTTACACATAATTTAGGGGAAAAGATAGTTTATCAAGGGATTATCAGAGGCCCTCGGTGGAGAGGATGTCAACTCTGGGTTAAGACAGGTATTCATTAACTCTGAGATTTACAGCACAGTTGACCACGGCTGACATTTATTATCTACTATTTATTTTTAACAAGTGTCTATGATTAATGGTTAATGTTCACTTAGCACATTTTTACAAAGTGCTTCCTTCTGGTGCTCAGGACAATTCTGTATTTGAAAGCTAACAGCACTACGGGAAAATTAAGAGGTGGATCGCTGGTGTGCGGAGTTGCCTGAGGTTGAGGTGGGGCCTCGTGAGTGCAAACCAGCCCTGTCATCCACGGTCATGCTCAGAGCCACTGCGTGAACCTCCACAGGCGTGCTCAGGCCTCACTCACAGCGGCAGCCTCCGTGGTGGCCCTGGAGCTCGGTGGGTGAGCGCAAGGCTCTGGATTCAGGAGGAAGCTTGGGTCCCGAAGGAACATCAACCTGCCCCTGGCTCTGTGCTCCAATGGGATTGTGGTTCTAGCACAGCCCTTAGAGCCTTCTGTGGTTGTTACAATGAACCCAGAGTGTGTCAGGACCTTATGCTACCGCCGAGCTCTGAATTGGACTGCCGCGCGGGTACTCGGTCTCTTAGGTTCTGTTGTTTGCTGCCTTTTTCTTATTTAAAAACATTTTAAACGTAGAAGTGTTTCAAACCTACAAGAAATGCAAAAGTCACATACCCGTCCTTCGAGTGCTCACCAGCTGGATCTAACACAGGTGAACAGGTGTTGCAATACAGGTGAATGTGCTGCAATACTTCCTTCCTACTCACTTGCTGACCCTGAGACAATCACCATGGAGGGAACTGAGCAAACCACAGTGACTTCCAGACGTGTGAGGAGCACACCCGCCCCCAGCAACTGCCACACGGAGCCCAGTCCTGCTCCCGCTGACCAGGCCACACCGCGTTGACCCCTCCCATGACAGCAGCCATCAGATTGTGCCAATGGGCCATCCAATGGCTAAGAGCTGTCTAAGCATCTTTCCATCTTCTTGTCCAGGTGGGGCAAGTGCTTCCCCCAGGACATCACCACGTCCCTCCCGAGTGGGGCATGAGCTTCTCCTAGTGGCTGCAGCCAGTCTCCACAAATTTATCATCTTATCATTTAGAAGGCTGGAGTCCAGAATGGGTCTTGCTGGGCTCAACACAGGTGTCGGCAGCGCTGGCTCCTTCTGGAGGCTCCCAGGGAGGGCTGTCCCTTGCCTTTCCAGCTTCTCCAGGCTGCGGACAGTCCCTGCTTCAGACTTGGCCTCCGTGCACAGAGCCAGCACCATCAGACTGAGTCTCTCTCTGCCTTTCTCTAATTTTCTCTCTTGGACTCCTTCTTCCACTCATGTGGAGGATCCCTGTGATGACCTTGGCCCACCTGCTAATCCAGGATAATCTCCCCATCTCAGGTCAACTGACTATTGACCTTAACTTCCTCTGCAAATAGTAATTCTCCCTTTGCCAAGTAAGGCCAAAGCTGACTCCCCATTTCTGGCACAGAGCTCCTAAAACCCTAGGAATTTCCTAAATGCTGAGAGTGACAGACATGTCTTTTGTGGTGTTAAGGAGGTGACTTTTGGAAAGGGGCAGGTTGCTAGTTGAGATGAAAGGCTTGGAATGTTCCATCCCACTCCTGACCTGGGGGAGGGGAAGGGGCTGAAGGTAGGGTCCAGTCACCAATGGCCGATGATTTCATCAGTCAGGCCTGGGTGATGAAACCTTCATAAAAACCCACAGGGATGGGTGTGGAGAGCTTCTGGTCTGTGAAGAGGTGGGATCTGGGGAGAGTGTCCCATGGAGAGGGAGCAGAAGCTTTGCACCCCTTCCCCATACCTGCCTATGTGTGTCCTCCCATTGAGGTGTTCTTCTGTCCTGTTCTTTCACAGTGAACCTGCAGCTCCTCTGAGTTCTCTGAGCCGCTCTAGTGATTAAACCCAAGAGGTTGGGGGAACTTCTGATCTACAGCTGATGGGGTCAGAAGCACAGATGACAATGGGGCTTCAGACTGGCCTCTCAGTGGGGGTGGGCCAGTGGGACCAAGCCCCCAGCCTGTGGGGTCTGATGCTCTCTCAGGGTGCTCATCTCAGAAAGGAATGTTAGTCCATCTTTAAAAGTTATTTTATTAGCAAAGTGAGTTTATTCAGGAATGGCAGAGGAATTGCAATTCAGGACAAGCACGCTAGGGCAGACCAGAGACAAGTTCAGAGAGACAAGGGGAAGGTCAGCTTTTTTTTTAGGCTTTAGGAGGAAACAGGGGAAGCCTGTTTTAAACAAAATGTCACTGGAGAAGGACAAGGGTCCGAGGTCGTGGACGTTTCACATTGGCTGCCGGTGGTAGTAAGTGCGTTGTTGCTCAGGGAGGGACCTTCTTCTGTTCTCTCAAAAGTGGAGATAAGCCCCTAAGTAAAAAGTGTCCTCTCTTGCCAAGGTAAGAACCGCCTTCCTTTTGCCTGCTGGCTAGCGGGCGCCACACCTGGCCCAGGGTGAGACTCCTACTCTGGAGCCTCAGGTGAGATGCTCTCCATCATTTTCACACATTGAATTGTAGGACCCCCAGCTGGGCCTGAGAATGGCTTGTCAGTGGTGTGGGGACCCCACACATTCACAGCTTCTGAGGATAAGGAGGTGAACATCTTTGGGAACTATCATTCTGTTGATCACTGTGGTTAGACCAGGTTTAGCTTCAGCGCCTAAGACTTTCTATTTTCTCACTTCTTGCCAATATTTGGTATTCCCAAAGTACAGCATTCCTGTGAAAACTTTCATTAGCCAGAAAGGTGTAAAGCAGAGCAGTGATCACCTTTTTTTTATATGGAATTTTTTTGAGTGTTCCCAGACTCAACAAATCTCCTCTCTGAGGCCTTCCTAAAACCTTAGGACACACCTTAATAATGGACACACAAAATATGTGAGATAAAGCCTGGAGGCACCCAGACACAGCCCCGTGCTCTGGGGGCTGGAAGCAGAGAGGCTGTGGTGGCCCCCCAGACGGGAGCTCCCTCTGGGTGCACTGCCTTCCTGCATTGCAGAGAAATGCTGAATGATCTTTTCCTTCTTGGCCTTCTTTTGTAGAAGCAAAAATCTTCAGATTTCTTTCAGCAAGTGAAAACGAATGGTACTATAGGTCTTTCATAAAAGTGAAGTGGTGCGTGGAGAACTTTCAACAAGTGGAAATACCTGTATCGGACTTGATAATGTCTGTCTATCTGATGGATACGAAATGGTGTTTGATTGTGGTTTCAATTTTCATTTCTCTGTTTACAAATGAGATCGAATATCGTTTCATATTTTTATGAGCCTTCCAAGTTTCTTTTGTGAATTCACCGTACACATCCTTTCGTCCCGTTTTTCTAAGTTTTTTGTTGATGTAGATGAGTCTTTTTAACCTGGAGACCAATTCTTGGTCAATGGTAAATTGCAGGTGTTGCAAAAATCACTTCCTAGCTGAGGCTTGTCTGTAACTTGATTTATAATGCTTTTGTTGCATGCAAGATTTTCTGTCACAACAGTCACATTTATGGGTTTTTTCATTTACAGTTTGTGGGTATTTAAAAATCTTCTAGAATTCTTCAGTGTGATATTTTAAAGATATTCATTCTATCTATTAAAAGTTGAGTTTGGATTTCCAGCATAGGTCTTCAGTTCACTGGTGTTTATATCTCTGAGTGTGAGGAAGAGCTTCTCCCGTATCTTTGCCCATCTTTCTTCCGTGGTTGTCTTCACCCTTCATGGGAGAACCCATCTTCTCGTGCACCTGTCCATAGCTCCTGCTCCCTGAGCACCCACACGCATTGGACCATCACTCCAGGAATATCTGTTCTTTCACTGTTCATTCTCCATCCCGCCAGGACTGATTCTTCAAAGCTGTCTTGTCACTTGGTTTCCTCAGACTTGCATGTGAACCACGGGATCTCCTTGTCAAGTTCTGCTCAAGATTTCTTATGGATTTTAGTGCTATTGCACTTAAATTTATAGGTTAATTGGGAGGAAACTGCCATCTTTATGATAGGCTTCCTATCTGTTAATATTTAGGTCTATTTTATGTATCTCAGTAATTTTTTTTAAATTTCTTTGTCATGTTTTGAGCAATTTTGGTTACTTTTCTCTCTACATACTCAGTTTGTATTATAAATGAAATTGGAATTTTAACTGATATTTTCTAATTATTTGATGCTGGTGTGTGTGCATTTGTGTGTATGGGTGTGTACATATGTGTTTATCTTATATCCAGCAACCTTACTGAACTCTCATGTTAGTTTTAAGAGTCTGCCTGTGGCTACTCTGGGATTTCCAGTGAACACAATCAAACCAGTCCGAGAGTTTATTTGAGCCCCAAATATCACTACTCTTTCTTACCCAGGTTCTGAAGCAACTGAAAAATGAGTTAAAAATCCAAGCAGCCAGAAGTCCTAATATCAGCTCTGTTTGAGAAAATGCTAATAATAGAGAACATATTACATCTACAGACAAGTGGGCTTCCCCATTATGACTCACAAATCAGCATATTTGCCCACCTAGTGATCAGCTGGAGATGGAGAGCACACGTGCCCTGGAAGGGCCCAGTGACACACACAAGGAAGGAAGGGATAATCAGGGCTGCAGCATTGTCCTGGGGTCCAGTGCAAACAACAAGGCGGAGCCCTTGTGCTGTCCCACCATCTCCCTCAAACTGGTCATGTTATTTACTTGCTATAATGTCATTCTAAGTCCAGAAAAATTTAAATTGCAAGCTTAATTTTACCATTCACTATACAACTCCAGTTTTTTTTTTTTTTTAGTTTTATTTTTTAAAGAATTTTATTTACTTATTCATGAGACACGTAGAGAGAGAGGCAGAGACATAGGCAGAGGGAGAAACAGGCTCCATGCAGGAAACCTGATGTGGGACTCGATCTCAGGACCCCAGGATCGTGACCTGAGCCAAAGGCAGATGCTCAACCACTGAGCCATCTCGGTGACTCACAACTCCAGTTTTAAAGGTAAATAGAAAAATATTTAACTTGTACAGAGAATCATTGATTATACAATGTGTATTTTGTAGCTTAGGCATACACAGAGATTTTGTTCTTACTGGAACAGTGAACTTCTATGAGAACGACTCCCTTGCTCTGCTTCTGTCCCTCCCAGCACCTCCACCTGGCACGCTGGTGATCCACAAGGGTGGAAGGTAGGGGAGCTGTGGGCATCCCTTCATTCCCTCCTCTGTGTCCTCGTTCTCAGGGTAAACAGATCAACCGTTTCAGGGAAGTAACAAGAGCACACCAGCATGAGGAGAGGAAGGGTGGCCTCTCGGGGAGGGGCTGCCAGCACCCCATTTACTGTTCCAGAGAAGCTCATTACCCTGACTCCCACCCCCACCGGCGCCCAGATCCCTGGCTCTCGGGGCATCGTGATCCCTCTGTATGAAGGACGAGGCCAGGAGCAGAGCAGACACACGGTGAGCCTCCTCTGTCCACACATGCTCCACGGCCGTGTGTACTGAGTGCAAGGTGACGGCCAAGACTGTTAAGCACCCCAACACACCAGCGGAGCGCTGAGCCAACTGGACAGGCCACAGGCCCTGAGGGAGGTCCTGGCTCCAGCTTCACCAGTCGCAGCTGTGACAGCCATCCCTGAACGGGGCCCCGGGCTGGGGCCATGAACAGGTATGAAGAAAGGAGTTTTAGGTGGCAGAGTTTCTGCTACATGGAGGAAAGGATTTCAGAGGGAATTGGAGAAGAAATTGGTATAAAAGAAAGAAGACGTCTCCCTAACCAATACTGAGTATGAATTCTAACCTTGCACTTGGGGTTTGCTTTCCCAGCATCACCACCCTTGCCGGGAGCCCCAGCACCACAAAAACAACAACTAGAACCCAAGAGCGAAAGAGGCCAGGGAACACACATGTTCCTTTTTTTTTTTTTTTTTTGGATTTTGTTTATTTGAGAGAGAAAGACAGAGAGAATGAACAAGAGGGAGGAGCAGCCTCCCCACCGAGCAGGGAGCCCAACATGGGGTAGATCACAGGACCCCAGGATCATGACCCAAGACGAAGGCAGATGCCCAACTGCTTGAGCCCCTCAGGCACTCTCACATTTCATTTTAAAGAAAGTCCTAACATCTCACAATTTCTGTGTGACTTTTGGCAGATATGCTATTTTTAGGTTAAGAAAATGTTCTATTCTCGCATATATATGTACTATTGCAAGATAGTGTGAAATTTTAATACTTTTGAGATCATTGTTTTTCTCAAATTTAACCTGTTAACACAATGAATCACAGTGATAAAATGTCCATTGTTAAACAAGTCACACACTCATGGAATGAACAATACTGGTGATGAAGTTTTTTTTAACATTCATACTTTAGGGATCCCTGGGTGGCGCAGCGGTTTGGCGCCTGCCTTTGGCCCAGGGCGCGATCCTGGAGACCCGGGATCGAATCCCATGTCGGGCTCCTGGTGCATGGAGCCTGCTTCTCCCTCTGCCTGTGTCTCTGCCTCTCTCTCTCTCTCTCTCTGTGACTATCATAAATAAATAAATAAATAAATAAATAAATAAATAAATAAATAAAACATTCGCACTTTAAATCATTTTATTGGGGAAACTTTTAGGCATAACACTTCTGAAGTGCCCGTCACCCAGTTTTAACCCGTGACCCTCCTATTCTCTGCTCCCACCCTCATTCCCACCACCACCCAGATCAGGGGTTTTTGCCAAGTTCAGAAATGATGAATCATTTTGCTAATACTCCATTTAGGATTGTATCTTATGTTCATAAATGATATTCTCTTCCTGAACGAGGCATATTTGGCTTTCTTACCAGAGCTCTGCCAGGGGATAGCAGGTGCCCCGAAGGTTTCCCTCTTGTTAGATTCTAGTAACAAAGTGTAAGATCAGGAATCATCTGTTTGTAAAAGGTTCAGCAGACCACATCGTATGACCATCTGGGCCTGGGGTGGCGGTGGGGGAATTGTGGATTGTGAACATTTATTCTTTCTCCTTAATGCTGCTAAGTCTCATCATATTTCCATAACTTTTTAAGTCATCTAGCAAATCTGTGCTCTGCTAGGGCACTTTCCTTTTCCTCCTGAGTTTTAGAGCTCGGTTACATAAATCCGATGGTGATTTCCCCTTAAGCTTTGAAATGTAATTGCCTTGCCGGAGGTTGCATTGTTTCCTTTGTGTTATGGTGTAATCCTGCTGGCCCTGCTCAGCCTTGCGAGAAGTGTAGCAAAGTTACTCATTTTACCAAATGCATTTTTTTCTGTTTAGCTTTTTTGTCTGGCCAGTGTCCCCAGAGGTATATCAATATAGTTCAGCTTTCCAAGCACTACACTCTCAATGCTCCTTCATATCCCACTTGGTCCACTTCTAGCCTTAGGTCCTTATTCCCTCCAGGGTCACCCCGTGGTTGTGGCCACTTGTGACCGAGCCCTCGGCTCATAGGCTTCCAGTCTCCCAACCACGCCAGCAAAGTCCTAGGACCCTGGTCGGCAATGCTTCTGCGGGTGCTAAGTGGTAGATGTTTGCAGTCTCCAATATTCTCTCCTCTGTGACTTAGGAGTGATTCAGGTCTGTAAAAACTCCCAAACAGAAGTGGGTCATCTTTTAGCGACTCATTACCAATTTGCTGTGAGGCCGAAGATCTTAGACCACATGTCGTGTCTCCTGCTTATCTAGATGCATCGTGACCTCCTTGGGTCAGTTTTGGGTGCTTGTCGTCTGCAGGTTGCACCTGTATCCACCCAGAAGTGAGTCCTTCAAGGAACAAGGGGTGGTGGAGAGGGAGTGAGCAGGGGGTGGGGGTGACTGGGTGACGGGCACTGAAGGGGGCCCTTGATGGGATGAGCACTGGGTGATATGCTATATGTTGGCAAATTGAACTCCAATAAAAAAAATAAAATAAAATAAAATAAAATAAAATACACGCTATATTAAAAAAAAATAAGTAATGAGTCCTTTGAATCCTCGGTACCACGTCAACAGCCTCAGGCTCTGGAGGAGCCACAATGGAAGGGCTCAGGACACTGGGTTTGCAGACCTCCCATCACATGGTTCTTGTCTTGTGAAGGTGAAGTGCATCTTGTTGGGTCTACATTCCAAGAGCACTTTACTTTCCTGGAGGATGGTTCCCTTTACCATCTCTCACTGGCGACTTGTGTCCCCAGTGACACCTCTTTCTATAAAATCTATTGGGCCCATCGTGTGGTCATGAGCCTGTTGTGTTTGCATTTCCTGACAGACCTACTTACATCCTTCACTTCCACCGTTTCTGGTAGTTGATTGTTGGTGTTCTAGTCCTCAGATCGTAATGGATACGTAGATTCCTCTACAATTATTAAGCTTTATTTGAAAGTGTTTCCAATACCTTATTTTATGTTTGTTAATTACCATACTCTTTCTTTATTTTACTCCTTAATAGTGTGATCTCACTTTTCAAAAGCCCCTTCCATTCTGTGTACCAGTTGGAAGGTAGAGATTTTAATATACAATTTCTCTTATTTTGGTGGCCGTCCTTCACACTCTGACAGAGAGAAGGAAGTTTGACGTTTCCTCCCCTGTCATGCAGGTACCATGGGCTGCTTTCGCTCTGGGCACTTTGTCTAAGTGGCAATGTGTTTCTTCCCTATATTAGCCATACCTGTTGGAACCTCCTCCATCGAGCTGTCATGATTGCCACTGTGTGTCCTTGCTGGTCTCCAGAACCGCATTTACAACTTCTGTGCCCAGCGTTGCTTCTGGGACTCTCTCTTTTCTTCTGGTTTCATTTTTCCTCCTCCTAAAGAATAACTTTAGAAATTCTTCCGGTGAGGGCTCATGGTCTCATCTGTGCCTGAAATTATCCATATTTTGCAGTCACCCTGAAATGGTGCCTTGCCTGGGAAGTGTTGGATGGACTATGTGTCTGTGAGACACTGGCCACCATCTCCCAGCCTCCTGGTCTCTCTGTAGCCACAGCTCCTTCGTCTACGTTACAGGTGAACACATCTTCCAGTCAAAAGTATCTTATAATTGTGTAAGATAGGAAAATAATAACACTCATTAGCCTTAATGAAATATGGCCTTCCTGACGAACAGTCTGTGACTAGCCTATCTTTCCGTTGAAGGAAATATCTCCCTCCTTCTCTCATCTTTGTAAAATTTCTTTCTTTCTCCTTCCTTCCTTCATTCCTTCCTTTCTTCCTTTCCTCCCTTCCTTCTTTCCATTCCTCCCACACATTCATATTTTCCTAAGATCTCTGCTGTATATTTAAATTTATATAATGTTTTCCCCCAGAAATCCTATGTGTTTGCAGCAGAAAGGCCTTTCCACTCATTCTGCCTTTTGCAAGGATGTTACTATATTCAGCTGGCATGTTTCTCAACTTTGGTGTGGCTGAAATTTGGGGTCAGATGACTCTCTGCTATGGAGAGAGGGCCATCTTATGCATTTTGGGATACTCAGCAGCAACCTGGCCTTCACTCCTAGATGCCACTACCCTCCGTCAGCTATGTCACTACATATACCTGCAGTTCCACCCAGGGATGCAGACTCACACCCTGGAGAACCACGGTACTGAGACCACGGCAGGGGCAACCACGTGCTGCATGAATGAAGCAGGCCGCCTGTGCTGGAATGGAGTCCACTTCCTGCACGGTGACTCCCAGGATTAAGTAGCTGCCCTGTCACAGGTGCTTACCTAGTACATGTTCAGTACATGTCCTCCAGCGACTGGCACATGTCATACTTGGGTGCAAGAATCCATGTGCAGGAAGGATGTTTCCAGAGAATGAGCTTCCCTTAGTTTTTGACCTATCTGCCTTCTGCTTATGAGCAGGGGTTTCCAGTTTTCAGGAACAGGGACTGAGAAATAAAAGTAAAATGCATTTTCAAATGTCTCCTTCCACCCTAAGTCCTATGAGAAAATTCTCCCACTTGTAAAGAGAACTTTGTGGAGTGACTGTCTTGGTTGTGCTATTAGGCTTCTTCCCGCTTCGTCCATGTTGCAGCCTTGTCCACACCATGCAGCGGGGTCATGCTCTGGGACCTCAGAGAGCATCTGTCCAGCTGTCCACCTGCACAGAAGAGGCACAGAGCACAAGGTAGAGCCTTCAGCCAGGGCTCCAGCTCCCGGGTGGGGGCCCCTCCTCACCTCAGGCCGATGAGAGCCAGAGCTCACTGTCGGTAGACGGGCTTCCCTCCTTTGTAGGCTGGCATTTTACATCTGCAAACAAGGAAAGGCATCTGCTGGTGCACCAGATGCATCAAAACCAAGGACAGGATAAGCAGGAAATGGTGCAGGATGAATAAATATGTTCAAACTAAAATCAAGGAAACAAAGGTGAGTAACAAAACAGCTCCGAAGCCAATTATTATCTCTACTGTGTGTCTGTGGATGTGTCTCTGTCTCTCACCGCTCTGATCAGGAAGGGGAAAGTGGAGACCCTCCCTGAGGTCAATCAGCCCAAGCCCCTCGGGTCAAAGGTCAGAGTCAGGGAGCTGCCCGACTTCCTAACCCCTCACGTTTCCAGGAAGGCTGTGTTTAAGGCAAATAGATGATGGGAGCCAGGAACTGGGGTGACAGTCACGGTGGGCGGGGGAACGATGGGTGTGTTCACCCTGTGGGTGGAGGTCGCAGCTGCGAAGGGGATTTCATACGCTCCCCCCATCATGGTGACCCTGCCCTGTCCCTATCCTCCCTTCCCACCCACACCGAATCATGTCCTGGCACCGTCTGTCCTGAGAATGCTTGTGGGCGAGCCTGTGGGGAGGCCAGAATTCAGACACCCGCCTGTGTTCCTCAGGCCTCAGCGTAGAAGACACAAGGGTGTCCTCCTCCTGTCAGTTGCTGACCTGGGGCCAGGGAGAAAGCAGGTCTGAGTGTCTGTCTTCAAGAACAAACATCCCTGCGGCAGGGGAAGCTGGACGGGACACAGTGAAGGACTGGACCCCTGGGTTGGGTGGCCACTGGGCCTCATGGCCTGGCGGTGACCACACGGGTGTCCCGGTTCATCCTACGGGCTATGCCTCCAGTAGCCAGGAGCGGCTCCAGTGGCTGACAGCTGTGTGCAAGGCCACGCCAGGAACTGACCCACGGCAGTTACAAAAACCAGTTCTGTGAAGCCAGATGTGTGATGTTTTCAGAAAAACATGTGCGAGTGGTGATCGTCGCACTCCTGATTGTACTTCTGGTGAGCTCAGGCATGAACGGGTCCTGGTGTCCCATACGCTTGTCTCCCCTGCTTTCTTTGGCGCCCGGGGCCTCGTTGGAACTTCCAAAGCAGGGTTTTGAAACTCACGGTGCAAGAAGGTCTCAGAGGCAGGCTGTTTTGGAGACAGAGCCTGGGAAAGCAGGGGCTGGCATGGACGAGACAGGACCGGACAGGGTGGAAGGGCATGGGGAACGCCAGGACGGGCACTGCCCCAGAGCTGGGGGGTGGGCAGCATCTCATCACTCACTTTCCCAGTTCACATGATGAGGGGGAGGCCAGTGCTGATGGAATGGGTACAGGACGCGGGGCCTGCGGTCCAGGAGCACAGAGAGGCCATCCCCCAGCCTGGTCTTCAGGATCTACCCCTGCTAGGTTCCAGGTCCACGAATGCAAATGTTTTGCTGGATATTTTCATTTTTACACCAAAATAACAAAATGGTAGCAAAATGGTTTACCCTCCAAAATAAGGTTCCCATGTTGAGTCAAAGACAGTGATGAGGTTAGAAACTCCTGCGCAGCCTTCCACGTCCATCAACAAGAAGGAGCCCGCATGCAAGCAGAACGCGCCCCGGGGTGTGCTTCATACCCAGCGCCCTGCAGGCTCTGTCCCGCCTTAGGGTCGGTGCAGGAGCTTCAGAAGACCCAGGGGGTTCTGAAAGGCCCACTGTGCTCCGGCCGGGAAACAGATCCGTGTAGACACGGTGCCGGGATGGCAGGCACGCCTGGTTTCACTTTCAAACCACTTCAAAGCAGAGGTGAGAACTGATTTCCTCTGGGGGAGGCAGCACAGGACATCAGGTGGTCATGCCACCTGCATCCCTGACGCAAATGCACCCTGGCCCTAAGCGCGTCCTTCCAGTCCTGGCCTCCTTGTGGAGGCGGGAGCGGGTGTGAGCAGACCAGCAGCTGCCAGGGCTGAGGATGGAAACAGGAAGAGACAGATGCACCCTGGCCCCCCAGGCCCCCTGACCTCCCGAACCCAGGGACCCACGCCCCCCACCCCAGAGAACCCAGCTGCTCGGCCCAGAGCTCTCAACCTTCTTTCTCCCCAGAGGACACAAAGGTGCCAGTACTGCCTGAGGGGGCAGTGGACAGTGAGCCTGAGCCCAGGGCACTGAAATTCCACCCCGTGAAAGCCTGCTGTGTGAGGGCACACAGCCTCTCTGCGGCTGGAGGACCAGAGCGTCATGGAAACACGGCCCTGTCCACCTGTTGCTGCCCAGCTGGGGTGGGATGGCCTGGCAGGGGCCGTGGGACCCATTTTCAGGCTGGGGGAACACTCCAAGTGCTCTGACTGGCCTCGGGGGGACATCACAGGGAACAGAAGTTGATCCTTTTCCACCTCTGGGGCTGCCTGAACCGTGCTTGGGATGCAATCGCATTGCTGATGCAGCTTGCTTTATTCTCTGTGGCGCCTGCCCCTTGCAGCGTGGATACCATCTGCCTCTACAAAAATACCACATGTCTCACGTGCGATGGATCCAACTCTCAGGATGTTCTCTCATTCCACGGAAAACCCAGCAGACTGATTCACAGGCTTAGTTAGCATTTCTACATATGGCAGGAGAGGCGTTGGATCTCCGGGACTTTGTCCATAGATCCTGTACTCTCCCTTCCAGTCGGCTGAGACCTCGGGTCCCCGTGAGAAAGGCTCCCTCCTGTTCGGTCTCAGGGCCCCGGGGGGCAGGTTCTGTGATGAACATCCATCCCTTTTCTGGTCATCTCACATCGTCCCCCACACACACTGGGGACTCCGCTGCAGGGGGTGGTCTTTATGGACGGTGCCATCCTCTACGATGAGGACAGAGAGGCTGGACACATCACTGGGCACGTGGCTGCTCACATGGGCCTTTCTGGGATGCGGGCCTCGCCAGGACGTGGCCTCCAGCAAGTGACCAAACACCGGGCGCGGTCGGGACAAGAGGGTTTCTGCTCATCACCTCTGATTAGCGGGTCTTACAAAGAGAAAGAAATGGAGCAAGATGACAATCAGCACATACTTCACCCAAGGTCATGACGTATCAGGAATCTAAATGAATGGTGTAGAGACTAGTGAAAGGTCCCACAGGCGCCCCGTGTAACGACACGTTAACAGGTTTGGCCTTTGTGTGACGTGGGATGCTCAGGCAGACAGTTCAGTTATTACAGAGTTGATTCAGCTAGGATGGCAAAGGCGACCCAAGCAAATGCAAGAAGTAACAGTAAAACGGAGATTCACCTTTGAAGATCTAGCAGTAAGTAGATAGAAGCTCCATTTCTTTCCATGGCTCCTACTCGGGGTTTTAAAAGCAAAGTCAGGGATCCCTGGGTGGCTCAGCAGTTTAGCGCCTGCCTTTGGCCCAGGGCATGATCTTGGAGTCCCCGGGTCGAGTCCTGCATCAGGCTCCCTGCATGGAGCCTGCTTCTCCCTCTGCCTGTGTCTCTGCCTCTCTCTCTCTCTCTTTCTCTGTGTGTGTGTGTGTGTATCATGAATAAATAAATAAAATATTTTTTAAAAAATAAAAGCAAAGTCATAGTTATTTTGAAAACTTCTGGAGGACATAACATGACACAGATCTTTGGAAATTGTTGTTGTTGAGGTTTGAAGGTGGAGAAAAGCTGGACTGAATGGTCTCCGAGGAGCTCGCTTCACTGCTGCATTTACTCTATGATAACCGGTCAAGTGTGCATTAACCCCAACTGCATGGCCTTACAAAATCAGAGGCTCACATATTGTGACAAAAAGGCTTTAAAAAAAATCTCACTGAGCTAAGATGAATGGATAAAGAAGATGTGGTCTATGTATACAATGGAATATTCCTCAGCCATTAGAAACAACAAATACCCACCATTTGCTTCAACGTGGATGGAACTGGAGGGTATTATGCTGAGTGAAGTAAGTCAATCGGAGAAGGACAAACATTGTATGTTCTCATTCATTTGGGGAATATAAATAATAGTGAAAGGGAATATAAGGGAAGGGAGAAGAAATGGGTAGGAAATATCAGAAAGGGAGACAGAACATGAAGACTCCTAACTCGGGGAAATGAACTAGGGGTGGTGGAAGGGGAGGAGGGCGGGGGGTGGGGGTGAATGGGTGACGGGCACTGAGGGGGGCACTTGACAGGATGAGCACTGGGTGTTATTCTGTATGTTGGCAAATTGAACACCAGTAAAAAATAAATTTATTATAAAAAAAATCTCACTGAGGCTCTCAGCTGCAAGCACTGCCAGCAAAGGAGAGTCTGCTGTTTGTTATTTAAGCATCATGTGGGAAGGGGCTCCAGCTCAGGGCCCCCAGACCTAGTGCACAGCCCCTGTTTGCAGACCCTGCCCAGTTTAGACTCTTGCAGGGATTAAGCTCTCTAAAGTTAAACAGTCGATTAAGCAGGGTCGGGTTTAGTCCATCATATACGTTAAAGATTAAACCAGACCTTTCAGGTCAAACATTGTGCAGTGGAGCTGTCAGCCACGCAGTGGGGAGCTCGTCCCAGGCTTCCAGCAGGGCCCCCACATGCTGCTGGCCACCTTGTCCGCTCCGAGAAGAGGGACGGGAGGAGGCCCGCTCCTTCAGCCTGAATGTCAGGGAGTCCCTGACACCATGCAGTGGCACCTACCGGGAGCCGGGTTAGGGGGCTTTGGACGTGGGAATGTCCTTGTACTCTGCGGGGCACTCGGCCATCAGAGCCCGGGGGCGTGGGTGAGGCGGGCTGACCTGCTGTGGGCCTGGACAGGACTCCCTCACCCACCTGGGGGGCTGGGGGCCGCCAAGAGCTGAGAAGGCTCCTGGAGAGCCATGCTGCTCTCTGCTGCAGCGGGAAGTCACCACCCAAAGCACCGGCTGAGCTGAGGAACCTCCCTGCTGCCCAGCACCAGGGAGCAGAACCAAGACCATCCACAGGGGACAGTGACCTGATGGTCCTGCTTTCTTCTCTCTTGGGACTCGCAGAGCCAGTTGGATGAAAATAAAATCCCAGAGAGTGAGTTCTGTGCTGAAGGATGCCCAGAAGGGGGGAAGGCCAGCATTGGGGCCCCCCAGGCCAGGCTCTGAGTGTAGCAGCCCACCCTTCCCAGGGCTGCGGCCCTCGCTGCATCATGATGCCCCACCTAACCAGGGCTGAGGCCTGGGACAGGGCCAGGGCACAGGAGTAGCTGAGGGTCTGCCCCCCCCCGCCCGACCCTGCTGCGTGCCCGCCCTGCCCCCCCCTCCTCTGGTGCATCAAAGAAGAAAACTTTCACTCTTACTTTTCTGGGTGGGAGAAGAGGAAGCAACCTAGATTATAAAGTATACAGGGACCAATCCATTGGAAGAGCAGCAGTGGGACTTCCTTATTCCAGAACCAAGGTGGGGGCTTCCCCAGCCCAGGCCCAGGCCCCCGGGGTGTCAGCCCAGAGCAGCTCAGCAGGGCACAGCACCTCGAATGCAGCTCCAGCCTCACCTTTGATGGCTGCAAAACCCAGACCCAGTGAGCATTCAGCATTCGTTCAGACAAAAGAGGGTGGATATGGTTAAATAGTTTGGGAGGAAGGTGAGAACACTTAGAACAAACGCCATGTGAATCACACACGGCGTTCAGTGGTTGCATGCAGGCCCCCGGAGAAAGGAGTTGTAATTGCAAAAATGTCTGAATTGTTATTATATAAATAAGGGATTTCCAGGAACTGTCTTCTTCCTCTTCAGAAGCTGCACGGGCTTGCTAATTTGACAGAAAAGCCTTGTCAGGAGGCTTATTGCACACTTCTTCATGGGTCGCGGCTTTTCCAGAAATTCAACATGAAATTTCTCATCGCCGCATTCCATCTGGAGTGTAATAAATACCACTTCTCACCTAACACACTAAGGGCAGGTAAGTTAGGTTTTGTGCATAGAGAGGGTTTCATAATAAATGTGACATTTTCGCAGTGGAAAGGGCTGACGTCCCGGGGCCGCACACCCCCACACGGATCTCCAGGCTCCGCCCCTGCCACTGAGCAGGTGGTGTCCCCGCCACAAAGAGCCTGTGTCTCAGCAAGAAGCACGAGGGGATCCTTTGTAGTGGGGCCCCTTATCAGCCCAGCGGGGGACCAGGGAACAGAGGGGAACGGGGATGAAAGAGCTGGTGTCTGCGCTTTCACCCCAAAGCGAGGAAGAAACTTCCCCTGAATGGCAAGCGAGACACCTGGCTCGCTGCAGCAAGAGGTCCAGTGGCCTCCCCGGGACAGCAGAGGGGTGCCCCCGCTGCGAATGGGGCCCTGGAGGGCGACTCCCACCCACTGCCCCAGTGCGGACTCTCTTTCCTTCTGACTCCCTAAGACAGAGGTGGTGACTGCAGCCAACGGGAGGAGTGGAGGAAGGGCAGGGCTTGGGTCGCTCAAGCTCACAGGGAAGCCCCAGCGGGCCCTCCTGGTGTCACCCTTGCCCCCCCTTCCCCCGCCGGCCCCATGCCCAGCCTCCCATCCATCTTCTTGCTTGCCATTCCACCCGGCCTTGGGTCAGGGTGTCCCTAAGCCGAGTATCCTCATGGACAGAGGGCAGCTCGGGCATCAGGCCCCCTCGCCCCAGCCCCAGCCCCGGTCACATCCCCTCCTGCCAGAGCTGAGGGCTCACATCCCCTCCTGCCAGAGCTCCGGGCCCCGGGCCCTCCCGTCAGCTGAAATCCCCTTGGCCGGTGGCCCCACACCTAGGCCGCCACTGTGACCAGCTTTTAACTGCTAGACCCTCCGGTGGGTCTTAAGTGCTCTCAGTTTGGTTTCAATGTGCATTTCCCTAATGATTAATGGAGGTGCCTTTTCATATCTCTATTGGCCATCTGGCTACTTTACCATGGGAGAGCCCAGAGGATTTCCCGAGGGCGGGCTGTGCCCCGCGTTTTCTCGGGTCTGCACCGTGGTCCACAGGGGAGCTAGCAGGTGCACGTGTGCCGCTCCCACAGACAGAGACCAGTGGCTCCCAGGCTGGGCCACGGCCACCAACCTGCTGCCCTCCTTAATGGCTCCTGAAGCCTGTGGGGTCTAGCATGTCAGGGAGTGAGGATTCTTCCAGAGTCACAACTAATGGGAGCTCTCTGCCTCTGAAATAAAGGGACTTGGAGAAGCAACGGAGCACAGAACACATTTTTCTTAAAGTGCAGGGAGGCTGTGAGTGTTTAGCAGAGGAGATGTTTGGGAAAGAACATGAGCCCTCGGCTTACCCTCCTCCACCGTTGTCACCTGAGGACAGTCGCAGGGCTCGGGGCCCTTGCCTGGCTCGGATAAGCCCTCGAGGGAGGCGCCCCGGGGAGAAGAGCTCTGGCCTTCCTGCCCAGTCCACCTTCCAGATGCTTCCTGTCCCACAGCATTTGGGTAAACGTAGCAATCCCTGCCCCTACCAGGGCCCAGGGCAGCTGGGAGGGCACATGGTAACTAGGAGAACCCAGACAAAACCCCAGCCTGTTTCACCACGTGGGTGCTTTCCCATTCACCAGAGTGGGAGCTTCTAGATGTTGTCCACAGACAAGTCCTCAGGTCAGTCCCGTCTATGAAGTGCAAATGAGAGGCTTCGAGGCTTAAGATTCTTAGGGTAATAGTCTGATCCCCCCACCCCGTGTGTCCCCAAACCATGGACAGATCCCGATAATATGCAGAAAAGCAAAACAAGCTACCCCAAAGTTGTCAGACTCCCTTGGGCAAGGCTGGGATGTGCGTCTGGACAGCCTGTCCCTCCTGGGTCCCTCCCCACCACCCCAGCGACTTCAAACCCTCACCTTCCTTCCCCAGCATCCTGGGAGGGCAGGGGTGCATGTTTGCATTCCCTGTGCGCTGAGAACCAAGAAGATGCTTCCAGTCATTCGCGGCAGGAGATCCTTCCGCCAAACCACGGAGAGTTCAAGGTTCCGGGGTCCCCATGCCTGCGGGGGCTTCGGGGGCTTCAGGAGACCCACGCCACCACCCAAGGAATCCGGACGACTCAGTTGAACCAAAAGGAATGTTGGGGAAGATGTTTTAATCGTAAATTGTCTTGTTTTCTCACATTAGCAGTTTCGAGAGCCCTACGTCTCTTCCTAACAAAGAGGATTTGGCTTCTCTGTGATGATACTTACCCACCAGGATCGGATAAAGAGTCAAGGAAAGTGTATTTCATCACTCAGTGGATAGTCTGCAAGTTCATAATCGCCGGCCTCAGGGACTTCAGGAGTCACACAAATACACAGCCTCTGGACAATAAAAACGTGTTCCTGTCCTTGGAGCTGGTCTCAGAGGACCCGTCGTCCTGTCCAGACGATGGAGGACTCTGAATCCCTTAGAGTCCATCCACAGAAGAGAGAAGCATGTTTCTAGAGCTGAGAAGGGGGATTAGGAGGCCACTGGGAAGTTCTAGCTTTCTGAGACTAAACAAATATGAGTTTTGGAGCAAGAGATTCAAATAAATGAGAGTTTATATATCAGGTTTTGTTTTCAATGACGGCAGAGGCCTCCGAATGACACAGTGGCTCAGAGAGAGGAGACTTTGCTCTGTAGGGACCATGTTCCCCTAAAACATAAGCACTGGGATCGTGGCACCCTTTAAGCAGCTTCATCCCAGGGGCGATCTCACCCTCGCATGGGGCATTCCCTGTGGTCGGGGGTCCTGGAGGCCCTGGGGCTCTTCACACGGGGCTGAGAGACCCAGAGCTGCCGCCTGCAGCCTTACCCGGCTCCCCGTCGTGTGCAACGAGAGATGGGCCTTCACGGGGCCCGAAGCCTGGGATGGTGAGCACCAAAGACAGGAGCGCAGGGTGCAGACGACACGGGCACGACTCAGCATTAGCGACAGGCACCTGCGTTGTGTGGGAAGCTGCGAGCGCTCGGCCTCAGAGCTATTTCTTTCTCCTGCGTCTGCCGTCCAGCCTTGTGTGTACCTGAAACACCTTCCAGTGTAAGGAAACGGATGACCCACACCATGCACGATCATTTGCTCAAGACATTTCTAAAGAGGCCTTTATTTTTACCTTATACCTCACGGGACACACTTGGGGGTTGCACGGAAACACGGGTTACAGGCACGTGCTGGGCATTACACGTGCTTCGTGTTTGAAATACCTTGTGTTGTGTGTGCTTTGCTCGCCCCTGAGGACTCTTGGGAGGAGCTTATAAGCCCGCACTTACAAACACAGGGAAGTGTGAGGGTCGGTCATCGGGGCTACAAGGTGTTAGTAAGTGTCAGCGGTGGGAGAGGAATTGCCCCCTACCTGTGACCATCGGTGCATGAGCCCACGTGGCCTGCAGAACAGTGGTGCTCACAGGGCGGGCATGGCCACTCTGGGCCTGGGGTTGATTTTTAAGACGTGTGTGAACTCCAACAGACTCCCGAGGAATAAGTAAAATCTTCTTGAGTGTAATCATCCCTCGGGGAGGAAGTAATGTGCCCTGGGAGGGAGGTCACTGAAGGTCAAGAGGAATCAGGGAATAGCCCTTCACGGGCCTGCAAATGTTTGCTCTAAACAAATATTTTAAAAGTCAAAGATCCTGAAAGCACCATATGCCTCCCCCGGGGACCAATTAGCCTTTTTCTCCTACAGTTTGTTCAGTAGGACGCTGGCCAGTCCAGGCTGCATCAGGGCGGGAAACGGGAGCTGCCGAGCTGGGCCCCGCGACCGAGCACGTGTGGTCGCACGCACTGCTTTCCCCAGTATGGGGTTCCTTGACCAAGACAGAAAAGGAGAGTTTTAAAAAGGATGCTTGATTTTCTGAAGGTGAGATTTTTTTGAGTTGAGATCAGACTCACGATTGTAGGGTGATGTGAATAAATTCACCCTTAACTTTTTATGTTAGAAGACATTAACTCCGTGTTTGAAATACCTTGTGCCATGAGGGTGCAGCTGCTCCGAAGTGCCCCCAAGCCCCCCGCCACCACGCCTCCCCCTGCACCTCCCGGGGGCTGTGGAGTGACCCCCCAGCCTCCCCTGCAGACATCCCGGGTATGGCACTGGGTGGCAGCAACTTCACTGTGGCTCCAAGGCCCATCCCGGCCATGGTCCAGATGCTCAGGGCGGGCGGGGAGAGAGCACACCCCTCGCCCATCACCTGCGCCGCTCCAGACAAGAGAACCTGCTCCCCCAGTGATGTGACACCACCACGTGACGACCCACAAAGCTCAGTGCCACGTTCACACTTCCCAGCAGAGCGCCTCAGACCCCGGAAGGAAAAGTAGTCACTTTATTCAAAAGCTTTCCCTCTTTTCGGAGTTTTACTATCTGTAAACTAGAGCCATATGCCCTTCCTAGTAGAGACCTAAATGTGTTTTTATAAACGTCCCTAAGAACATGGACTGACTTAGTATTTTTTATTATAAGTAGAAACAATGAAATGAGATTTCTTGTGAAGGACAGTCAGTTTTGCATCACACGTAAGAAGATGAAATGGGCCATATCCACGTGGGTGGAAAACAGATGATCGTTACGGATGGGGGCATGGGGGCATGGGCAGGGAAGCCACCCTGAGCTTCAGGCCACTTGTAGCCATTTTCAGCCATGCTGTGTGGGTGGAGATAAGGCACAGAGTCCTGGGTAACCGGCTGCACTGGCAACTGCTCCTGCTGACACCCCGTTTCCTCGGGCTCCAGCTCACCCCAGCACATGCTCGGGGGACAGGTGACATGCATGGGCCCTCTTGCTGATGGGTCTTCCAGGCTGGGGGTGTTTGGGGGTGCTGGAGCTGCAGAGCCGTCTAGCTGGAGTGGGGGAGACACTGGCAAGGGCTGGGTTGGCTCTGCACTGGTCCCAAGAGCCAGGTCCTGCCGTCTGTGTAGCCTGTTGGAGTGAAGGCCCATCCAAAGTGGAGGGGAAGGAGAGAGGCTGTCAGGCCAGGCGATGGACACTTACCTCGGTGGTGGTGAAAAACTAGGACAGAAGCACCAGCCCCACAGGCATGGGGCAGGGAACGGAGGCTGCTCCCCTGCTCGGTGGCGTGCTCCCCAGTTTCTGCTCCTGTCTCCCCTCGCCTGTAACTGCATTGGCGGCCCCCTCTGCACAACACCTAACACCTGCTCCGCCCACTGACAGCTGTCCTGTGCTTCTCAGGGCAGAAGCTCTGGAGAGAACCTGCTTGGTCCAGTGAGCATTGGGCCAAGGTGAGTGATGAGCAGTTTGGTCCAAGGGACATCACTTGACCTAAGCAGAATTGGTGGGCAAACAGCATCAATGCTATTTGACATGGCTGTTCAGGGCAAGAAATTCTGGAGAAAGTATTGGAGAGAAATCGAAATATCAGACAAAATAGGGGCATCAGCAAGAGGTTATTAACTGTTAATCTTGTTTAGAACAGAGGAGTAATTTTAAATGTGTCAAATTATTGTAAGATAGAGTCCCAACCTGGTGAGCCTGGGTGAGAATTCAATGGTCTGAGCCAACCCCCCATAACCCCCCGAGACAGCAGACGTGCATCAGCCCCAGGGATGGGGGGACAGGGAGCCTGACCCTCTTGGACAGCCCAGCGGGCTGCACTCCACTACCTGCAGCCTGCCTGCAGGAATGGAAAGGCTTTCAACATTCCTGCTGGTTGTACATTTTGGACTTTTTAGATGAAATCACATTTTTTTTTTTTTAATCACCAATACTGAAAGTCAATAAAGTACCAGGATGGAATTGTGATGGGTAATTCTGCATCAACCTGAATGAGCCAAAGGATGCCCGGATGGCCAGTTAAAGATCGGGTGTCTTTGTGAGGATGTTTCTGGAAGAGATTAGCCCTGGCATGAGTTGACTGAGTAAGGAAGAGGGTCGGCATCCATGTCCATGGACCTCATCCAAACCTGGGCGGCCTGAATAGAGCAAAAGGCAGAGGAGGGGCAAACTCTCTGCTGGAGCTGAGGCATCCACTTCTACACCAGTGCTCTGATTCTCTGGCCTCCTGACTCAGACCAGGACTTACACTATGTACCCCTCCTACCCTCCGTTCTCAGGCCCCCGGGTCTCAGACTCAACCTCACCACTGGCAGAGGGCAGATGATGGCACTTCTCCGTCTGAACAACCATGAGCCAGGTTCTACAGTAAATCTCTTACGTACATACATTTCCTTGGAAAATATAAGAACTCCACGTTGCCCATAAATCTGTAACATGTGAGCATACAGATAACCATGTGTTAGCCCAAAGAACACTTTGGGAGGAGATATAATTCGATGACTTTACATATGACTTTAAAAATGTCATTGTCTCCTATCACTTCTGCTCTGGGTTTTCCCTGGGTCTGTAACAAAATCCACTCTTCTTCCAGCAGAAAAGCAGTTCCAGAGTGCAGAAAGGAGGTTTGCAGCCTCAGCCCTGCGGGGGGCTGGTCACTGTCCCGGGACGGCGTGCAGCTGACAGCTTGTGTAGCTAGGACGCCGGTGCTGGAGCATGTGAGCTTGCAAAGGAGACCCTGCATGGTGAAGCCTTTCACTTAATACGTACGTCAACAACTTCTTCCCATAAAACGTTGACTTTTGATCCGACCATTTAAAAATTGGGCTCCTGGTATGTTAGAAATAAAGCTATAACGATTCTTAAGGTGATGAGAGGAGACAAATAAAATCAGAAAAGGTCTTTTTTTTTTTTTTTTTTTTTTTTTGCAGCCCTGCCAATTTGGGCATCTGCGTTCAAGAATATTTATTGGCAGCAGTTTCAGTCCTTTATGATGGTTCAGAGCAATCAGGTATCCCAGGAGCTAAAGGAGGTGGACATTTCTTTCAACAAAAGGGGTCCCAGGGGTGACTCCGCGGCTGCTCGGGTCAGGAACTCCTGAGCGAAGCCCGTGTCCCGGGTAAGCTGTTGGGCTGAGGTCAGAGGCCCAGGAGGAGGCGGGCTGTGCAGCCAGATCCGGGCGGGTGAAGACCTGCCTCGCTCGGTGCCCAAGAGTCCTGAGTGCCCAGTCCACCCAGGTCTGGGCCCTGGGACCAGGAGGACAGAAAGGGCAGATCCTCCAGTTCCTGCTGGGTTTGGAACTCTTGAGCAAATCGGAGACTCGCTCCGTGGATGCTCGCCAGCGCCCTGCATCGGGCAAACAGATCTACCATTTTATTACCCTTCTGCGCTGAGCTTGGAAACCCCCAAACTACGTGTTGCCATGTTCTGGCCATAAAACCGAGAGGTACTTGTTTCTGGACTCACACATGTTTGGCCTCTAAAAGAGTCTGTGTTTTCATCCTGCCCAAGGGCCAAAGGGACAAACTTCTCTGGGATGAGGGTGCAGCTGCGGCAGGCAGGGCCCCTCTCTGTCCACCAGCTGCTCACCTGCCAACCTCCCTCCCTGCTGGGGTGTTGGAAGACACTCAGGAGTGTTTATTGAATGAAACTATGACCCGTTAGAGACTTTGAAGCAGCCAAGCACTGCCAAGTACTGGTTGAGGTTCTTTCCCTCAACGGCCAGGACTGGGATCCAGCCCAGGGGGCTTCCTAACCTCTGTTCCTAAGTGTTCCTCACTCATAAGTCCAGTGCTCATCCTGAGAAAGCCCCTGAGCCATACAGAGCATGTGGCTGTGTTATTAGGTGGGTGGGGCAGGTCCTGGGAGGAAATAAGCCCAACTCCCTCAGTGTTGGGAGACTGCAGGCACCCGACTTACCCTGCCCGGGCAGGTGCCCCTCTTGGGCGCATGTCCTCCAGGAGCCGGGATGCACAGCTTTGCTCTCCTCTCGCCCCACTTGGTGAGCTTTACAAACAAGGGCACTGCAGAAGCACTGGTCCTGTCATCACGATTTCTTACCGACACCCGAAGATGTTTGCAGGAGTCAGCTTCCTCACCTCTACAACGGGTGACGTAAGACTCATCATTTGGGCTTCTCCTTTCACTCAGAAACAAAAATGCAAAAGCAGGTACATCTTTACAGCTGGATGTCATTTAACCCATTTATTTATCCATTTAAGTCATTTACCCTGCAAAGCACAATGTGCTACGCTAGCTGAATCCACCAGACGTGGCCACACCTCCTGTCCTGGGAGTCTTCCACGTGGGGAATAGGACACAGGGAATAGGAACCTGCGAATAGGGAAGTGGAGTGGCCAGGCTCCAGCATGGCAGGAGGGCCCCATCCATACCTGCAGAGCTGCACACCTGGGACTTCCACTGTTCTGCAGCATCAGTATCACCGAGTGCAAACTCTTTGTGGTGGAGGCATATCCTCAGCAACACACCTGCCCCCTAGCACACACCTGCCCCATCCAGCAGACACCTATCCCACCTAGCATACACCTGCTCCCCACCACACACCTGCCCCACCCAGTGTACACCTGCCCCACCCAGCACACACTTGCTCCACCCAGCACACACCTGCCCCACCCAGTACACACATTCTCCCCACCACGTACCTGTCCCACTCAGAACACACCTGCCCCACCCAGCACATACCTGCTCCCCAATAAATACCTGTTCCACCCAGCACACACCTGCCCCACCCAGCACACACTTGCCCCTCAATACACACCTGCCCCACCCAGCACACACCTGCCCCACCCAGCACACACCTGCCCCACCCAGTACACACCTGCCCCATCCAGCACACACCTGACCTGTGACAGATGCTCAGTCTGTGCTTATGGAACACGTGAATGATAAGATAATGAAACTGTGTACAAACACTTGTAGTAACTCAATAAATAATTAGGCAGGTTTAGAACCCGAGTGGTAACGAGACAGCTCCATTCTGCAAGGCGGTATCTGGGTATTCTTTTCTTTACAGAAACTTAGTCTAAGGAGAAAACCATTTTAAACTCCTTCCCCAGCAAGTCAATAACCACCCCTCCCAAGGTCACCACACAGCCTCGGGCAGAGCTGCCTCTTATCAAAGAAGCTCTGAAGGGCAGGGCAGGGCCAGGCACAGGGCCTCTCCGCACCGCGCTGTCCCTGTCCCCGAGACAAAGTCAGTGGGGCTGGAGAACAACAGAGACCGTGGGGGCATCGGCCACAGACAGCCCCAGGCGGGCGGCTGACAGTCAGCAAACACCGGTGGCCGCTGCCGTCTCAAGTACTCCCTGGCCTCTGAGCCGGCCAGACTCCCAAGTGGGTTTGTTTGAGCTCTTTCAAAGATAAAGCTAATGATTATTTCTACCCCCAAGCCCCAGACTGTGTGAGGCTTGCACGAGGTTCCAGCCCATCAGTCGTTTAGAGATTCATGACCTTTGCCCCGCACACAAATTTCTGTTTCTATTTGCTGCTTCCTCGATCTATTTCCCAAACAGCAAAACGTTGCTCAAGTTTTATATTTTTAACACAAAATATACTCAACGAACTGTATTTGTGGTATTTGCTGGCGTGACTGTGGAAGAGCAGGTGTGCCAGCCTCTGAGGGGACAGGGAGTCCACCCGGTGACAGCAGGCAGGGCTGCGGGCCCTACGTCCCTGGGGCCCTCTGTCGGATGCCCGGAGCCCCGGAGCCTCGGAAGTGGGCCCCCGGGGGCTCTGATCCACGCGTTCAGCTGTCTGGGTCCTGGCGAGAGTTCGTGGGGCCGGCGGCTAACGGTGATCTCACCTTTCCGTGAGGACGGCTCCAGCCAGTCCTGGGCATCTTCGAATGCACCGACTCCCGCAGGGGTGTGGGTCGCTGAATAAAGCTGGCCCCAGAGGTTACATCCTGACCTTGCCCAGGAGCGCGCCAGGTGAGAGCCGCGTCACCTCCTGCCCCCCTCCCTCCACCTGCCCTGGGCGGCCAGGACCTCCCCTTCCTCCGAGAGAGCCGTTAAGGGGGATACAAATCAACGCGGAGCTCGTCATAAATCCAACATGTAACGTAAACAATGCAGGACACCCCCCTTAAGCAAATGGCACAGAGAGAGCCTTCAGGGACCAGTGGGTAGGAAACAGACCAGTGTTTCGGGCACTGGGGTCTTGATCTCTGAACGTTACAGCTCTGGCCACTGTAATCGAGGCAGTTTTTGTTTGAATCTCGTCTACTGTCTTGATAAGTGAAGGAATCGAAAACCGACCCGAGTCGGTACGTGCCAGAGGATCCTTGCTTTTCAGCCCGGCACCGATAGTCCAGGGACCGATCATTTTCCCCGGGGACACTTCCAAATTCCATAGACTATCAGGCCCCTCAGGTGACATTTCTTTGCCACGAGTGAAGATAAAATCTTAGTTTCTACCAACAGACCTCATCGCAAGGAATGCCGTATTGTCCTTACGTTCACTCAGAAAGATGTCAACGTACCCGCCTCGCTCTACACGCTCGGCTCCGGGCTCGTGATACAACTGCGGGCACATTCGACACGCACCTGTTCCCCTTTCAGGCTGCCGTGTACACTCCCGCACGTTAGCATCCGTCGTACCCGCACGCAGGACTGAGGGCGTCCGAGGGACTGTTCTGTTTGTGCGTGAGAATGATCAGCTCCGCAGCAGGGCTCCTGTTTCCCCGGGACATAACGCAGACTTCGTAGGCGCCCGGCTGTGGGTTCGGCCGCTGTCACAGGGGACAACCTGGATCTCAGGTTTCCTCCACTGGACGAGCTGGTCACCGGAGGCAGGAAGCGCCGGCTCCCCCACGAGGGCCGAGTCCTTGTTTCCAGGGCTTGCCGACGGTGCCTAAGCATTGCCTGCACCGCTGGTGTGTGCTTGCACTAGGAATGCATGCTGAGATCCCATTCGCCCTAGCAACGCGTGAAGAACAAAGGGGTGCGTCCTGTGTCCGGGTGCTAGGGGCGCAGGAGCCGCAGCCTCAGGTCTGGAGTTCAAAGTCGCCCACCTCCCGACTGGCTCCGCCTGGCTGCTGGAAGCCCTGCCCGAGGCCGCGGGGCTGCAGGTGGGATCCGGCTGCCCCACTGGGTGCTGGATGGTGTCTCTCGGCAACTGTGCCCACCACCCCTCGACGTGCGGCCTGCTTGACGGAGAACAGTGGGTGGCACCTTGCATTCAACCCACGGAGGAGCGAGACAAACCCTGTTCACTTCCAATTGTGTATTTTTTTGTTTTTTATGAAGTGTTCTCTTTGCCAATCCGGGGGTTATTTCTAATGACTCACAACCCGGGGAGTCGCCTTGAACATCCCAAAGGAAGCTCTGGCAGGAGGTTTCTCACGCAGGGGAGTCTCACCGCCAGCTGCCTCGTGGTTCGGGCTTTTTTGTGTGAACTGGGTTCGTGTGATCCTTTCATGAGTCATGCATTTCAGCTCAAAGCCTTGCAGCTTTGAAGGACCTGGAGTCTACTCAGCCCCAGAGCCGGTATTGTTTGAGCTTGGCACGCGGGCAACAGGCACGCTTTTGTTTTCAAGCTTGACTAGCTTTTTCGAGCGGCACAAACCACCCTGAGCCTGCGAGCTGCTGTTTCTACGTCGGGAACGGCCACCCCTCAGGCCTGCCGAGCAGGACATCCCAGCCTGTGAGAGGACCGGGGCCCCAGAAACTCCTGGAATCGAGGGCCGGGGCTCAGATGAGGACCTGGCTCAAGGGTGGCAAGGATGGGCACAGGCTGGTCCTCCCAGCTGAGGCTGTGGGGACTGCACGGGGCGACCACTCATTCGTCCAGAAGCCACCCCCTATGCTGGCCCTGCTGTTGACGCGTGCAGCTTGTCAGTGTTCCCGAAGCTCTGTTAGTCCCCCGGCCAGACGAGAGGGACATGGGGACCGAGCCAGGGGTCACCGTCTCAGCAAAGTTACAGAGAAGTAGGTTTATGCTGAGCCTGTACAGCATTCACATTCACTCATGTGTCAACCACCCAGTGTCAGAAGTACAACCTATTCCTTTAGAACAAATGCTTTTCAGAAAATCAGAAATGTGGATGCAGGTCTCTCGGTGCAGGGAGCTCCCCACGCTCCCTTCTGGACGGAAAATACCTCCAAACTGGGAATGAACTAGAACCTTCCCCCATCTCACTCAGCCAGGGGTGCAAGCTTCCACCCAAGGTGACCTCGGGTGACACACAAGCAGTCACAGTAACGGGGCTGCTTGTACTGACGGCAGGGATAGAAACCTGTGCCACACAGACAAGGAGACAGGGCCAGGGCCACGTGAGGGGGGTGATGTGCAGACGTCCCCCTCCCCAGGCAGGACCGGGGCCCAGCAGAGGACTTCATCTGGGAAGTGAAGGGGCTCGACTCTGCTTCGTCTTCCAGGGGCTGGGGAGGCTCCGATAAGGGGACCACCTCTGCCTTCATGGGAAGACTCTGTTGCAGGTTCCATGGGCAGACTCTTTCAATGGGACAATTCGTCATTTGCAGCCTCTTGATGATGCATCTTCTCAGGCAGGGGATGCCAGAGGCCGTGGTTGGAGGGAGTCCTCAGGGAAGTGGGGCCTCATCCTATCTCCCTCTCATCCTCATCCCAGCTGCTCTCACTTGTTTCCTGTCTCCATGTCACACACTTGTGCCTGTGTCCCATCTTCTGGATGATGTCCTTGTGCTCCCATAGCGGCTCCATAGCTGTGGTCTGCGTGGGGCGGCGATGTTAGGGATCCTCCTCTGGGACAGGACCCGGCCTCAGGCTCCCAGGGAAGCAGGGACAGGACCTCTTCCCCCAACCACTGGGGTCAGGAAGCGGTGGGTGAAGCACCTTCGCCCTGCCAGCCCACCTGCCCTTGGCACATCCTCAACGGGATCCTCCTCCTACACCCAAGGCTGGTGAGTCACTAAGGAAAGGGTGACCCCCTCGGTGTCTCTTTCTGTTGTGCCTCCAATGAGAGTCTAATCAAACGAGTTCTGTCTGCTATTCTAGGTCAGTCGTGCCCAAACCCCTTGAGAGGCAGCCTCCTGCCTGAGGAAGAGCCATGCACCTGCCCCAGTTCCCTCCCGTCTGCTCCCACTGAGGAAGGGGGTTCTCCTACCACAGGCCCAGGATCCTGGAGAGTCGGGGTAGTTCACCATCCTTGTAGGGGTGGATAACCAGCTTTCCAAAAGGCAGCACACGGAATGACCTGTGGGCAGCAGGGCAGGGGCGGGGCCCTGGACACCACTGAGTGCGCGGCTTGGTCAGTGTTGTGCCACCTGCCATGGCGCATAGATGTCACCCATTTAACTAGTGTCTGTTAATTTGGAAACGAGGGATCTGTATCCAAATTTCAAGAGCATTCTCTGGTTCATTTTTTTCCCCCATTCTCTTGTGTTTTACATACCTAAGAAATTACAGGTCCAACAAATATTACATACATAGGGTCCATGCTGAATTGTAAACATTAATGGCTAAGATTAAAAACCCAGGCTGCAGATTTAGTGGCTCCCAGGACCAGTGAAGGAGGCAATTGCATAGAGATTGGTCTCGCGTGTTAAATAAAAGACAGTGTCAATAAAAAGGCCAGTTTGTAGAGTTGAAATTCATTATTAGCTTTGGAAGGAAAAAAAAAACCTCAATTGCCTTTAAATACCATTCACGTCCTGCCAGGACTTGTATTACAAGCGTATCTTCGTTGTTAGGATTTGAAGTCCAGTTCAATCTACAGGCTGTACGTAATATTGCTACTGTGACCTGGTCCCTGGGATAGTAGGTGACACACCTTGCATTGCTGAGGACGCCCCACGAGGCCCACGCAAAATTCACACCCGTCGGTGAGCCGGGTTCTTGGACACTGATGGCAAGTCCTGGATACGTCAGGATATTGTGAACCACGGGACGTAAAGCTATGATTTGTTCTGGGAAATATCCAGCATTTTGGACATTCTGCTTTTCTGAGTGTGAGTGAAATTGACACACTTGTGAAATTCGGTGGTTGTGTCAAGGACGACTCGGTAGCCTGGTCATCAGGTCGATGGGAGAAAAGCAGACTTAGCTCTCTCTTGATAGATGGCAATTTCTAGAATATTCAGTCATATAAAACCATTTATTTACTCGACTCTCTGGATACTTGAAACCAATGTAGATAGTGAGAGAAGGGTAATGAATTTGGAAAAATGAAATTATTCTTGATACTACGTGTGGACTCTTCCATTTCTGGGTTTGCCAGCTGCTTCCTTAGTCATCACCTTAAAGATGCTAGAATCGGAGCCCCAGGCAGCAGAGCTCCAGAGGCGGTGGGAGGGGACCTTGCTGGTGCTCATCAGAGAGGCCCCCGGACCCAGGTCCCACTCTCCAGGGAAGCAGCCCCCAGAGCACTGTGGGGACACATCAGCTACTGAGGGATGAACCTGGAATGGCCATTGAGGGCAGAGCACGGGGGACCTTCCCCACGTCTGTGTGCGGGAACAGGTGCTCCCACGTGAGGCCCAGAAGCCCTGGGTGGGTGAACCCAAGGTGGGACCCACAATCATCAGAACATCGCTGTCTGTGAATTCGCCTCCTGGAAAGCAGTTGTCTACCAGCTTACAACAGTCTCGCCTTATAAAGAACCTTACAGATGTGGCTTTCCACGTGGATCCACGAGGAAATTCCCAGGGATCCTTGTGACGGCATTTGTGTCTGGGTTACAGGGACACCCTCCAGCCACACGCAAGTGTGCTGGAACGTCGACACGCTGACCACCGCAGATGCACGTGGCCCACGTGGCCCTGCGGAAACACAAAATCAGTTCCACTTAAGAATGTCCTTCCTGAAGCCACACGTCAGGGTGACCACCGACTTCAGGGCCAGCTCCCCACCCACCCTTGGAGACAAGAGCTGAAATGCCCACCTTGGTTTGTATGTTTGTTTCTTTTAATGGACAGAGTTTTTACCTGACAAGCACCTGAGAGGCAGGTTACATTGTTCAACTTGAGAGCTGGCCGTCACTCCAAGGAAAAGAACTAACTCATAGTATTGGTTGCTGATGATTAGACTGGAGATTTCAGGTAAAAATTAAGATTTTGAAACAGTTTGATCCAACGCTGTGAACTTGGGAGTGTCACAATATTTAAAGACTTCCTGGTGACATGGGTAGCAATAAACAAATGTGGTTTTTCTGGAAAGCATAACCTGAAAGTGGAAATAATTGCAGACCACCCAGCTGAGAAGGACAAGCGTATTTATTCTGAGCTTGCTATTGCCAGGGTGTCAGCCACCAGCACGTGGACTTTGGAGGGGACTCAGGGGCAGGTGGAGGAGGGGAGCTTTGCAGTGGAGAGCAGGACGGCCCAGGTGTGCCCTGGGCCGGCCTGGGCTGGGGATCCTGTGAGGTTACCAGGAATGGGAGTCCCATGTGGTCCATCAGGGGACACGTCTGGCTTTCTTTGGTCGCTCCTAAGTTGGAAAAATGGGGGCAGAAATGAGAGCTGCTGTCCTTCATGGAGCCCAGTTGTGTGGGGGCGATCATTCTTGGGGCTGCCATTTGACCCCCAGGATTGGCCCTGGAGGTGGGGATCTGGCTTCCTGCAGCAGGTGGCTCCCAGGGCTGCTCATCGTCGACTGGCTGGTGCAGGCTCAGCCCTATGTCTCCACGTGGTCTGGCCATGGCCATTTCAATCTGGTCCCTCAAAAGTGCTAAAAAAAAAAAAACAAACTGCCAACATGTAGAAAAGCCAGTAAACCATCTTGGTAAACCAATATCTTCCAACAACTAATGCATGAGATTGGGAAATTGAAGGTGGATAGAAGATCCAGTCAGAGTACGAGACCCACCAATGATTTCCAGTGTGAGGGAGTGTGAAAAGTTCACTGATGAGGTTTCAGATTCAACATTTCCATTCGTCTTGAAGAAACTACAACTTGTCAAGTTTTTGTGTGGATTAAAAGAAGAACACTTGTAATAATCTGAAAAGGTCCCTCACACCTCCCCGTACACACATGTGTGTATGTGAGCATGTGCATGTGTGTGTGCACGGGCCAGACCTCTCCCCCGTGCCGCAGACGGCAAGCCAGGACAGACAGGGCACAGAAGTGACACGAGAGCTGGGCTGCCCCTCTGTGAAGCCAGAGATTTACACAAATGTGCACTAATGCCCCTCTTCTCACTAATTCCTTTCTCTTTTGGAAAACATAGTTAGCTTTAATAAAAACTATTTACTATTTATGCTACCGTAAGTAGTAACACATATGCATTTATTATTTTTAATTGAATTGAAATACATATGAATAAATTTGTTTTAACTTCTTTTTTTAATATTTTATTTATTTATTCATGAGACACACACACACACACACACACAGAGAGAGAGGCACAGACAGAAGCAGGCTCCATGCAAGGAGCCCGACATGGGACTCGATCCCGGGTCTCCAGGATCAGGCCCTGGGCTGAAGGCAGGCACTGAACGGCTGAGCCACCCGAGCTGCCCTGTTTTAACTTCTAATACAGTAGACGCTGACACACACCCAGGCTCCCCAGGGCTCTCAGCCACCTCCCTGGGTGGTTTTCAGTGGACACGAGGGTGGAGAACGTGGCCCCAGCACCTGTTAGTCCAGGTGGCTGGGGCCGGGGCCCAGGTGGTAGGACCCAGAACCACACCAGGCCCGCAGGGTTGGGGCCATGGGACCAAGCAGAGGTGCCCACCTGCCCAGGCACTTTGGGAAGCTCTTGGGCCAGCCTGTCAAACCAGCTCACGTCGCGTGCCCACCCCTGCTGCCGCCTTGTGCACCGCAGGGGAGAATCCAGCAGGGCCCGGAGGAGCAGGCCTCGGTGGGAACATGGCCCCGGGGGAGATGAGAGCAGCGCCGGAGGGAGGGCTCCTGCCCCCGCCCTGTGTGACTGATGCTCACGCGGTTTGGGGATCTGCACCCAAACCAGCACGGGAAGCCCAGATGCCAGCTCGGGGCCCCAGAGCAACAGCGGGGTCGCTTCACACGGTTCCTTGGACTCTCCCCGTTCTCACGTGGGTCGGCACCTGCGCCCCCTGAGGTTTTAGACACAGTTCCGAGTCTGTATCCTGTAAATTCTTCCAATGGGTAGTTCGTGAAAACACGGATGCAAAAAAAAAAAAAAAAAACACGGATGCGGTGATTTGTTTAAATGTTTGGGAACAGCCCTGTCAATAGTTATTTCCCAGTACAGAACCGCGAGCCCCACCCCTGTGGCTACTTGAATTCAACTTTAAATTAAGTAAAAATAAATACAACAAAAATCCCACTCCTCAGTCTCCCAAGCTTCATCCCCAGCATCCACAGTGCCCGTGGATTCCTCGCGGGACATTCCCACAGCACGTGAGCTTCTACGGGGCACCAGTGGCCCTTGCAGATGGGAGTCTAACAAATGGCCAAAATTAGGTAAAACTGGGACAGCAAACATCTATGAAAGTGGAGTGCTGGGTTCATCGATGTTTTCGGAAGTGGAAAAATTATAATAAAAGATGATCTGCAGGTCCCCAGCTGCTGGTCACGGAGATCCATGGGTGTGGGTGTGCATCTCCTTTGTCTCCCTTTGTATGTGCACTCCCTTTTTATGAGGGCAAGAGCACATGAGTGCACGCACATGCATGCACGTGTGCACACATACACACATGCACACACACACATGCACACACTACTGCCTTGTCCCAACATCACAGCACTGGACGAAATCTTGAATTTCCATCCAGTTCCAGCTCTGCGACGCTTACCAAAGCCCCACAGGGCAGAGTGGAGCTTGGCAAGCACACACCTGGGGTCACACAGACCTGCGTCCAATCCCTGCCGCCTCGTTAGCTGCTGGACCACGACCACATCACCTTGTGTGCGCAGATCTCAGCGCGTGCTTACGGGGTGGAGGCAGCAGAGCTTTAAATGGGATCACAGAGCCAAAGCAGCAGGTGAAATTCAACAGTGAACGGGGTTGGGCCAAGTTCCTGAGGAAGAGGAGACTCTGCCCTGGCGCCGAGGCCTGAGTGCTCAGGAACGCCTCTGCCAGGCAGCACAGGCTTGGCTGGATTTCCGAGGTTCTTTCTCATGCTTTCCTTGTAGCTGTGCACACGGGCCCCAAGTTCCTCCTCGGGCTCCTGCCTGAGCTGACAGCTGCTCGGGCAGCTGGTCTGTGAAGTCCATGAACCTACTTGTCTGAACCCCAAAGAAGGATCGTGAGCAGCGCACCAGGGCCTTGCTGTGCAGACGGGTGGACGTAAGCAGTGAGGAAGAAGCAGATGGGCTTGGTGGCCAAACACATTCAGGCCCCTGCAACCTCGCCAGGCAGCCAGGACCCTCCCAAACCGTCAGAGCAACTCGGAATGATTTGAACGGGAAACTCTCAGGTGGACGCCTACTGGTCTTCTTCACTCAGCTTCACTACTGGAGAACAGGACATCTTGGGTCCCCCGTGTGGGTTCACGGAGAGCAGAGGCCCCGCTGGCCTCCACTCTGGGCAGCATCACCGGGACCAGCAGCACCCAGGGACACAGGACAATGCTCCGGCACATCCTGTCTCCTCCCGGAGCCCCCCAGGCTGCAGGGGCAAAGCGCAGGGCTTAGCGCATCACCCCCACCTGTCCCAAGGCCCAGCACCTTCTCACGTGCCTACACCGGCCAGTGTTTGCTGGAATGGGATGTGGGGAGGACAGGAATGGAGGCCTTGCAAGATGTGCATCTGGAAGACTCGTCTCCCCAAAGCAAGAGCCAACAGGCTGAAATCACTTGACAGGCTTGTGGCTGTCCTCGCCCAGGAGTGAGCTCAGGGTGTGTGTGTGTGCGTGTACAGAGAGCTCACTATTTTATTTGTTTTACATGTAAGGACTTGGAAACTTTAGAATCTGGAATTCAAACAGATGCCAAAACACGATGGAAAGAAATCCACTCTGCCGAAACCTGCAGAAGCAGCAGCAGCAGGAGCAGAGCGTGCCAGGGCCGCAGGAGAGGGCGGGGTCTGGGCAAGGGGGCGAGAGGGGGCGAGCAGTGTGACGGCGTTGGTGGCGGCCTGTGGGCCAGAGTCACCTGCTAGCCGGGGGCACCGTCGCAGGGCACCTGCAGTGAGGGACATCCCGGCATCGTCAGCCACAGAAGCAGGCTAAGGGCTGGCGCAGCGCGAGGGCGCTGCAGTCTTTGCGCCTTTGCTCCAAGTTGCTATAGTAACAACAAACACTTCTCTGTTTTGTTTTTTTTAAAAAAACAAGGGTTACAAAAATATTTGCCAAGATGTCCTTCTTGCACATTGTAAAGCGTAGTAGTTGGCAGGTATGACCCACACCCTCAGCTGGGTCACCACAGTCCTCCTGATGCTCATAGGCTGATAAATAAATATATACTTTTCCCACTTTATGAGCAAATATTACACAAATCTATAAACTTCACTTTATACAGATAAGGGCTATTCACCAATAACTTTTAAATGATGATTAAGGATTAATTAAATTGGTATAAGGAATAGTTTTATAAAAACAACCATGTCCATGTGTTCAGGTGCTTACCTCATAAAGTCCATAAGGAGGAGATTTAGATCTAGTGTGTGTACTAGTCTCCATTTTTTTGTTACCCTGGAGTTTCAAGCACACACACACTCATAGGCATGCACACATGTATGCACGCCACACACGTGCACACACGTACACATGCACACAGGCCACACACACACACCCTCCAGAGGCAAAAGCAGTCTGTCCCTTCTGTGGTGACACACAAGCCAGGTGAGTGCTGGGCCCTCAGACTGGGGAGCCTACAGCAGAGTGCACTGGCCTGAGGCTCCAGCTCCCAGCTCCCAGTCTTCAACCCTTTCCTTTACAATCTGGCTCCATCGCACACCATGGAGGGGCCTCTCCAAGCTGCACATCACCCTTGTCCACTGCCCAGCTGGCTGTGACCTCTTGGTCCGGAGGGTCACCCTGGTAGCACACAGAAGCGGGCCAAGCTCGTTGCACCTAAGAATCCCATCAAGCCCGTAAACAGTCTTTTCTTCCCCACTTTCTCCTGGCCCTGGGTTCGCTAACTCTGAGAAGATGTAGACCATGAACAGCGTAGATAAAGCTGCTGCCTGTTGATGCCTGTACCCAATTAAACCCCAGACATCTGTAAGAAGTGTGTGTGCCTGAAGTGTCTGCATAGATGTGTCTGCGTGTGCAGTTCCTACACCTGTACATGCAGCACACAGAAACACTTGTTACTCTTTCTATGACTTGGGCGCCTACGTGTGTTTGCTGTCACGAGGATGAATTACCCATCCCTCCTGATCCTAGCAGAACCTAGCTGACTGGCTACTCTTTATCTTTGTAGTTCATTTTGCTGCAAAGCCAGCTAAGCAACTGGGTTTTTTTAAAAATAATCACTCTAGCACTGTGTAGGCTGTATTATTACTTTCATCAGGAAAACAGCAAAAGCATCACTCAAGCAATGACTCCTTAGCAAGAACAAAGGTGTCAGAGACAGAGCTCCTGAGAAATCTAGCAGCTCCCCACCCCCACTCCCAGGCAGAGGCCAGCATGACTCTGCCTTCTGACCATGACAGCAGGCTCAGACTGGGACCCTGGATCCCTGAGGACCCTCTTTGTGTCCTCAGGACCGTGCCTCCTTTGCAAGTAGGGTCCACTCTGGGAGGATGCCGCTCACTCCCCGTGGGTCCTCGGGCCCCCTACCTGCCTGCTGTCCTTGCCCAGGCTGCATCTGTGCCCCCAGGGCAGAGGGGAACCCAGAGAAGATGAGCAGGTGACCAGGGTTGTTGTGTTGGAGCCCACAGGGAACAGGGAATGGGGCTAGAATCCCAGAGGAGATGCTGGGGACAGGATGGTATGGGGACAGCTGGCAACCTGCTGCATGAGCTCCCCCTCCTCCCACACGTGGTAAGGTAGCTTGTCCATCAGCCATCGGCCACATGGCTTGCACACCCAGAAGACTCTTTTCCACTCCTTTCCATGGGGGTCACTCCTGGGCTTCCACAGTTGCAGGGACCTTAGCCAGAACACAGAAACACAGAGTGGCCGCCAGAGGCGAATGTTCATGAGGGAACCCTTTGGGATGCCCTTCGACCCCACTCTACATAGCAGAGATTCTCAGATCTCAGCTCTCAAGTGCAGTCTGGGAAGTCTTGAACCACCTTGATGTTCACCTGTGCGCACACACATGCACACACACACACCTGACACCCTCGTCTCCCTCCAAGCCCAACCTCTGACACTCCAGCACGACGGCATTTTATTCATTAAAAGGAACAAAGATCGCATTTCCTCCCGTTTTAAAGACTTGTTGAGAATCCAAGGACAGTTTACTGAGAGATGACCTGGGTGCTGCCCAATGATCTCTGGGCTGCTTCTCTGGCTGTGAGGACATAATGATCACTAAGGAAGGCAATGGACACCGGAAGGCCCCGCTCTTGTCACCTGCGGATGTCTCATCTAGGACAGACACTCTCCGACGAGGTCAAGATGGGGGGGTCAAGATCCTTATCCATCACGGATGGAATCAGAACACAACACAAAAGCTAGCTAGATGAATGTGAAAGTGCTCACCAGTAACGAATGAGAGCCTTCTGTGCTCTGAGCACCAACCCTTACCTACGACGTGAATGCGTAACTCTCGATGCGAAAGCAAGCCATTCACTCCCCACAATTCACCTGGGAGACCATAATTACCGGTATTGTCTCTGTTTTACAAATGAGAAAACTGACTCACTCGTTGGTTGTGGCGAATTGGGGTCAATGTATTCAGCAAAGCAGTGCACATTTCCAGGTATAGCCTCAAAATGTCAGGCTTGTTTGCAGATTGGAAGAGCAGAGGTGAGCGGGAGCCCTGGGTCGGCAGCTTTAGCCACACACAGTTCCCAGGCGAGTTATGAAGCATCACAGGGACACATTGGGGACAGAGCAGTATGTTCCTAACATCCCTGTCGGTCCCGATGGCTGGACCGCCCTGACCCGGGCTGGTTGGGTCTGGACACCAGCAGGGCCAGGCGCTTCCCCGTGAGGCCCCGGCGCACATCTCCATCAACTGCACCGTGTCTGCTCAGGGCAGGCCAGGAATACCACCGTCCCACCAGCCCCATCCTCTGAACTTAGAAATCTAACATTTTCTTCGGAAATACGCAACGGACACCAGAAAGTCGTGTTTGCCAACTTGGAGCATGGATTTCACTCCCCCTATGTTTCAAAGATCATAGACTGATCTCCATTTTAAGGAATGGAATTGAACAATTGGCCAAGAATTTCTGTTATTTGATTATTGAACTTCCAGAAGATTTAGGACAGGACTTAGAGAATATAAATACGATGTCCACATTTTTATTTCAGGAATGTGTCTATTTTAGGAAGTAGAAGACACCTCTCTACAAGTTAGGGGAGAAGTATAACGGTCCCAAGTTGACTTGGTAGGTCCACATCTCAGTTAATCCTGCAGACAGCTTGGGCGACGATGAGTCAGGATGGTCGACAGACGTCTGTCCTGGGGGCACCATCGAATGACAGAGGCAGTAGCCTCGTTCTAGCGGAGACACAGGGCTTGAGGAGGCCTTGGGGCTGACCAGGTGCTCATTCAAGCCAGAACAGGGATTTTGAGCAGAGGGCAGGCTGGACACGCCGGGGTCAGCAGCCTGGGGAAGAGGAGCACAGGGGAGCAACAGCGAGCATCCGTGAGGGCGGGGGACCGACCCTTACCCCCTGAGTGCATCCCCAGGTCTGCTGCACCGTGCAAGGGGCTTTCTCCTTGTGCTCACACAACATGAGAACTGAGTTTGTTGTGAAACCCCTCTCACCTCCAGGGCTCCTGGGGTGGGTCTCCATTCCTTGCCACAGAAAGAGCCCTAGAGAAATGGGGGTGTGTGGGAGGTTTCCCGTAACCATGGCTTTCCCAGTGAATGCTTGCTCTTCACGCAGGCGTGGAAGGCAGGTAAGTATGAGGTGCAGGCATGGGCATGCTCAGGACTAGGAAAGCAGGCTGATGGGGGTCTCTCTGCTGCTGCCTCCATGGCAGGGATCTTGAACTGGTGCAAGCATTTGTAACTCACTTTTTCCCTATTTGCAAATAAAACTGGCACTTCCTACTCCATTTATTCTGCAGGGATCTTAATGGAATGTGATCATAATCCGAGATCTGAGGCCTGGAAGCAGCTGCCACCAAAGAGCTCCTGTTGGAACCGCTAATGTGGGAGATAGGTAGGTAGCCCTGCAGCCACACTGTCACTAAGGAGACACAGGGCAGCCAGCTACAGGGGGACCTATGTGCTGGGGTCACCGGGCGGCCAAGATCGACAGCACAGCACCTCTCGCGATGGAAGCCAGGAGTGTTGTCCAGCTCGGTCATCTCCATCTGGGACCACAGAGAGGTTTTCCCACCAGGCACCTTTCTTGTCCTGACGCCCTTGCCTTATGACAACCCTCTTCCTCCTCTCGTTGCCTGGTTGGTGTTTCAAGCGTGGGAGCCCAGAACTGAGAGCATAATGGTTGCCTTTGCAAGGAGTCGGACAGTCCCGTGAATGGCAGATGTAGAGATCCATTTGGAAGGAGGAAAAGAATGAAAGAGTATTTTGTCCGGTCTCCTAGAAAGCTCAGGGCTATGTTGCTGACAAGCTGTGGGAAGAGAGAGGTAAGCGAGGTCTCCACAGCCCGTCTCCAGGGCAGCTTGCACCAACGATGACACTCAGGGGGCCTGCACCGTTGACTCCCAACAATAAATGCTTCACCTCGGGAAATGGCATCTTTGCCATTTGAGCAGCTTTGCTGCATCATCAGGAACATCTTTCCAGGGATCCCTGGGTGGTGCAGTGGTTTAGCGCCTGCCTTTGGCCCAGGGCGCGATCCTGGAGACCCGGGATCGAATCCCACGTCGGGCTCCCAGTATATGGAGCCTGCTTCTCCATCTGCCTATGTCTCTGCCTCTCTCTCTCTCTCTCTCTCTCTCTCTCTGTGACTATCATAAATAAATAAAAATTAAAAAAAAAAGGAACATCTTTCCAGTGCTAACTGTGGGGTATGATGTGTTTCCGTGGCGGGTCCAGAAACTGTCACTTAAGCAGGTCACAGTCTGAGGACAGAAGGTGTCACATCTAACCCAAGACCGGTCTTCACTTTCCTGCTCACTGATGGACATGGGTCACTTTTTAAGCTATTAGGTTAAGATCTTCACATTCAATCATTCTATCAGTCACATGGGTCATATATATCTGGATATGTGTATTTTTATAACCTTTAGGGGTGTCTTCTTTTACCTAGTCTTTGGAGATGCTACCCTGGGTCAGGTGCCCAGGTGTCTTATTTCTGGCCCTATTATTGGAGTCATGGAGTTACATTTTGGTAATCTTTCTTTTTTAAGGAAGAGACTTTTTAGTCTACACTTACATTTGGGACAGCATCTCACGCAGACGACGTGAGTGAGAAAACACATTTTATGCTTATCTGGAATGTTGACCAAAGTCCCCACTGCAAACTCAGAAAAATGGCCATGTGTCTACAAACAGGTGCTCCGGAGTGTGTGCTACCCCGAGTGCACCTCCGCGCCTGCGAGCCCCTCCAGTGGGCCTCCGCACCTGCAAGCACCCCAAGTGCGCCTCTGCATCTGCAAGTCCTGGAACCGGAGCCCCCGAGTGCGCCTCCACGTCCACGAGTCCCCGATCCCGACACTCCGGCTCCCCCTGCACTGGTGACGACGTGCAGGCCCTGGAATCACAGATGCGGGAACTATTGCCTGCAACATGGAGCACTCCAGATGGAGAGCAGTCTGTCCCAAATATTTCTTGTGTGGGAGGGGGAAGCTCCAATTGTGCAAGTGTAAACAAAGGATAGGAAAAAGAAAAGGAAGGGAAGGAGGAAAGAAGGAGGGAGAGAGTGAGGAAGGAAGGAAGGAAGGAAGGAAGGAAGGAAGGAAGGAAGGAAGAGGAAGGAGGGAGACAGGAGGGAAGGAGGGAGGAGGGAGGTGTGCTTTCATATTTTTATAGACCTATGTGGTCCCTGGGAAGGGTTTAAATCCTGAATTAAGAAAAAAAATACCTGCCAGTGAAGAAATGATTAGGGCTACTTTTGGCCTGAAACCTAATACCTGGGGTTTTTGTTAAATCCGTTAAATGGATTCTGGACCACATTCCAGCATGGGGGTGGGCTTCCTCCCACAGCAAGCAGGGGGGAGGGGGCCCTACAATTTAGTTGTGACAGCGTCTGCCTGGAGACAGGGTGGACCCCACAGCCCCACAGGATGGCCTCTCACTTCAGACGCCAAGACCAAGTCCAGGCTGTCACCTGTGCTCTCGACCCGCTGGCTGCAAATCAGAGGTTCCCACGACCCCCTCCTTGGGCTCAATTAATTTGCAAGAGTGGCTCATGGATCTCAGGAAACCAGTTTAGTCACTAAATTACCGGTTTATTACAAAGAATATTAAAGGATAGGAATCGACTGCCAGATGAAGAGATACACGGGGCGAGGTCCTGAACAAAGGAGCTTCTGTCCCCGTGGAGTTCGGGGGCCGGCTCGGTGCACATAAACTCTCGCTGTCTCCCCTCGGGGAAGTTCTCCTCACCCTGTCCTGTTGGCTCCCGTGGAGACTTTGTCACACGCACAGGAGCAGCCAAACCATTGGCCACTGGCTGAGTCAACCTCCCCCCCAGCTCAGGCTCCCCCTGGGTCCCCTGGCAACCAGCCCCCCACCCCATCGACCCAAACCCTGCTGTGGAGGAGAGGGCTGGTTACAAACGAGACACCCACTCCAGCTTTGTGGCTCCACGGCCGTTTTAGGAACCGAGGACAAGAGACCAAATGACAGGACATAAGATGCTCCCCTGTCCTGTTGGCCAGACAGGGCCAGGGTTTCAGGAGCTGACGGACTTGGACCAAACAGACCAAACAGCTCTGAGGAATGGACTTAGGCCACTTGAATGACAAACGCACATTTCTTACTAGTTACAACATCCTACCTCAAGGTGCAGGGGCACAGGCACGTCGCCCTGCGGGACACTCAGGCTGTCATATGGTTTTGCCCTCCGGAAGCACATACTTGTTGGAAGAAAACCATGTGCAGTTAGAATTTAAATCTATGGGGACATTCTTGATGAGCCATGTGGGGAAGTGTAAGGGCTGCCATCGACACCCCTGCCCTCAGCCAGGTGGGAGGGCCTCCTGTGACACGGGCCACAGCTGCCCGACAGGTGCACGTCCCAGCGAGCACTGCCTCCCATATTCTCACCGCAGGAACCGAAGTGAGCCACTGCCCCCGTCTCCGGCTCACTTCCTGCTGGGATTGGTCCCCACGGCCGCTGCGATGGTTCTATGTCAGTAGGGCTGCGTGTGTGTTTAATGAGTCACTTATGAGGGCTCTTGAGCTGGTCCTGAGGACCCAGTGTGACTGCAGGGGGCAGTGGGGACGGGCGGTCCTGCCCAAGCATCTTGATCAGGTCACAGAAAGCAGCTCTCGAGTCATTGGTGAAACCCCCAAAGGTGCTTGACTAATCGCCCTGGAAATTAAATTGCTTCCTTGCTTCCCCTGCCCCCAAAGGAAGGCAAGTTTCCTGGCTCCCGCTAATTTCCCCTTTGACCTCAGAGCAGAAACAGCACATTAACCACCTTGAGGCCTGGACCCCCGCCAAGGCTCCAGGGAGGCTTGACTGTGGGTCTGTTCTGTCAGGAGCTCTCCGAGACGCCTCCCAAGGGGTGAGAAGCCATAGGCCTCCTTACAGGCATGAGGAGATGCACCCTGGAAGCAGGTGATGGTGGGGAGCCCACCCGATGCTTGGCTTCCACCCATGAGCCTAAGCAAGGCCTCTGGCTGCCATGCTCCATGCGTGGATGGCTCCATCCCTCGGCCACCCTCTGCCATCACTCAGGTGGGACTTGGGGCTTGGGCTTGGACCCACACAAGGCCATCGCTCGCAGACTTGCCAACACCAGTGCCGGCGTCCATGGTGCATCTGGCGCTGACGTGTTAGCCTGTGTCCTCCTTCCTCTGTCTGTCACTCTGCCACAGAGTGGGGGGGGGGGGGACCATACTCCTCTGCCTCTCCCAAGGCTTGCTCTCTCTGACCCCCAGTGCCTATTTTATCGCTAATGTGTTTTAAGTCTGTGCACCAGCAGCACGCTCCAAAGAGCTTCAGATGCTAAGACACAGCTGGACAGGCGGATGGACAACAAAACATGGGTAACTTCCCACCACATTCGTTCAACCAGGGCCCCAGCCCAGCCCCGGGAGCCGTGGGCAGTTCTCATCCATGGTCAGGCATGTTAGTCCACAAACATTCATGACAACTCCACCAGAAATGGTTGGTTCTGCCCCATTTTGCACAGCAGGAACCAGACGCAGAAAAGTTATGCAAGCGTCCAAGGTCCCACAGCAGGCGAGGGGCAGAGACGAGCTTCAAACACGGCCCACCTGCCTCTTAGACCCTTGTTCTGGAGCATACCCAGCCTGGTGTGGTGACTGTGTGCACGTGTGTGCTTGTGTGTGTGCATGCATGTACATGTGTGTATGGGCGTGTGGTGTGAAATTATATCCCAGGATGAAAGGAAATTCCTGATCCTGGCTTAATATTTTTAAGAGGAAATGAGGTATATTTGAGGCACTAATAAACCATGTATTTAAACAATAGACGTATTTTACCTTAAGGGCCTTCAGTTTCGCAAAAATAAAGGAAAACAGAGTTAGAAATAGCTTCCCCTAGTTCAGAATTCAGTAGTTGGTATCATTGTGATCAAGAAAGGTGATGCATAGATACCTTGTTTCTAAATCATTTGACTTCTTGGTTCTTTGTTTTAAATGTCTTTCTATCAGAATATCACAACCTTGGAATTTGAACAATTCTAGAGGCTTTACTGTGTTACAGAGGGATCCTTCAAAGGATGTGCCGTGCGTTCTGTACTCGTGCTGGACAGGAGTAAAGTGAGCACGGCCAGCTGTGCAAGGAGGAGCTGCACACCGAGCCTCAGACACCAGGGGCTGCCAGGCTCCTGTTTGCTCAGGCTGCCAAGCCCCCGTCCACCCGCCCACACCCCAAGCAAAGTGGTGTTTTCTGCAACACAGAAAAGTTGTGTCACATCAGCACGTGTGTGCTCACGTGCGTGTGGTGCATGTGTGTGGGCATACGTGTCTGTGTATGAATGCACGCGTTGGCCTGTCTTCTTCATTCTTTGGCCTTTATGATGCCTGCTTCTAGAAAGAGTTCGTAAATTTTATTTTGTAACGAAGTCAGTGAATATTACTAATAAAAGTTGTAAAACACTGAAAACGATGAGGAAAATAAAAATTACCTACAATCCCATCAATGGGATGTATTTACAAAACGGTAACATTTTGGTGTAAGTAGAGTGTGCGTGCTATTGTGTGTGTGTGGTGAACAGGTCATAGGCTTTTGTGGATATGTGAAGATAGAGCCATGTCATGTGTGTGCGTGCATGTGTGCATGTTATGAACAGGTCATAGGCTTTTGTGGATACATGAAGATAGAGCCGTGCCATGTGTGTATGCACATGTGTGCACATGTGTGTGCGTGTGATGAGCAGGTCATAGGGTTTCATGGACACATGAAGATGGAGCTACGTCATGTCATGTGTGTTCCTGTGTGTGCGTGCACACGCTATTCCCAGACTGCTGTGTGCAGCGTGGTGTCCTGAGGAACACCCACACTGACTTTAGAAGCTGTGTGTATTACGTGACACATATCACAGATGGAAGAGTAAGTAGGTATGATTCAGTCCGCTGTTTCAGTATTATTGATAATGCTAAAGCATTTCCTTATAACAGAATATAAATTCCTTACAAGAATTACAATGAAAAATATTATATTTTTTAGGAGCTGAATTTCCTGCATTCAGGAGATTTGTTGCAGGCAAAACTAACCTGAAAACTCTGCCTGACACCAATGCCTCAACTCAGGCTTTCCAGTTACGGTCTCTCAGCGCTCCAAGTTTCCCAGCATGGCACTGAGTGCACAGAGTTATTAAATCTGTTCATTGTCTGCTCATCACAATTGGCCCCAGAACAGCACAGGGGTTAGGGGCGCTGACCCCCTGCATACTCAAAAATCCACATGTCCCTTTTGAATCCCCCCCAAAACTTAATTACTACAGCCTAGTGTTGACCAGAAGACTTAACCCATAACATAAACAGTAGATTAACACATATTTTGTAAGGCATATGTATTATACACTGTAGTCTTACAATAAAGTAAGCTAGAGAAAAGAAAATGTCATTGAAGAGTCATCAGGGAGAGAAAATCATTCGCAGCACTGTCCTGTATTTATCAAAAACAAAAACAAAAACAAAAACAAACCCACAAACCTCCACATACAAGTGGACCTGCACAATTCAAGCCCATGTTGTTCAAGGGTCAGCCACAGGCTGTCACTGCATGAGGGCAGGAACCAAGCATCCTTTTCTCTGCTCTATCCCAGTGTCTATGATTGGGAAACTGAGTAACAGATGTTTAATCCATACATGTGTTCAGCCGATCGGCATCAAGGGCTATCACTGCAGACGAGGCAGGGCACAGAAGAGCATCCCTACGTCCCATCAGGCTGGGAGAGAGAACACACACACACACAGGTGTGTATCCACACGTACACGGTGTAGATGTCACAAAGAAAGATGAGCATAGCAAGGGGGGCAGCAACGGGAGCTGGGGTGGAAAGATCTAAGGACCACAGTGAACGGAAGGGTGCTCTGTGCTCATTGGCTGGACACTTACTATTATAGAGACGGTGATATTGTCCAAGATGAACTAGAATCAACAAAATGATTCTACATTTGCAGAAATGCAAAAGGCAGACCCGAAATTCATATGGAATTTGAAGAGACCCCCTAAAATCAAAATAACCCTAAAGGAGAAAAAGGTGGAGGACTCACGCTTCCTGAGTTCAAAACTTACTACAATGCTACAGTAACCAAAATAGTGTGGTATTGGAGAAAGACACACATTGGTATAAATATAATGAATAAAAACAATGGCATTTAAAGTGATGGGACAGGAGTGAGAGTCCAGAGATAAACCTGCACATCTATGGACAATTGATTTTCAACAAGGTGTTACGACCGTTCAGGGAAACCAACAGCCTGCAGAACACACGGTTCTGGGCCTGTGGACATGTGCACACGTGCAGGAGCACTATTGTGTACTTATCTCCACCACATCCAAGCTCCCACTCAAGGTGAATCAGACCTGGGGCACCTGGGGGTCAAGTCCATTGAGCGTCCAGCTCTCAGTTTCGGCTCAGGTCCTGAGCTCAGGGTCCTGGGATCAAACCTGACATCACGCTCCATGTTCAGTGGGGAGTCTCCTTCTCCCTCTCCTTCTGCCCCCAATCCTGCTCACAATCTCTTACTCCCACATACATAAATAAAATCTTCAAAAGAAAAACCAAACCACAAGTTTAAAGTGGGCAAAGGATACAAATGAACATTTCTCTGAAGAAGACACACAGATGGCCAACAGGCCCATGGAAATATGCTCAGCTTCATTGCTCGTTAGGGAAATACTCGTCCAAACCACAGTGAGACACCATGTTATACCCACTAGGATGGCCGCAATCAGGAAAATGGGAAATAACAAGTGTTGTGGAGGAAAAATGGGAAACTGCCCCCCATACATAATGACGGAATCTAAGATGGTACAACCACTTTCAAAAATAGTTTGATGGCTCCTCAGAAAGTAAATATAGAATGACCATATGGCCCAGCAAGTCAATTCATATGAATCGTGTTAAAGGGATGGCCAGGGGTTAGAGCTAGAGCTGCCTGCAAGAAGATTCTGGAAACTCAGGGAGGGGTTGTTGTGAAGAGCTCTCCACGTCATGCTAGAATCTTGTGCCGCAGGAAGTAACCGCTGAAGGCGGCGGTGTTCCTGGTGGCCCCTCGTTAGGAGCACTGCTCTGGGGGCGAGTGGAGGGTCATTGGGGAGGAGGAGCACTGAGGCAGAGGCCAGGGAGGAGGCAGGACTAGTTCAGGAGGATGGCGCACGGACCCAGAGGCCACGGGAGCAGAAGGAGGACCCGAATCCAAGCAATGGTCAAGAATCGGAGCACGAGGACCCAGCGTGTCACCAACAAGGCCTCATCCCGCCCGACGTGCACACAGTCCGTGCTCTGTGCATCCTGGCATCACTGACGCCGCTGCATCTAGAGTAGATGGGCTCATGCACAAGGAGGACAGCACTGCTGTGGCATTTCTAGTCAGAAATGCAACACCAGTGAAATCGCATTCTTCCTCACGCTTCTGGACAGTTCCATCCTGGGAGCACAGGTTGTGAGATGAAGTAAGTCGAATCTGTCACAGAAATAGTCTGTAAGGAGAGAAGATGGTGGGGACAAGGGCCTATTTGATGGTGCGACTTGCCAGGACCCTGCTGCCCCTGCGTGTGTCCCCAGAGCTCATGTGTGCTCTGGAATATGCTCCTATCACGTCCAGTGGTGCTGCTCTGTTCTGTGGTCCCAGCACTGAGTGGGGGGCAGCAGCCTCCAAACCCCACCGTCCACCCTCCCTGTTCCGAGGTCCTGCCCAGGAAGTGGCCTCTGCTGACAGATGGGGCAAGGCCCAGGTGGTACACAGATCAGCTGCTCAGACCCCTCACAGGGACAAAGAGGAGGTCACTCTGCGTCCTGTAACTGGTGGTGTCTCACCCCAGAATGGTGGTGAGGAGCAGCTCGGCTCCAGTCCCTCAACACAGGCCAGTTGAATCTGCTTGACCTGCTTCCGTAACACAGGGTCTTCAGGGACAGGCTGAGGCTTGCTGAGTTCCCGTCCGGTCCTTCCTGCCTCACACACCCCATGGCGGACTCTGCACACCGGGAAGGAAGGAAGAGAGGCCACCACAGATCCGCACCCGTCTTGTGCTTCTCTGATGCCTCTGGGCTCCTGGACCTGCCACCTGCCATCTGGACGCCGCAAGCTCCCCGGCCAGCCCCGGCCTGCTGGATGCCAGCCCTGCGCAGGCCTCGCCCTGGCCTCTGTGCCCTTTCTCCAGCGAGGCTTCCCCAGCACGCCTCACTGGTCCCCAGCAGCACCAGACCTCATGGGAGAGACCCAGTGCGTTCCCAGCGTGGCTCTGGGCCTAACTTTCTAAAACACCAGTTCATTTTAAGTATTTGATTTTTACAGATTCCGAGTTCCTAAGCCTCTGGTTGGCAATTAGACCCGGCAGTGGGGAGTTTCCGCGTGTTCAGAGGAGGGATGGTTTGCTTATACCTACTCAGTCATGGCCCTGGAACTAATCTAGGAAGCAGACAGCTTTCTACTCAGCTGGGAAGTTCTCGGGAACAAAGTTTGTGGCATATTGTTCTTTGTATTGTGACACAATGGAAAGTCTAGTAGTTTTTTTCTTTTTTTTTTTTTTTTTTTTTTTTACCAACCAAACACTTGCATTGTGATATTGTAAGTCGATCTCTTGGCTCTGGCTCTGGCTTTTATTTGGGATGACTGCTAAGGAAGCTAACAGCCAAGCTTTGATTCTTTGTGCTGGGTAAACTCACGGTTATTTACATTGGCACCTTGCGACCTCACCTGTCCCAACTCCCAGGTAACCGAAAGCCCTCTGGGTCTTGCGGGCAGAATGAGCCACTGAGCTGAAATTCTACAGGATAGCACGTCCTGTCTCTGCAGAAGGAAAACCTTCAGAAATCTGAATGCGCAGGCACACGTTATGTGAGCCTGGTGTGATGTTTGTCTGTCCCATAGTTCGCGGGAGGCTGGTGCCGTCCAGGGGCAGCGAGACGGGACCCGCTGAAAAAAATCATGGCAAAGAGTTAAAGGAAACAAGTCACATTTTTACACTAAAGAATTCGTAAGCTTTTATGAGAGCATTTCCATCCTGTGACTGTATTTCTGTGTCAGCAGTCAGTGCTCTGAGGACACAAGGAAGGTGTGAGAACCATCAGAAGATGTGGATTCCAGCTCCCGCCTCGCCACCGGGTGTCTGGCCTGGGACCTCCCAGGTCTGAGGAATGGGGAGAGGTGCCGTGACCTGGCTCACGGTCCCCCCACAGCCTCAGAATCTACCAAGAATCCAGCGAGTGTCTCCTCCTCAAGGTTTGTGCAGAGAAAAGCGGTAGCAACCAATCGTCAGCACGTGTGCTGGGCTCCTGGGAGCTTCCGAGCAGCAGCCCCCAACCTGGGGACCAGACTGAGAATCTGATGGAAGCCCCAGACCCTGTTCCCAGGAAAGAAAATGACAAAGCACGCGCGCACACACATGCATGCACAGGCACAAATGCACATGTACGGTCACACATGCAGGTATGCACACACACATAGACACACATGCAGGCAGGCACACACACAGAGGCATGCACATGCATGCCCACAAAGAGGCACACACACAGTCACACATGCACATGCATGCACACACAGAGGCACACGTGGGCACTCAGGCATGTAAATGCAAACACACACAAGTGCACACACAGGCACACCTACACCACACATACATACACACGCATACAAAGTACACAGACACACATGTGTGCATATGCACACAGACACACATGCATGCATGTGCACATGCACAGACACACAAGGCACACAGACACACACATGAGCACAGGCACACACAAGTATGCATATGCACACACATGCACGTGTGTATACACCACACACAGACACACACAGACACAATGCACACATATGCACATACATATGCACACACAGACACACATTCATGCACACACGTGCTCACATGCAAGCACACGCACACACGCAGAGGACCAGGTCTTAGGGCCCTTTCCTCCACCAAAACCCACTGTGCCGGCCCCATCAGGCAGCCCAAATGGCTCAGCTCAGACGACTCAGAGGAAGCGTCCATGCATCACATAGTCTGACATGCTCGGGGTCAGGGAGCTATTCATGGCAGAGTCAAGGTGAGGTGCAGGTCCCCTATGGCACGGGCTTGCCACATGCCACCACTAGGCCCTTGGCTCCGTCTCAAACCTGAGAGCCCAGCACCCCTCGGGCCGGGGACACCGTGAGGACTGCTCAGATGCAGCTCCGGGGCTGCAGGCCTCATTCTAGGGCAGGGTCACAGACGAAACAATCAGAGTGCTTATCTCACACGTCACTGAACAGACGTTCGTGTTGACGCAAAGTGACAGCGATGTTAAGAGTAACAGGAGGTCTGACTTGGGGATCAGGGACCTGAGGCTGAAATTCGTCCCTTGATGTGACCCCCTCTTGGGAGCCCCCAGGGCCCGGGATGGGGGGCTTGTGATCACACGGCCTACCGAGTGCCAGGTTTGGGAAGCGACCTTGTGAAGGTGTGGGCAGTCCCTGACCCCCGCTGGCTTTCGCCAGGGCTGCCACAGACAGACACAGGACAACCAGCAAAGGGCATGAGGCTGCTGTGAGGGACACACGGGGCAGCGACCCAGGGCCGGGGTCAGACACGCAGTGCTCCCCACTGTCTTGGCAGTGAGGGAGGCCATGCTGGGCAGAGGGAGGCTTACCACAACCATGACTGGGTCCTGGAGCACCAACGGCTGCCCACAGGGAGGACGAGGGGTGGGAATGGCTCTGAGTGCTGTGCCCAGCCGGCCCTGCACTGGTGCTGCGTGCCCGAGCCTTGGGCTGCCCCGTGTCTGCTGCAGACACCCCGGTGCTGGCTGGTGAATCCTCAGTCCCAGTGAACGCACGCCCTTCATAGGACAGGTGCACCTGTCTCTGCAGCCTTGTGCCCTCCCTCACCAGCCACGTCCTCACCTGGAGTCACAGAGTGTGGGGGCCCCAAGGCATGGCTGCAGAGGTGCAGAAGTGCCCATTGCCTGTCTCCTGACCCTCCCTGCCCTGGCATCAGCTCCAGCCTCCAGTGCCCTCCCACCTGAGGGCCCACGGAGGCTCCTCCACTGTCCGCTTTCTCCAGTGGCTCCTCTCATCCCCTTCCCTCACTGTCAGGACTCCGGTTCTGACTCTGGGGTCCCCCACTCACCCCCAAAACCGGCCTCCTTCCAAGTGTGTGTATAGCCAAGCAGCACCTCAAACCTGGGGCATCCAGTCTGCATCCTTTCCATCTTCCTTCCTCCCCTCCCCTTTGTGGGATGGAGGCAGATCCTGACCCTTGGCTCCAGGGTCACCTTCAGAGGTGCCCCATTTTCTAGCTGATGGAGCCTGCAGGGGGGCTGTGACCCTGCACATCGCCTGCATTCACCACCCCCAGACCCGTCCTCTGCAGGTCCCAGCACACACTCCCCGCCCTCAGCAGCACCACCCCTTGTGTCCTACCTTATCTGCCCTCATATCCCGTCCCCCCACTCCCAGGGCCCCCACTGCCATCCCTGCACCTAGCAGTGAGCTGCTGTGCCACAAGTGCTCAGTGAGTCCCTATATGTTCACGTCCTTCGATGACTTTTATTTAATAACATGTTTCCCACAACATTAAGATTTTAGTAGGTAATATGTGTAGGATTCCTGACTAAACGGCCAGCTCAGCGTCCAGGTCCTTCCCTCCCGTGAATAGGAAACAGTGAATAGGAAGAGATGGCAGTCATGACTCTGGGGCTTCAGGGACAAGACAGGGACACAGGGTGGTGTGGTGACAGGATGCCCCGATTCTTTTCCATGCCCACATTTTAAGTACTAATCTGCTTTCCCAGCTTAGCTTGGAGAAATAGAATTCGATCTTAAGAGAAGAAACTGGGGTGACATGTAGATGTCTCTCCATGCACTCATAAAGAAGGAAGTCTGGGGGTGACACAACAGTCCTGGAGACAGGGGAAGGGATGTTTTACAGGCTTACGTGCTTAAAAACAAATCTCCAGTGGGATGATTGAGCACAGCCAACAAATGTTTGCTTCTTGGGGGATTTGGCGAGGAAGAGAACACTGTCATGACTCACCCCCACCATGGCCAGGGTGCACGGGCAGTGGGGTCCCTGCTGCCAGGTGGCAGACCAAGGCAGCATGGCCTTGGAACCGATGGAGGGACTCTGGAAATCTAAATATGTTCAGTGGTTTGAAAAGAGAAAGAGGGAGTCACTCACATGGCCCCCAGAAGCCCCTAGGACAGCCCTGCTCTCTGGGGCAGACACATTGGGTGGCCCTCATCCAGGCCCATGACCTCCAAGTGCTGGGGGCCTGTGACTCAACCACACTTGGGGTGCCACATCCACAACTCGGAGACCCAGCCTGCTTGGAATCTGCACTTAGATTTGGGGAGGGTCAGTGGAAAAGAGAGTAAGGGTGTATTTTATAAAAAAAAAAAAAAAAAAAAAAACAAGAAGAAAGAAATGGCAGGGACACACCCTTCTGAACAGTTGGGGTAACTACACCTGGCAAACCTCAAAGGGCAGATCCCCACCACAGAATAGCAGCTCTAGGGCATTCTAGGTGTGAGCCCAGAACACACACCCTGCGGAACCCCTGGGAGCTCAGGGGCAGCCCACCCAGTGACACACCCCAGAGGACACTGTGCATGCACCTGCAGGATGGGCTGGACCAGGCCCTGAGGGCCACTGACAGCGCTGGTCGCCCCCCTTGGAGAAAGCCATTCAGTAGATAAATGCCTAATCCCGGTTCATCCTCATATCCTGCACTGCCCACCCCTCCACAGCTTTGCTTCCTGCAGACAGGATACCTGGGCCTCCTAGCACTTTATTATTCTTCCCTCCCCGTCCCCAGCCCCTTCTCCCACTGCCAAGCCCACCCAACCCACCAACCGCCACTCATTCTTCAGACCAGTCACATGCCTTTCCACCTCATCTCCTCACTCAGCTCGAATGCTCTGTCTCCAAAAGCAAGCTGTGGATGGTGGGCTGCAAGTTGGGCCCCTCGCTGCTCCCGGGGAGGTGCTGACAGGGTCACCCACTAACTCCTCTGCACGAATGGACCGCCTTGACCCAGACACTCACTCTGTTACATGACTAATTAGGGAACGACTCAGTTTAATCACATTCATATTAAAAGCAGACACTATATGCCTGACAGAAGTGAATTCTCTTGCAGGCTGGGAGGGAGGGCACCTGGGAGCAACACTGAGGGGAATGTGGTAACCTGTACTGGAGCAACTGATGTAAATGTCACTTATCATCCACGTGTCTGTGCAGATGGCTCGGTGAGCATCCATCACCTCAGTTAAGAGGACTGAAGCCAGGAAATCCTCTCACTTTTTTTTATAGAATGTTGAAGGAAATTGCCAACAAGATATTTGCAGGCAAGCCTTGTGGGTTCCCTGGAGAATTCCCCTGGCCAGGGGCTGAGGAATCCAAAAGTAGAGGCATGTTAGCCTAGTGCTGGAGTTGGGGTGGCAACCCAATCCTAGATGACCCATCCACCCCCTGAGACAAGAGACAGCCACCTTCGCTGGAGGCAGATTGTGGCAGTGCCACGCTGAGGCCAGGGCATCCCACAGAACTGGGTGGAAAGTCATGTGACTTAAGTGTTTAGAAATAAGAAACAAATCCCTTCAGACCCAAGCAAGAGGAGAGAAAGAGAAGTGGGCTGCTGAGTTATCGCTCCCCTCCAGGAAGGGAGTGGGTTCCTACAAGACTGTCTGAGCAACTTTCTGTTGTCCCATGGCAACCCTCCAGCAGTCCCTCAGGGACAACCTGACCGTGGACCAGAAATCTCTTTCTTATGATTGTTTCAGAACATTATCCAGCCACACACACACTCCACCAAATCTCTTCTCCTCCACCCAAAAAAAGTTTTTAATTATGTTCAAGAATTTATATTGGTGAGTTTGAAAGGACACTTTGGCACATCCTTGCAATCAGTTTATCTGAGAAGCTTTCACAACAAGCATAGGTTGGGCTCACCTGATACCCCAACCCCCTAACACCCTGTGTAGCACAGAGGTGCTGTGTCCTGGTGGGCAGCAGGGAGAGCCAGGGACTCCACCTCTATGCTCTTCTGTTTCCATACATTCTTCCATGACCACTTCTCATCTTCAGGTAATGTTCTTTCTTCAGAAGATACTCTGGTTGGCTCAGCCAGGTGATGTCCAAATCTCACACATCCTAGAGTCTTTCTGCCTTAAGAGGTGAAGCCAATAACTTTGAGAAGATCCAGGTACATTGACCACCAGTTCCTTGAGTTCAGGCCAATCTGGGGACTGGCTTCAAGAGGGACATTAAGGGGATGCCTGAGTGGCTCAGTGTTGGGCTTCCTGAGCTGGCGCCTGCTCCTTGCTGGTGCACACAGAGGTTCTTACAAGTGATACCAACTTCCTGACAGTGGAAGAGTGTGTGTCCCCTCCCTGGTCACTGGCATTGAGACTCTCTGGAGGACTCATCTGGTGAGGAGGAAACCACCCAGGGACAACTGGCAGTACTCTGTGTGGCTCTTCCCTCCTCTGAGCAAAGTCCCTGGGGGACAAACACCAAGGTTATCCCCAGCCTCAGCTGACCCCTGTCAGAGTTAGGCAACAGGCTCAGGGAGAAAGGACCCTTTTGAGACTAAGGAATTATTTCATTAGTTTCACTGGATTCATCTAAATCCTAATTACCAGGCTGCAGTTTTATTCTTGACAAAGCAGCTCTATGATTTACATTATATTTACATTTTTCTGGTGGCAGTCCCGGGCCTGCCCCATCCCAGACTTGGAATGTAGCAGACACTCAACATGGGGAGCATGAACCACACACTTGGTCTATACTCAGAGACTAAACTACTTGCCCACATCACCCAGCCTGAGAGCACGCCCACGTTCAGGTGGCCTCCAGGATCCCGAAGCCCTCCCTCATCCATTTCCCACCATGCCTCTCCATTCCTGATTCTTTAATCAAAATGAAACCAAAATGAAAGGAAATTTATTGTATGTTTGAGGGAGCAGCCCATCAAACAATTTTCGGTAGACTTTAAGTTGTCGATTTATTTTTAACTAATTATTGTTATGGGGATAGATCAAAGGACATGGTTATCAGTAGCAGTTAGCACTCGCAGTGAGACAAAACCCCGACAAAATGATCAAAATCTAATAACAGAGAGTGGCTTCTCATACACAGATTTCATATTATTTGATCTTTTCTGGCACCAAGAGAGCTCAAAAAACATATTATTAGTCACAAAAGACCACATATTGTATGATTCCATTTCAATGAATTATCCAGAATAGGCAAATCCATGCAAACACAAGTCAATTGTGGCTGCCTACAGGCAGAGGGATGGAACATAAGCCTGAAAACTTGGGGTTCAGAGTTTCTTTTAGGGTGATAAAAATACTCTAAAATTGATTGTGGTGATGGTTGCACAAGACAGATGACTGTACTAAAAACCACTGAATTGTGTACTTTATAGGGATGGGTTGTATGGTATGTGAATTGTGTCTCAGTGACACTTTCTTAAAATAAATTTCTGTAGTAGCCACCTTGGGCCACACTTAACACTTACTGAATGGCTACTTTGTGCAGGTGCCTTACCTACATCATGTGGCCGGACGCATCCTCTCAAAAGTCCTACCCACAGATATGAACCCCAGTCTCCAGGTGAGGAGCCAGGAGACTGAGGAATTTAGAGATTTGCCCTGAGCCACAGAACTGAGAGTGGGAGACAAGAACTCCAAGTGCTTCTGATGCCATCACTGAAACTCCATGCCCCACTCACGTCCTGCCTCCCCTGCTCTACCCCTACCTCCCCTGCTTCCTCCTCCCCTTCCACTGCCCCTCCTCCTCCATTTCTCCTGCTGCCCATCCCTGTCTGTTCTGTGACCTCTTTGGGGGAGGGAGGGCAGACAACAAGGAAAAACAGGAATTTCACAAACCTTTCCATTTGATACTTTCTTAAATAAAAGTTGTAAATGGGGGAGGTACTTCTTTGATTCTCTTTGGGGAGGCTTTCCATATTTGGACTGTTTTAATGTGGGCTTTGTTTTTCAAAAACAGCAGCATAGTTTTAAAAGTAAAATGCAATTTGGGGAAATTTTCCATCTCTGGCAAAAACAGAGAATGGAATATGACAGGATACTGAAAGCCAAGTTTAATTTCTGTGAACCCTTTTACTGTGAAAGGATCCACACAGGAAGCCGAAGGTATGTGTGCATGACCTGGTGCGTGACAGGGGCACACCTGTGCCTCCTGGAGGTAAATGTCCCTACTTCACCCACATAAAGAGAAAGGCAGCACCACTAGGCTCCTGGCCTCCCTGAGAGAATTATCTCCCTCACCCCAAATATGCTCCAGGAGTCTGATATTGATGTTAATGCATCAGGTGCCCAGAAGCAGATCTTTGTATTTAAACTTTCTAAGAGAGATTAATCCAAGGTCTTTCATTTATAAATGATAGTGTTCCCAGCCCCAGACTCTCCTGATAGCCACATAGCTCCAGAAGAAAGAAGAATGGAATCACCTCACTTTCAAGTCAAATCACAAACAAAGAGGGAAACTCTCACATCATAATTTGCTGTTATGAAGAAGTGCTAGAGGGACACCTGGCTTGCTCAGTCAGTGGAGCATGTGACTCTTGATCTTGGGGCCATGAGTGCAAACCCCACATTGGGTGTAGAGTTTACTTAAAAATAAATAAATAAATAAATAAATAAATAAATAAATAAATAAATAAATAAAAAGAAATGCTAGAGATTGAAGGAAGAGCCAGGTAGCCTGAGGGAATGGGCAAAATCCCTGTAGGCAGATGCGCCTATAACTCTACCAATCTCTCAGGGTTACTCCCTCGAATGCCAACATACAGCACGTCACTTATTCGCTTATTCCACACCCATTCTGTTGATAAGCAAACACAACTTGAGCCAGTAATGGTCACTAAAGTGCAGTCCAGGAATGCTCTCACCCTGTCTCATGTAATAGTCAAGGGGTCACCAGTCCTTGGCTGCTCTCTCTATAGCCCTGTCTCTTCACAGAGAGAATTAAACTGAAAAGACCTAGTCGTTTCCCTGAGTAAGGCTTCTATTGGTCTTACTATTGTGTTCCAGACTTTTTTAAAAGGCCATGGGAAAACAACCAAATTCTTTCCATTCCACAACTTAAATGTCTCGAGATATCTTGCACGGGGAAGGGTCCTTGACTTAGGGGCTATTGTAGGGAATGTTGCTGGGAGATGCCTGTCCTTGCTGTGCTCTGAATGTAGGCTGGTGATCTGGGATAGCAGGAGCAGCAAAAGAATCAGTAAAGAAGTGGAACCTCCTGGACCTGCTGCAACCAGTTCTTTGTTGAGAGAAACCTGATGGTGCCCTCCAGTGAAGCCATATCATGTCATGTGGTAGCTTGAAATGCACCTGTTGCAACCTTCCCATCAACCATCGTTTGTCAGATGAACGTAAATATCTGGAGGAAGGATCACCTTTTCTAACTCATGTGAAGGCATCTTCAGGCTCATGGTGACACTCGATCTGAGGAGGAGGACAGGATTATAAAGTGTTTTTGCTGGCACAGGCCCTAGACCATGTCATCTTCCCTGTCACCGCTATCCCTCATGTGACAGGGGAGAAAATAAGGCCCAGAGAGAGCAGATGCCAGAGCTACTAGTTGGGATATGTGTGGGACATGCAAATGCCCAGACTCTTCTTTCCACGCATATTTGGGGAAGATGTGAGTTGCTGTTGGCTGAGATTTGAAAACAGAAAGAAAATATTTGAGCCACAGAATTGCAACATCCCATAATTAAATCAATAACCTAAGTTCAAATCACTTTATTCAAGTACCTTAAATATTTCTTAATGCCTATTTTCTTCTCTTTTTCTTCTGGAAACCATTACAGCACATCCAGAATATTCCAACACCCTGGAAACGTAAACATGCTCCCTAAATTCTCTAACCCAGAAAAAACCCTGAGACTGTACCTCTGTGTGTATATCATATTTTGCGTTGTAAGTCCCCCAAGGGCTAAGAACCATTCTTCAAGTTTTTCCTTCCAAAAATGATGTGTGGTAGAGTGTGTACCCCACCCAGGGAGGAGGACAGGGTTTCAACTGTGAGGTCAGTTCTCAGGCCATCCCCACTGGGATGGCGAAAGGACTTGAGCCACGTGATGACAGAGATGGAACATACTGCATGAAGTAAAAGTGAAGTCATGCTGTTGCATGGATCTGGTAACCTCAGGGCATTAAGTTCCTTCCATCTTTCGGCACTTGCTGGGACTCATTAGTTATATCTTCTTATGTTATGCAATCCACCTTTTAATTAAGCATTGCTATGCTGATGTCCTCATTAGCAAGTATGACAGTAGGTTAAAGGTGGAAAAATAATTAGTAGAAAGTCGATGCTTCCAGCTATGAACAAGTGAAATTGGAAAATAAGAATTCATTGCCATTTACATTAGCATCCAAAAAAAAAAAAAACCAACTTAGGGACATGATTAACAAAATATATACAAGATCTATGTGAGGAGAACAAAACTCTAAGGAAAGAAATCAAATACTATCAAATAAATGGAGAGCTATTCCATGTTCATGGACAGCAACAAGACTCAGTGTTGTCAAGACATCAGTTCCTCCCAACTTGATCTTTGAATTCAGTGCAACCTCAATCAAAGCCCAGCAGGTTATCTTACAGATGTTGGCAAACTGATCCTAAAGCCTATATGGAGAGGCAAAAGTCCCAGGAAGTCAGAATTTCCACACCCACCCAAATAAGGGCTTACATTGATTGACACAGAACCTTTCATACCATCTGTAGCCAAGGTTATGGAGCCAATTGACCATGGGGAGAGAGAGACACAGAACATAGTTACTCTTTCCTAGGTCTCAGAAAATAAGACCAAGTCCTCAAAGTGCCAAGTCCTATTTAGCATCCGTATAACACAACGTTACCTAATTGCTGCCTTAGCCATCAAAATGCACCCTTCCATTAATTTTCCAAGTTACGCTTTTGTACATGTCACGCCAGACTCCAGAGAACCATGTGAACATCCCCTCCTTCAGCTAATCCCTGAAATCACTGTTGTGCACCAGGCACTGTGCTAGACCTTAGGAGCCAGCACAGAGGGGCAGGTGGGGTCCTGGGTGCAGGGGGATGTTTCAGTGGTGACAATCTCTTCTATTTTATCATAGCAGTGGGGTGTGCCCTGGGGGCTCACGGCCTGGCTTCCACCCCTGACCTCGCCGCTTCCCTGGGTGCATTCTCTGTGCCTCAGTTTCTTCATCTATAAGCGGGGAAAACAACAGTACCAGGTTCCAGGCATGTGAATTCATCCTTAGAATGATCCTCAAAACTTGGCAAGTACTTGGTGAATATTAATGGTGTTTATTACCACCATTACCATTTGTTTTCCAGTATTGCCACCCAGGTCATCATATTTGATGGAGATAAAAAACATATAGAAAGAAGAGCTATAATAATAATGGCTGAGCAGACAAAATTCAAGCACTTTGTTAAAGAAATGCTACATGTCTCATTTAAAATTGGTCCATTTTTATTTAGCCAATGATTTGTATTTTAATTTAATTTTGATTGCTCATTTTTCCATGAATAAGATTAACAATACTTGGGCAGCCCCGGTGGCTCAGCGGTTTAGTGCACCTTCAGCCTGGGATGTGATCCTGGAGACCCGGGATCGAGTCCCATGTCAGGCTCCCTGCATGGAGCCTGCTCCTCCCTCTGCCTGTGTCTCTGCCTCTCTCTCTCTCTCTCTCTCAAATAAATAAAATATTTTAAAAAGATAGCTGCTTTTAGAAAAAAGATTAACAATACTTACTTTAGAAATCAATTGCAAATATTTAAAGTTCAAATGTCACCAAATCGTCTAGGACACACCTCCCTCACCCCCTCCGACCCCCCGCCAGTGCGATGGAGCAAACGTGCAGTTTCCATCCTCCATGCAGGACCAAGTGAAGCCCCTCTCTGGCCCCAAGCCACATGTGAGTGGTAAGTGACTGGCCAAGCGACAACATGTGATGAGTTTCCTGTTTCTGTGAACACAGGCGGCGGTTCTCCCTGAATGGATGAAGGGATAGGAGACAAGAGGCAAACACCCCTAGAATTGAGGACATTGGGGTCACTGAAGCTTGGTTGGAAGCGTTGACTGAGCCTAGCACAGCCACTTGGGGCCCAGTTCCACAGCTACTCAGTGACCTGCCCGGAGCACTGCTGACAGCCCCCTCACAGAGTGATGCAAGATGGCCCCATGGATCCCTCAAGAGCTTAAAACTATCCCAAGTCCCTTAACAAGAAGACGACGGGGTCCAGTCACATTCTCAAAGCTGAAGATTGGCTGTTTTGATCACCTTTCTAATTTTTTTTTTCAGGGTTAACAGAAAAGTAACTGGAAAATAACCCACACAATGAGGATTTCCAAGAAGCCGCACAGAAATCATTACATTTCAGTCAACAAGTGGCTAAAAGCTGGGAACATGAAGGAGCATCAAGGAACTTGTGCCCCAAGACCCGTGCAGAGCAGCTCAGTGGCTGCCTTCACCCTCAGTACTGGTTTGTGTGTGCAGAGCACCGGCGTGGCCCGTGGAAGTCTGGAGGCCACAGAGTGCCAGCCGGACCCGTGGGAATACACACCAGTGGGGATCCGCCGGCCACGCACTCCTACAACAGCCTCGGAGAGCTGGTGTTCTGGAGACTTCCAAAGCCACTTTTCCATGACTTAGCATTTCCCAGTCCCCACGTTGGCACACAGAACACCACTGGCAGTGGCCCCCCTTGTGTCTCGGGAGCGTCTGCCCCATGAGCTGGGTTTTGTCTCCCTCTCTGATACCCTGAGCACAGGGCTCCGATTTTATTCATCGTTCTACCCTCTTCTGTGTCTAACGCAAGACCTCAAGTCAGAAAGTATTGGTTGAAGTAAATCGTACTTTAAAAACAAGGAGTCCACTGGGCCAACTTTTGCTCGACCCGAGGTCAACCACTTCATGCCTCTGTGACTCCAACATGCCACTTGACATTTCTGGGCTTCTTGGCTCTTCTGGAAAACAGAGACACAAAAATAACCAGATGCGCATCTGACCCAGCATTTCTGAAAAAAAAAAAAAAGTCACAAAACATCTAATATAACCAAGCTGAACAAAGAATCACTCTTTTTCTTTCTGTGGGTAAAAAACCCCACATCAGCATAGATGTAGAATCTCTTCTCTTTGGGGCAGGACAGCGATGGGCACGGATCAGCCTGTACGCATACCGAAGCCTGGGCCTTCACCCAACTTTGTTTAGTCTAGAAACTGGATTTGAAAGCTTGCACAATATTCTGGGAGGGTTTTATTCTTGCTTTTCTGTTTAAGCAAATATGAATTACAGCAAGCAAAAATCTTCTGCGTGATACAGTAGATAGTGTTCTAGAAAGAAATGCACACTATAGGGTGGTGTCATCACAACCGAATTTTGTAAATAAGATTTGGTAAAACTGTGAGAATGAAGATAAACGTCCCTCCACCCACTCGAGGGTTCCAGGGACAGCTGGTGTTCCGGAGTAGGCAGGGTCAGGTCCTCCACCCTGCGGACAGACTATGAGGAGACAGAGGGGTCGACAGCGCCATGGGTAGCTTCCTCTCCTGCATCCCACAGGGCTCCTGGATGGGGAGACGTGCAGAGCTGTGGGGTGAGGCATTGCTCATCATGTGGGACCGTCCTACTTAGGGCAGAAAGTTACTGTCCTAGCCCTTCCATGCTGCTCTAACAAAGCTCCACAAAGTAGGGGTTTGCAGACCACAACAACTATTCCTCACAGTTCTGGAGGCCGGGAGGCCAAGGCCAAGGCATTGGCAGACTGAGGCTCTGCTGCGGACCTGCTTCCCGGTGCACAGTTGGGCATCTCACTGCGTCCCCACATGGCGGAAGGAGCAAGGGAGCGATCTGGGGTACTTTGTAAGGACACTAAGTCCACTCCTGAGGGCTCCACCTGCCACAGGCCCACCTCCAAAAGCCATCACATTGGGGTTAGGATCCTAGCACATGAATTTTGGGGAAGGCACACACGTTCAGTCCATAGCATTTAGTATCCATAACCCATACCCACTGGGTGACTGTGGTGACCTGCCAATCAGAAGTGACCCAACACGCCAGGCAAGCCCTGGATGCAGACAGCCCCCACCCTGCCTGAGTGAGAAGCACTCATAATACGACCCGGTCAGGTTAGCCTGCGACCCATGACCCAAGCAAACCAGCAACAGCTCCTGACATAACTTTGGAGCAGAAGGGCCCCAGACCCCCACCTGCCCACGGCTGGGACAGAAGGTCTAGTCCCAGGGAGAGGAGCCCCACGGTGCACACACGGCTCCCACTCGGATGTGAGTGCAGGAGAGAGTCTCAGAGACTCTGATGGGGATGCCCTCTTCTCCTGCCTGAACCTGGGGACTGAGGGGGTCCAGGTACTGCCTGGTCTAACCCTGGTGCAAGTAAGGGTATCCAATGGTAAAAATGTAGATACTAAGGTAAAGTTTTGTTGAAATAAGAAAAGCAGTCACACAAAGCACTGGAAACTAGGGGATTGTGGTTCCTTTCTTCTGAGATCTCTTTAGGTAACCCACCCCAAACGTCTCCTGATTGCAACCTGCCTCCCACTCATCCAGAATCCTTGGCCACCCTAGGCTGCATCCAGGACTCGTGGGACTGAGCCTTCACCTCCCTTAGTCTGTGGCCTGGGAGGCAGCCCAGGGTGAGAGCAGCACCTTCCATGTCCCGCTTCCTCCCATCTCCATAGGACTGTGGGGAGCTGCGGCTCCTAGCGGGTGGATGTGGGGTCCCTGTCACACGATGCTGTCAAGGACACTTACATCAAAGTGTCTCAGAGGACCTAAGTGTGCTAGAGGATCCACCGGGTGAGCACCTCCCCACTTAGGAAAGATCCAGGAAAGAATTAGGATGAGGGGACCCTTGATCCAGGGTCGGTGCCTGAGCCACGGGATCACCAGCAAGGAGCTCGGCTGTGCGTGCCTCAGTGGCTGACGCTTGGAAATGTTAGGCACAGTCTGCTTTTACTTAGCAAAGGACCTCAACAAAGAAGGTGCAGCCTGGGGTCCCCTCACCAGATCTGTGACTTGAGCCAGATAGTTAGCGGGAAGGTGGCATCTGAGGGACCCACCGCCTGGCTGCACGTGGCAGACAAGACACGCGTGTCCTGCTGACTTCCACACTGGAGCCGTGCCGACCTGGGCAAACATGGATTTTCAGGTCAAGCCGCCTGAGCTCTGATATAATAGCAGCCAAACTGTATTACGTGGGGGACCTATCCCATCACCTGTGAGTGACGGAGCAGCAAAGAACAAACAGGTCCTGGGGGCGGGGCGCGCAGGTTACCCCATGTGCTCAGCTGCCTGTCACTCTCCTTGATGCTCATTTGAAGGGAGCTTTTATTTTTTTATTTTTATTTATTTATTTATTTATTTATTTATTTATTTATTTTGAAGGGAGCTTTTAGACACAGCAAAGCACATATTTCCGTAACCTCTTCAAGCTTATGCCTTGGTCGTGGCTTTAAAGTGTTAAAACCTATCTCCAAAGGGTTAAAATGCCACAGAGATCACAGCACTGATTACCGCTTCCACCCGGAAAGGTTTCCCGCATGTACCTTGTAAACCTGAGGTCCTCCCCGCATGGAAAGGGGCGCACATCCTCAAGGAGAAAAGACAGAGCCATTATTATGAGCGCCGTGCGCGCGTGTGGCAGAGGGATGCTGGATTCACGGTTAAATAACACGAGTGGAACATCCAAAGGGACGTCACCAGCTTGAGGAGATGAGGTGACAGGGCTCAGAGATCTTTGAAAATAAAATAATTCATCACTGTTACTCAAGTAATGAATATGCCTTTTACTCTCATTGTCGGCGTTCGCAGCAGGGCTGTGACGAACGCAAAAGGCAACCCAAATAGGAACAAATATTGAAGTCATGTTCCCTAAAATGAAGGTGTGGGTGCAGTTGGAGCAGAGCCAAGACAAGACAAGGGGGCACGGAAGTCTCCGGAAACAGCCTGTCCCCCTGTCCCCTGCAGGGCCCTTCAGGTCAGGTGGGCCACAGGAGCGTGTCAGAGGGGCCAGGAGGGGCCACCCCAGACCTCATTGCTTCCTCAAGTGTGAACTTGGTGCTGCACCATCCGCTCCAGCGAAGGGGGGGTGCTCAGCCCACAAGGGGGGGCTTACACCCAGGCCCAGGCTGCTCCCGGGGGGCTTAACCCTCCACGTTCAGAGCTCTGCATCTCCCGTTACTCCTTGTCACTCCACCACCAGACAACTGCCACCCTCAGGGCTTCGGCCAGCAATCCCCAGAAGGTTCAGCTGAATAAAAGCCTAAGTCCTGATTTTCGTCTGAAAAGTCAGTGTCCACAATCCGGTAAGATCAAGGACAAGCCAGTGTCAGTGCTGGAGGGATGGGCAATAGGACCTGGAAGCAAACTCTGATGACAGGTGCTCCTGGAGAAGAAGTGCGTGTGGTCCCAGCCCCCAGGGTATGGAGATGACCCCATGACGAAACCACTCCTCATGCAGGGGGACCAGCCACTGGCTTGCCAGACCACCCCCATTTAGCTCCAAAGTCCCAACCAGACCAGGGCGGTTGGGTGGCCCGTCGGACGGAGGACAGAAATGTGGCCTGGAAAAACTTCTGCTTATTTCATTTTCTCTCTCTTTGTTATGTAGTCACAAGACTGATATGTGACACCATTTGCCTAAATTTGTCTGAAATAACAAAAAAATCTCTAGGTGGTAAGAAAGCTTTGATTCCTGGGTTCATTGGCATCACTTTTCTTTCTTTTTTTTTTTTTTTTGACATCACTTTTTCTGTAATGAAACAAAAAACGGTGGTGTCCTCTTTCTTCTGGTGGTTCTTAGGTTCATCCAATGGTGTGATGGGCTCCCTCCCGTGACCCAAGCGATCTAGTAACAAGGCCCAGCGCTGCTAGAGCGCGCTGAGGAAGTGCCAGCGACCCCTGGTGTTCCCGACGCGGACACAGATGCATGGGGACAACCGTCACATGGTCACAGTAGCAAAGCAGATGTGATTGGCCTCACGTCCAGGAGGCCAAGCCAGTACCCTGGAAGCTGGCCTCCACCCTCACAGCCCAGGAGCAAGTGCTCTTGCCCAGGTCCTGGGGAGCCACAGAACCCCTCTCCTCGGGCACCTCCCTCCTGGTGCTCCCAGATGGACGAGCCAGGCTCCAACCCACTCGAGGCAGGAGAGGAAGGAGAGAGGCTTCCATCTGCTCCCTGCTGGGCTCCAGAAGCCGTGCCGCCGTCACACGGAGCCTCAAAACCACCAGAAAGCAGGAGGTGAGATTTTGCTTTTGCCGTGAACTTGACAGCTGAAAAGTCACTCTCATTTCCGAAGCACAGTGTGGCCTTCTAGACTAGCGCTGCTCAGGGGGGCCCCACTTGCAGGGCTTGCTACCCAGCTTAGGGGTAAGAAGGAGCGGCGGGGCGTTGGCCCTGGCACCAGCGCAAAGGGAGAAGGCCGACACTCTGTCTTGCGGGTCAGCATCACAGGTGCACCAAAAACAGCCCAGGCGCCTTTTCCGGCCACTCCTTTGGCCACGCGGAGGCTCCGCAGGGATGTGAGAGGATTAGCTGCCTTTGTCAAAAACTGTTTGGTTCATCAGAAGCAAAGACAAGTCCATTACTGACTCACTTTGCATCTTGCTGGGCAGCAGAATTTGTCACATGTCGATGCCAATTTGTTTTTTCCAGAGGGCAAAAGTGTCCTTTCAAAAGGGCCGGGACTTGGCTTGGCAGTGGTTTTTCCTCTCTTGTCCGACATCGGGCCCCACTGCTCCCGATTCCGCTGGAGGCGTGTTGTTTTAGCTGCAGACGCTGCAGCTCCTCTAATCCGTCCCTAGGATCACCCGGCATCGGCTGCTGCGCACCTGCTGCTCCTGAGGATGCGGCTCCGCGACCCGCTCACCCGCCTCTGGCTGCAGGGCTGCTCCTCCAGCAGATGACTAAGTTGGTGCAAAGTGTGTCTCATGAGTTTGGAAGTTTTAAATGTCTTCATGGCTTACAGGAGATAGGGAGAGGTTAGCTCACTTAGAGACACGACATCATGGTGAGGGGCTTTATAAAATTTGAGCTAAATGGAAGAATGCCCTGTTCATTTGGAAATCAGACCCTTTCTTTCCAGAGCCATTCACCCAGGGTCCCTTAGCCACAGATGCGTGATCTCTCCTCCTGCCACCTGCCTCTTAAAAAGACCTCTTTCTGGACTTTCCTACCAGTTTTTTTTTCCTACCAGTTTCGATTCTAGATCATCACAATGTGCAACCCTGTTGGCAATCTTTAGTTTTCCTTCCTGACCTGTCCGAGATGGAGAGGGAGAGAGGAACACCCCTCGATGGGAATGTGGGCAGATCTGTGAGCCCAGAAAGGATAACAGGAGAAACCCATCCCAGGCTCCCTGGGGAAGGCGGGATGCTCTCCCAGGATGTTGCTGGCTGCCCTGCAGGTGAGGGCCAGGGACCAGAGGGCAGGATGGGGGCCACCACCCCCTCGGGGAAGCCGGGAGCGGCCCTGCCCCTCGCTGTGATCACTAAATGCCAAACAGCACGAAGGCATCAAGGAGGCTTAGATGTCTGACAGCAAAGCTGGAACATAAACTCTGGGATTCGGGAGGACGTGCTGAGAACAGTGAGTAATGCAGAGGTCTGCTCTTGTGAGTCAGGAGGCCCGGCCTGGAGGGAACCCGGGTTCACATAGACACACACACACACACATACACACACACACACAAGCTAAAGGATTAGCAAGCGACAATTAGCAAGATCGGGCTCAGCTCTGGGTTGGGCATTTTTCTGTGACACTTGGCAAGACCACGAGGTGCTCCCGAGCAGAGATGACCCTGTTCTCCCAAGCTCGGGGAGAGGCCGCGGAGAGAGTGGGAGGTTCGGATAACGCCTAGGGTGTGCTCCAGGAAGCAATCGTTTGACTTTGTAAAATACTAGCCCTGCAACAAAAATGTCATCCTACAGACTCTTCCTCACATGGGTGGCATCCCGCTGGGCATCGGGCAGGCAATCAGCATCACGAGGGTCTGGGAATAAGACGTAGAAAGCAGGTGTTCCCAGACCCTCACCCACCACCGCCCACACTGAGACCAGATTTCTGCTGCTGGTTCGGGGTGTTTTCCAGCAACTCAAGTCAGGCGGACGGTACAGCCCGACCTTTCTCCCCGAGATCTGCTGGGGGACAGTTAAGATATGAGACCTAACATGGTAATGACTTTATAGGTCACACCTGAAGTTAATAGCAGATTTGAAAATACAAATCAGGGGATGCCTGGGTGGGTGGCTCTGCGGTTGGGTGCCTGCCTTCGGCTCAGGTCCTGATCCCGGGGTCCAGGATCGAGTCCCACATCGGGCTCCCTGAGAGGAGCTTGCTTCTCCCTCTGCCTGTGTCTCTGCCTCTCTCTGTGTGTCTCTCATGAATAAATAAATAAATCTTTAAAAACAAAAACCCTCAAAGATTCTTGATGGACAGTATATTCCTTGAATTAATCTAATCCACAGCACAGTTGTTGACACAAGAGATGACATCTCCAGGACTGTTCTTAAAGGTTGATGGTGACATACTTGTCATGTGCCCCAGTGGCTCACCATGCACCTGCCTGGGACGTCTGGGCATTAAATCCACCAAATGTACAAGCACGGCAACTGCTGGTCACAGTGTGGCTGCAGCCCACCTGCCACCTCATCCACAGCCTCCACCCCCACAGTCTCTTTGCTGGGCTCTCAGGAGACTCTGCACAGGTGGCAATGCTTTTTCTCCACCTGAACAGTTCTTCCTCCCCATCATTCTCAAAGAGATATTTACACTCATCTTTCCAGACCTGGTTCATCTTTCCAGGCCCTTCTTTACAGGCCTCCTCCAGGTCCCTCCCCACCGTCACCCACACCCCAACCTTTGCCCTCCCCTCCTCATTTCCTCACCCCCCTGGAGGCACGTGGCTCCATCTGTGATATGTATTCCCCTTTCTGTCTTCCCACTGGGTCCCCTGCCCTTATGTCCCTGCAAGTGTAGGGCACATGTGTACTAGCCATTGCACACAGAACCGCCACGTGTGGAGCGTGATAGAAAACACGTCAACCAGTCGGACGGACTGCTCCCGAAGCCTTCCACTTCACTCTGCCAGAAGGATACAGATATGGGGAAAGCGGGTAGATTTCTGTTCATCTAGCTGGTGAGGGGAGAGAAGCCTGCTCTGTAGCTTTTCCCAATTTCCATGATGCAAATATTCCTTTCATGGTCGACTTCAAGCTACCTTGATATTAGGCTCCCAAAATTTCTAGGTTTTTGAGACTCGGCCCTCATTAGCAAATTGGAGCCAGCTCCAGCGCATGGGGCCACATCACTGTGCCTGGGAGGCAGAGCACAGAAGACCTGGAGCCAGCCTGGCTTTTGGCACTGCCAGCTTCCATCTTGTGCCTCTGACCAGAAAAGGATACTATTTTTTTTTAACATTTATTTATTTATTTGAGAGAGAGGGAGAGGCAGAAGCAAACTCCTCCCCAGGCAGAGAGTCCCATGTGGGACTCGATCCCAAGACCCTGAAATCATGACCTGAGCCAAAGGCAAATGCCCAACAGACTGAGCCACCCAGGGGCCCCACAGGGATACAAATGTAAAAGCTCATGGGAGAAAATACACAATCCAGCAGGAACGTAGCCCAACAAGGGCTCAGACAAGACCCAGGGAAAATCAGGCCTGCCTGGCAAGGGTTCGATAAACCAAATCCTCCACGCTCTCTGTTTCAGGTGGACTGCTTTTACCAACACTGAACTCGAGGTCCTGTTTTCCCGTGAATTATAATTGAATTCTAACAACATAAATCACTTTATCTTCACCTTTTTATTTTGAAAATGATGTTTGTCCTGAAGGAAAATGAACCAAGATCCCAAATGGAGAGTATCACCAGTTAGAGACATGCTTGAGTCTTACTTTAAAACCATGAGGAACGGAATCCCTGGGTGGCTCAGCAGTTTAGCACCTGCCTTCGGCCCAGGGTGCGATCCAGGAGACCCGGGATCAAGTCCCACGTCAGGCTCCCTGCATGGAGCCTGCTTCTCCCACTGCCTGTGTCTCTGTCTCTCTCTGTGTCTTTCATGAATAATAAATAAAATCTTAAAAAAAACACATGAGGAATACATGTTCTAATACATGTTCTAAATGCCAGAAGACATTCACTCTATGATTCTTCAGGAGCCTCTAATGAAATGCACCCAGTCTGCTATGTTCGAAATATCTTTCACAGACAGCAAAGCCAACATCTTGATATGTTTTATTCTTTTTTTTAAGATTTTTTATTTATTTATTCATGAGAGACACAGAAAGAGAGGCAGAGACATAGACAGAGGTAGATGCAGGCTCCCTTCGGGGAGTCCAATGCGAAACTCGATCCCAGGACCCCAGGGATCACTCCCTGAGCCGAAGGTAGATGCTCAACCGCTGAGCCACCCAAGCGTCCCTCAATCTGCTTTAGTCTTAATGAAATGTTTAATGAGCTCAGTTAAAATCAAACGAAAGCATGATGATGTTAGCACTGACTAGATCACACGCACTGAACATCTGTCCGGGGGCCTCCGACACCCCTGCCTCTGCAGTGGAGCCGAGCAGGCTTCCAACCAGCGGCTCTGGGGTCAGAGAACAGGACTGTGAGGTTAAGATGCCCAGGGGCAGGGAGACCCCGGATGCACCTGTCCCCAATACCGACCCTCAGAGAGGCTTCGGGGCTACTTGCCCGCCTCCATCTCTGCCTAGTTTCTCCATCTTCCAGCTGGGGAGGGGTCACCTTGTGCTCATCAGAGTTAAGTTCCCAGTACTCACAGGACCATAGGCTTCAGCTAGCCTGCCTGCCTGCTTGCATCAGGAGGACGCACGAATAGGTTTTACAGCTGATCAGAGTTCATGTCCCCCCCTAGTGCTGCTGTCTGTGGGTGATTCCCACAGCTCGTGCTGCCCTGCGGAGGTGGGGGGTTACTATTCGTCTAATATGACTTCACTGGGCTTCAAGCTCTTCACGTGGCAAATCAAGGAGCCATTGGCATGGTTTGTGAGATCCCTTCCAGAGCAATTCTCTACAAATTTAAAATTCTACTAGAAAAAAATGCAGCTGCATGTACCAAAGGTCAAGGGCTCGGTCACAACCTGGAGCCCAGGGACCTTGGTGAAGGCTGGAAGTGTCTCTCAGCACAGAGCTGACCCTGTGAGCCTGGCTTCCAGCCACACAAAGTGATTTCAGGTAGGAGAATAGAGAGAAGCAAAGTCTCCATTTCCCCGCCACTGCGGTGGGAACTCCTGCAGATTGGGAGTGCTCCTGGCAGCAACACAGATTTTACATCAGGGATGCTCGCTGGAAGAACCCCAAGAGCCTTGTCAATAATCAAATCAACATTTGGCCAAGAAAGCCACACGTAAGAGAAAACAGCCCACAGGACACAGTGGAGACATAAGACCTTCCAAAAATGCAATAAAAATCTTGCAGCTTGCAGCCCCCTGTGACTGGGAACACACTGCCTTGGCACATTTCCTACCCGAAGTCTTTAGGTCCCAGGATGAAAGTCACCGCTCTTATGGATGGCCATCTGGGCTGTGGGGATGTGGGACTCCGCAGGAAGTGCAAACATTTGCTCTCTCCCCCTAGACCTCGAGGCAGGACAGGTGTTTATTATGGTCAGCACTTGGCCCACTCCAAGGGCTGGGGATGTATTAGGTCTATCCCAGGTGGGACCACATGTGGCTTTGTGGGTTCCATTCACGCTGATAGCTGGAGCCCAGAGAGACAGTGGCCAGGGAAGTCATGGGAAACAGAGTCACCCATCATTACTTTGGATGGTCCAGACCCCAAATCAAGGGTCCTGTTCGCTACTCACCCCCATTCTTGTTTGTGCTTGAGCTCTCGCCAAAGAAACAGGGCCAAAGAGAGGTGAGAGTTCATGCCTCCTCTTCTTCATCTGCAGAGGAGGATGTAGCCTCCTGCTGTCTTCCTCAGTCCTCAACCCCGAGTATCCAGCCCTGAGAAGTGCCTTTAGAATTACCTGCCATTTGTTATTATTTTCAATCAACCCAGACCCTGCGCTCATTATTCGGTGTGCACTAGCCTGGTTGTTCCCACAAAAGTCGTATTATAGCTCCCATATGATAGTTGAGGAAGTGGGATAGAAAATACACGGGTGTTCCCAGGGATGTACCTCTCCGAAGGCAAGGAGCAGAGATCAAACCAGAGCTACCGGCGAAGACCAAAGATGATACGCCCTCCACGCTCTCCTCCTGCGTACCTGCCATAGGAAACACTCATAGTTCTCTGCATACAAATTTTATTTAATTTTTGGGAGGTTTTTTGCATACAAATTTTAGAATTGAAGCAAATGGATGGTATTCATAACATTAGACAAAAATAAATAAATAAATAAATAAATAAATAAATAAATAAATAAATAAATAAATAAGAGAGTTTCACCCTCGGTGAAGAGACCGTGTAGACAGCAGAAGAGAAACAGGCCCATTGGTACGGGGTCCCTGCTGCCGGAGAGAGATGTGCCATGTTTCCAGACTGGTCACTACTGTTGAAAATTTGATATATCACCTTCCAGATAGTAAATTTCCTTCTGCATATATGAACATATAAAATTTATATCTATGTTTATATATAAACCTATTCGTGCACGCATATGCATATATAACACATAAGTACTATTTGGCAACTTTTTCACTTAAATAAACCTAGGCATCTACACACATCTGTACAAATTCAGCATTCCTATCATTTTTGATGGCGTACCGAATGTTGTTACTTGCTATTCTACTTAGCCCATTTTATTCTATTCAGGACCTTTGGATTTCTTAATATTTTGTTGTTATTTCAAACAAGTTCTGCAATAAACATCTTCGCACAGAGGTGAGTTTCTGGCCTATGAGCAGACGTATTCATAATTTCGACAGATATTGCCAGTTGACCTCCAAAAAATAAGGAAATTTATGGTCCACCAGGTCGATGAGAACACCTGTGTGCACGGCCTAGGTTCTGGGTCTGTCTCCACAGATGGCTGAGTGGAAACGGAAGCAGCCCTGCTGTGGGGAGCCGCCCCGGGTCTCATGGGCTTCAGCATGGATCCTCACGCTTACTGGCCATTGGTATTTTTCCTTGAGGATTATCTCTTTGCATCTTTTGCATATTTTTCAATATTTCATCCCCCCCATTGATATGTGGGTAGAGTAGAATCACAGTCTTTTTATTTGTCACATGAGAGAGAAATATCTCCTCTACTGTGATGCTTGTGTTTGACTTGGCTCCTTCCTGCCAGACATCTTTACGTTTACAGGGCACACGCTGTCCGTTTTCATCCTTTCTATCTGTGCCCCAACATCATGAATACATTTTTCCCTTTCCCCTCTAGTATTTTACGGTTTCCATGTTAAAAGATAGCCTGTGAGGCAACTGGACTTCATGGCTGGTGCCGGGAGCAAAAGGCATCTTCAAACCTACTGCATGGTAGGGTATCAGGAGACACACAAAGTTCTAAAAAATCAGAGCTATGGATTTTATATCATGAGAGATTTTCTCTTATAACTCATTCTGAAAACTCAGTGAACAATTCTCCGTCCGTGAAGGAGAATCCCACCTACAAACCGTCCTGGGACTGATCCTGCACATCCCAGGCCTCACAAACCCCTCAGGAACTCAGCCCGCATCTCGGCATCAGCAACAGGCTCACATTGCCACCTGCTGGATATAGAGGCAAAGACCAAATAAAACAAAAGCAAAAAACCGGTCTTGCCTAGAGGACCTTTTACGACAGAAGTAATAAGCACCTTTTGATTTTGGAGACTTTCTCACAACAGCCGTGAGATGGGTCAGATGGGGGATCCCAGGTCAGATGGGGGATCCCGGCTTAGAGCTCAGATGTTTTCTGCAACCCTGTAGTTTAACATGACACCATATCCAAGGACCTAAGGATTCCACTGGAATGCAAAAATGTTGATGAGAAAATTGATGTTCGAATAAGCCTTGTCACCTAGGGAGACGTCATCATATAAGTACAGAATAATTTATAAGCTTCCTGCAAGCCTCCCCCCTCTACCTGAGATTGCGTTCTTCGGGGTGGCGGAGACGGTGACAGTGACGGTGATGGGGGCGGTGGGGCCAACCAGCAGACACACATCACCTCATCTAAACCTCTAAGGACGCCAAGGAGGAGGTGGTCCTGGTCCTAAGGTTGTCTTCACTCTACAGACGAGGAAGCCGGTGTAACGGAAGCAAGAAGCTACCCAGGATCTCGCACATCTAGAAGCGGATGGAAAGGGCATCCATCCACTTCTGCAAAATTTCATCCTGGAACCATGTGCACTTCCCAGGTGTGTGACCCACAGGATGAAGGCTGTTTCCAGTTTGGCCCACCTAACACAATTGGGAAGCTGCGTTCTCAAAGCTAGAAAAGTTGTGGAACGCATCCCCCAAACAAACACGGAAGATGTTCACACTTCTGCTGTTTGGCGCCATGAACGTGTTGGAAGATGTGGGAAGATGTGGGAGACGCCTTGCCCGTCCTGCCCCCGACCACAGTTCGGAGTTCCCTCATCCCTTCCAGGGCATGAGATTCATGGTTCCAGAATCGGTGCAAAGAAGCCACTCGGCCTGCTCCGGGTGAGCCTGAGTTTCCGGTAACATGTCCCGCAGCCAGAGGAAAGTCTCACCGAGGACCAGGCTGGAGCCCGGGGTCTGCGCGTGGCCCCCACTCGGGCTCGGCTCCAGGCACCAAGGAAATGACTGCATGAGACGCCTTCGAGACAGGTTTCTGCTTCGGAATGGAGCAGTCCTCGAGATCTGGAGAGAAACGGGGTGCTCGGCTGGGGTGAGACGCACCCGTCGTGTGAATCCGTGTCAGCCCTTCTGTCCCTATTATGTAGCTCACAACCCATTTTGTCTGCATCTCTCTTGCTTCTGTTGGATGTTCCGCTCCTGAGGGTGGTGCTGCGGTGTGCTCACCCTTCTCCCTTCCTGGCCCTGTTCACAGGGCGCCCTCCGCAAACACCTGTCCACCAGCAAACGCTAGCCCAGGGGCTCCGTGCAGCGGGCTTGGCTGGATGGGCTGCGGGACCCTGTGCACTGCTCCGGAAGCCTCACCCCATCTATGTGAGCCTCTGGTAGAGACGATGGTGAGGAGGATGACACTTTTCTGCATCAGGTTAGCAGAGCATCCCAGACGGACGGGCAGTCCCGCCAGGGGATGAGAATCCCGGGAGCTTCCAGAGAGCAAGGGGAAGGTGTGTGTGTGTGTGGGGGGGGGGTGTTGTGCAGCCCCACGTGCCCTGAAGCCAACACCCCTGAGCTCCCAGAACCCTTGTTCCACTCTCCAGATCGCCAAGGTGGAGTGATTAGTGTGAAGCCACCTCCCAAAAGTTCCCCAAAATCTGCCAAACGGTTCTCAGTGGGCATCGAATTCTGTGTTCTTATGTGGGAGGGATTAAGTAAACCTCCTTTAATATTGTCACATAATCTTCAAAGTTATCACAATATTATCAGATTGTTTCCAAGACCACTGCTTGGGCATTCTATTAACCCAAGCAATCTAATTAATTGAAAGGTTGAGGCCAGTTTGTGGAGCGGCCATGAGCTGAGCTGTACAATCAGCAAATGGAATGTACTGGAAACATCTGATACCCCATCAGCCTTCTCCTGCAGCCACTGCGAACTTACTGTCTGTTCCCAGGTTACAGGAGGACACGGTGGGCAGCCTGGGGACCCAGGCAATGTCCCACAGGGCTCAAGGTCATGCACCGTCTGGCTGCCCCAGGTGAGTCGTCCCCTCATGAAGCAAACACTCACAGGTGCTCCAGGTCCGCCAGGTGTTCCAGGACCGTGGGGACAACACACCATGGAGCAGACATTCCAGCAACAAGAGACAGAGAATAAACAGAAGATGTAGTAAGTAGGTAAGTGAGAACTTACCAGAAAATAAACCAAGAGAAAGAACTAAGTAATCATCCTGCCCTAAGAAAGAACAAATTACACTTTGGGGTAACCCTAAGTATGAGTCTCACACCCTAATTGATGATTGATTTTTGAAAATTAATTCCAGCAAATAATGATTGATTTTTGAAGATTAATTCCAGCAAATTCCATCCATCTTTGAAGAGATGACAGGGATAGAAAAATGGAACTCAATTAAGAAGTTGCTTTATCGGCAGATGATACCACCGGATGACAGGTGCATGCGGAGCCTCGCAGCAGAGGTCCGGGGCCACGCAGGAGCCTAGCGGTCCCAGGCAGGCCACGAAGCCTGCTTCCTCGGGTGCAGAGGAGCCCAGCCCCGGCAGGAAGCACCTTGTCCAGACTCTGCAGAGCTGAAGCCACAGACAGGGGTCAGAGGGACAAGGCCAATGGCACCAAAATGGGAGCAAATAGCAGAACTAACATGTGGGAGCTTCCCGGGGACGCGGGTCAGCCTGCTGGCAGGTGCACACCACCAGGAAAAGAGAAGAGGGCCGTGGGGGTAACGGTGCTACAGGGTGGGAGGCTGAGGTTTCAGAGCAAGTGCAGCCCGCCCCGTGTGGCTGTCCTTCCCGGGAGACCCCGACCACCTGTGGCTGAAGCTGACAGGGTTCCCCTTGTTGCAGCCACACGGGCTCCGCCGGCAGGCGGGGGTGCATCTGCCGCAGGCTGGTGAGAGCAGCTTGCCCTGGATGGGCCTTGGGAGGCGGTTTGCGGAAGGGCTGAGCACATAGAGGCCCACCTGAGATGGGCTGCTCTGGGGCCAGTGTGCTGCATGGGCCCTTCAGGGTGTCCTGTGGAGCCAGTCAGCAGCCACCGCGGGCTCGGCACCCCTGCCCCCCCCCCCGGGCAGCCCCTGGGTGCAGGCACTTACATAACCCTCTCTGGGCACTGAGGGGACACACTGTGGCCAGCACGAGGACCCCACGGGACCCTCCCAACACCCCGAGACCTCAGTCGCAAGGAGCCTTGGAAGCCTCGAGCGCCCAGCAGGGCCGGGGGAGAACCCGCTGCTGGGCACCTGCGCCCTCCCTGGGGCCCAGAGCGCAGGGTGAGGACCGCACCCCCGTGGTGAGGAGCAGCGCCTCTGCTCAGGGGGCACCTGCCCTGAGAACTGGCACCCGTCCTGTTTATGGACCCACCGGGAGGATCCATCCGTGAGCTTGTTGGCAGCGTGGCCAAAGCTGCGGTACTTGAGACGCGCGCTCTCTTCCAAGTCTGAGGAGGTTCCCCAAGGTCAGCATTGTGACCCCGATGGGTCAGTGAGGAACTGAGGAGCACCTGGCGGAGGTGTGGGATGTGGGGCCCCACTGGGCTGCCCCTGATTCTGTCTCCAGGCCTCCCCACTTCCCCCTCCCCCTTCCCCAATTCTTCTCTCCCCCTCCCCCTCCTCCCCCATCCTTCTCTTCCCCCCTCCCTCCTCCCTTCTCCTCTTCTCTCCCTCTTCTTCTCCTCCTCCCCTCTCCCTCCCCTCTCCCTCTCCCTGTCCTTTCCTCCCTCCTCCTCCTTCCCCCTCCTCCCTCCTCCCCTCCCTCCTTCCTTCTCTCTCCTCCCTTGCCCCTCCTCCTCCTCCTCCCCCTCCTTCTTCCCTGTCCCTCTGTCCCTCCTCCCCTTCCCTCCCCTTCCCCCCTCCCCCTCCTTCACAGGGAGCCTGGGCTGAGCACTCCTGCCCTCTGCTCTGCAGGGAAAGACAGTGTCAGACCAGAAGAATGACTGTTGTTTCATTGTTTCACAGCTGGAAGAGGAGGTTCTGCAGAGCACTCAGCAGGCTTGTGGGCAGGTCGTCAATGTGTGGTGGTGTGGGGGTGAGCAGGTGTGTTCCAGACTTGAAAGAAGGACCTGGAAATCGTGGAATCTTCCAGGACATACAAAGTGACAAGTATGATCGTGGAGCGAACAGGAAGGGGCCCCCAGAGAGCGCCCCCAATGCCCCATCTCCAGAGAACTCTCCCTGACTAAAGCAACCACTGGGAGTGGTCAAGATCATCTGAATCTGCGCTCTTGACCGGACCCAGGAGGCACCATGACACTCACAGCCGGGTCACCAGGATGAAGGACCCCCGATGCCATCTGCATGCACCCCATATGTCTCACCCTTAAACAAGATGCCCTAATCCCCTCTCTTCCTCATCTGCAACCATCACCAGGACAGAGTCTTGATTCTTTTCAAATGTGTCTGAAAATAAGCCTCCTGGGAAACTCTCTCTGGGCCCCAGATGGTAACACTGGGCACCTGTGTGTCCCCAAGGTCTTCCAAAACTGTCCCACCATTACCACCTCCTCCTTTTGCCCTTAGGGGCCCCGAGTGCCCAGCAGCACATCCCCTGGTGGTCAGGATGCTGGGGTGTTTCAGATGGACAGTCACTGGGACCGGTCCCCCACCCCATGCATCCAGCAATAGACAGCCTGGGCTCCTGGACTACACAAAGCTGGTCTCTCAGGGACACTACTTTCCCCAAGTGACCTCTGGACTTGGGAGGGTCATTTGGTGGTGGGGGAAGGTGCTGCTGTGAGAGCTCCCTCAGGCCCTGGGTTGCAGGAGGTAGCCTTGCGCCCTGGCTTAAGTCCCACGCTCCAGGGAGCTTCAGGTCCCTTCTCAAGGGGTGAGGGACTCGTCCCTAGAAATCAGTCACGGGATTGCAGCAGCTCTAACAAAGGACCACGGACCTTGTAGACAAGACGTTTCTTTCTCACAGCTCTGGAGGCCAGGAGTCCAAGACCCCTGACTCTTGACAGCAGCAGTCAGTGTGGTGAGGACCCACTGTCTGGTGCATAGACGCTCTCTTCCCACCATGTCCTCTGGGCAGAGGACGAGGGGGCTCTCTGGGGTCTCCCACGTAAGGGCACTAATCCCACTTCATGAGGGCTCCACCCTCATGACCTAGTCACCTCCCAGAGGCCCCAGCTCCTAATACTCATATTGGAGGGTAGGATTCAGTGTATGAATTTGGGAGGATGCCAACCTGGAGACCGTAGCAGTATGGCGATGAGCTGAGGACAGCTTAGAAAGGCAGATGGACAAGGCAAGTGCCAGGCCAGGGGCCTGAGCCTCATCCTGAAAGCTGGCTCCCAAGAGCCGTCAGAGTCTGTGATTACTCATTCTGAGAAAGGGGTTGGGGCCAATATTTCCATGGAGTGCATTCATGCATAAAACGTGTGTGCAAAGCACGCAGCTCGTGCTGGCACCTTAGGTGCTCCATGCAGCGGCTGTTACCGGTCCATTGTCCTGGCTATCTCTCCGAGGGCTCTCCGAGGGCTCTCCTAGAGCCCTGCAGCCTGCTTCCCCTGACAAGACTCAGATTTCACCCAAGACGAGGACCCTGCCTGGATCGGCTTCATTTCCCCAGTGTGCGGGCGTCCGGCACAGGACAGATGCTCTACTGTTGTTTGGTGAGTGACTGAAGGCTGGCAGCAGGGACGGAGTCCCGTGGGGGGCTCTCTCTGCCCAGGCCCAGGCCCACCACTGGAGAGTTCCCACCAGGGAACTGGGTGACCGCAGCATGGCCAGAAGAGCTGGGGGGCTGTGGGGGGTCCAACCAGAGCAGCTGCTGTCTCTCCCTCCAGCACCCCTTTGTGCAGATGTTTTCCCAGAAGTTAATTATTTGGGGTCTGTGAAGACATTGGAGTTGAAACATGGTGACCATGCTGACTGCTTTGAAGCAGCGTTTTCCATGCCTGGTTGTAATCACAGCTGTGAGCATCCACAGATGGCAGGACAAAGCACTCCATGGCTCCCGGGAGGGGAAGCCAGGTCTGAGGCCAGAAGAGAAAGGGAAACTGTGCACATGCCAGTACCCACTTGCCTTCGGTCAGTGAGGGGGACACACATTTCCCTGCAATTCAGGTTCATTGCATCAAAGTCACTGGGCCGCCCAAGCAAGATGGTGGCCCTCTATGGCCACAGTCACTGGGAGTCAGTGTAACAGGGGGTTGCCAGTGGGTGGTCTTCCCATGGTGAAATCATTCTCTCCCTGAACTTAGCAGAAGCTAAGCTGTTTGCTGAAAAAATAACACATTATTTCATGGAGGGTTTAGCAAACACATCACTGGGGTCTACAAACTAACATTTGTTGGGTGCATATTAGGTGCCATGCTAAGCCTCTTCTATACATGGGACCATTTGATCTACACAGCACCTTCATTAGGAGGGTATTGTTATTATCTCCAGCTTATAGATGAAGAAACTGAGACAGATAAAGTGAGAATAATAGAGTGCACTGGGCATGATTGTACCCTCTGGAGTTGCTGCCAGAGTTTAAAACCTCTCCATCACTCCTACCATTTTTGCCTTAGATAGAGTAGTTTATGTGTCAGTGATGATAGTGATAATGCAGTGATGATGGTGATGGCGGTGGTAATGATGGTGGTGATGATGGTGACAATGGTGGTGATGATGGTGGTGATGATGACGGTGACAATGGTGGTGGTGATGATGGTGGTGGTGGTGTGATGGTGATGGTGGTGGTGATAGTAGTCATGGTTATGATATGATGGTGATGATGATGATGGTGATGAGGGAGATGGTAACAATGATGGTGGTGGTGATAGTGATGATGGTGGTGATAATGATGGTGATGATGGAGATCTTGATAGTGGTGGCAGTTTTAAAGTAGATGGTGATGATGGAGATCTTGATGATAGTAGTGACAGTTTTAAAGTAGAAGCTGGTGGCTGCCATAAAACACTCCGTACTACTAGGTAGACTGGCAATCCAGCAGCACGAGAACAATACTAAACCTCTTCGCAAAAAAATGAAATATTAGGAGAGAAAATGTCTAGACCAAGAGGCAGAGCTCTGTCCGTCAGGTGGAAGATGAAGTCACCTGCACAGTGATGAGCTTGGTAAACAAAACAAAGAGCTCCATCAGAGGGCACTTGAAGAATTTCTGAACACTTGGCACTACCGGTGAGAAACAGCCCAGACAGACGCCTCCCACGCAGCGGGGTGTTTATCCTGCCATCTCAAGCACAGCCGGCGGGCTGGGTGCATCTGAAGGACCACTCAAATTGGAGAGGACAATTTTCTCGACTTTGAAGAGTGTAGATCAAGATAGCACGCACCTGGATCTTCTCGGCAGGCTTTTGATACGGATGGGAACGTTCCCGGACAGACACCAGGCCACACCTACAAAACTGCGAGGCTGTACATCGGGCCTGAGAAAATGAGAGGTGACTGTTGGAGCAGATTCCCATGACATGGATGTAGAGATGCGGCGTTAGTCCTAAGCTAATAATGTACAAATACCTACTTACTATGCAAGGGAGTCCAAAGAGGAAACTGATGTGACAGCAATTGTCAGTATTGAAAGGAGGAAAAATGGGATCCCTGGGTGGCGCAGCGGTTTGGCGCCTGCCTTTGACCCAGGGCGCCATCCTGGAGACCCGGGATCAAATCCCACGTCAGGCTCCCGGTGCATGGAGCCTGTTTCTCCCTCTGCCTGTGTCTCTGCCTCTCTCTCTCTCTCTGTGACTATCATAAATAAAAATTTAAAAAAAAAATGAAAGGAGGAAAAAATATTGATTGCGAAATGGTTACTTATTCTTCAGAGTAGGAAGTGGATTAGGTGCATTGAGATCGGACGTCATGAAGGGACCTGCGGGGTCTCGGCACATTGACTTGACGTAACTCATTTCTTTTGGAAGCAATTTTCCTTTCTCTTGATCCAGGCATTCTGCGTGAGAGGGTGTGGGGTATGGGCAGCCCAGAGAATGCTAGTGCCCAGCAGGAAATGACCCCAGCTCGAGCTGTGGAGAGAAAGAAGAGAGCCCTTAGCACATGGGCCGCAACCCCAGAGAAGTCGGGAAAAACACAGCGAACGGCTCCACCTGCTGCCACCAGATGGAGCCACCAACCCGGCCGTGATGCTGGTCTGGGTAATTTGCAAAAATAAAACCCTATTCTTTCGTGTGACCGGCTATTTGCGACATATTGTTTTCAACTCGCTATGACACAAGTTTGTATTAAAATCCTGCAATTCTATAAGGCACAGCTGACTTTTTAAAAACACACGTATAACCTTAAATCAAAGTACGCTTTACCTTGTCAATCTGATTTCTGGCCTTTTGCAATCTGTGTGTTACTTCCCGTCATTCCGTCTCAGACCACAACCTGTCTTCATTTCAATTCAACAAAATACATTTTAGTTCCATGGTCTGCCCTTAGACTTTCATATATGTTGAGTGTTTTCTTACTCGCCCCAGCCTGTGGTCGTAAAAACCAGATACGCTTGGGTGGTGGGGATAGGGATAAAGTTGTCACCTCCCTCGCTGACTCATACAGGTGACCTCTGCCCTTTCCGAGGACAGAGTGGCTTCTGCACATGGTTCAGACCACCTCCACCCTCCCTTCTTGCTGATCCCGTGGGAAACAGGATGTAAAACTGGCAGCACCCCAGACAGGCGGGCGGAGCAGGGCGGCATGCCCTGGGGCAGGCCGGCCGCGTTCCCAGGCTTATCATCCTGGCCGGGGCACAGACCAGTCCTGCCAGCCACCTGGCTGAAGCCCACACGCCACCACACGATGCTGTGGGAGGAAGACCAAGGCGGAGAAAGCGTCTCCCAGAGTGCAGGTGACACCAGAGCAGAGTGTGACAGTGTAACCCACACAGGCAGTGGGAGGCAGGGCATGATGGGGACACGGTGTCCTCTCTGATTTCATGCGTGTGCGCTCTCTCCACGGCAACCTAGCTCTGACTTACTGACAGCCCACGGGCCTCCAGTACCCATGCCTGACCTGCTCCGAGGGGGCTGACCTTTGGCACCTGCCCAGGGGACGGATGGGGCTGTCACAGTGGAGAAAGCTCCAGTGTCACCGATTCTGCAAATGCCCTGTGAAGGTGTGGTGCAGCCGCCAGGTCCCAGCTCTGAGTCCTCCTGGTGGTGTGAGTTCAAGCCAGTGGTGTATCATCCACAGTGAAAGCAGGAGAACCCGGTGCCAGAATTAGCGTGAGGGCATGACCTGGTTGTGTGTGGTGAGTTCTGACCTCACAGGCTTCGAGCCTGTTCCAGCTATCTCTTGCTGTGTAACAGAGTCCCGAGAGGTGAGGGCTGCAGGGCAGCATTTCTGTCCACATCCTGGGGAAGCTGTCCTTGGTCTCCGCTCGGGACAGGATCACAGGGGCTGACGGAGCTAGAAGCAAGACGGAGGCTCCCTACCACACCGCCTCCTTCCCAGCACAGTGCCTGGGCCCCGGGGACAGGGATGCCACGAGATGCCAGGGAGGGACACACACGAGTGAGGGGGTGGCCTCCTTCATTCAGCAGGCCTGCCCAGCACGGGGGAGGCCCAGGGCACCAGGGGGGGCGTGGGGGAGCAGGGATACACTGTCTGCTGCAAACCCGAGCCACCTGCCGTGTGGACACTGAACGTGGAGTCACGATTACCACGGAGCCTGTTCCTGCCCCTCGGAAAGCAGGCGTCCAGCCAGCTCCAGAAACGTGGTCTGGGCACCACGTTTCACCTGCCGGCCTGAGGGACTGAACAAGCTGGGGTCAAGGAAGTGTCCTGTGTCCTGAATTTGTTTTCTGGGGTAGTATCAATGCTGAGGAGAAAGCAGAAATCTGTTTAGACTGCTCTAGGCCACGCTACAAATTCGGACCCCACACACACGTGCTTGGACGCACACACACACACACACACACACACAGCAGGTGTTCATCTGTGCTGGGAAGTGCCCCCAGGGTCCTGCCTCAGCTTGGTGGTCAGCCCGGGCCCAGCCCGTGTGCCGTGTGCACAGTCACCTGGAGGAGCCCCGGACAAGGGGCCCGCATACCTGCCGGGCCGGGCCATAGCGTGGGGGCCGCCTTCATGCTCCAGAATGTCCCGCAAGACCCCCACAGGCCCCGTGTGCCAGGGCAGGGGCTTGCTCTGAGGGAGTTGGAATGGGAAGAAGCTGTGCTTCTATGAAAACATCAACCTGCAAATTTTATAAAGTATTTATAAAAACATAGGCTCCTGTGCTCAGGCCCTTAGCTGGGCCCTGGCAAGGTCAGCTTCATTCTCTTGATGAGGAGGCTCCCCGCACAACCTCCACAAGCTCTGTGAGTGAGCCTCTGTGGGCGGGGCAGCCCCTCTGAGGACTCCCACCCGGAGGCCCAAACCGCCAGGACCCTGTGCAGCCAGGGCACCTCCTCCAGGCAGGCCCCAAGGCTGAGCCATGGGATCAGCGGGCACCAGGGAGGCAGGATGGACGTCAGCCCCGCAGCAGCAGAGGCGCAAGGGCTCCAGACGCGTCCCAAAGCTCCACCTCCTAGTGACCAAAGAAACACACTGAAGTGAGAGTTTTAGAGGCTTTTTAGAGCGTTTTTAGAGACTTTCACCTGTTGGCTTGGTGGAGATAGTTTAGAATTCTGTTAATATTGCCGAGGAGATGAGAGAATGTAAATTGGCATGAGTCTGGAGGCCAGTCTAGAATAGGTGTGAAAGCTTTAAAGTCCCTGTGACCCGGCACGGAGACCTGGGGCTGGCTGCCATCTGCTCACCGCGGTTTCTGGAGGGGCCCCAAGGCCTCCTCGGGACTGGGGCCTGACCAGCTATCTCAAGGTGTCTCCCAAAGAGATGGCACCTGAGGTGGGACCTCAGGATAAATCCAGAGCCTCGGAGTCCTGCTGAGATGAAAAGCCTCCATCCTTCCTTGCTGACCAGCCATGTCCTGGCCTGTGGAATCCTCTGGAAAGGCTGCTGATGGGGCAGGGAGCTGCCTAGTCCACCTCCTTCCGTGGGTCTCGGGGCGAAGGCAGGTCCGACAGGGAGCAAACACACGTGCTTCCCAGGGTCCCTCCCCTTGTTGGACAGAAGGAGCAGCACAGTGTGAGGTGGGTGGGGCTGCCGAGGAAGGATGTGGCCTGTGAGGGGGCGGGGAGACGTCCCCAGGATGCTCTGCTCCGGCCGCAGAAGAGCCAAGAGCAGCAGCCATGGGTGCTCCCGGGAAGCCCACAAATTCCCCAGCAGAAAATGACGTCTGAGCTTTGACAGGGCAATACATGCCGTATGCTCTTTTCCTGCTTTCTCTTTTCTTGGGGAGTGGGTTTGGTCCTATGCCCCCAAGCCCGCGAGCATCCTGCATGGTCCCTGTGTACCAGGCTCCCGCACAGCTCCACAGGCTCACGGCACAGGCAGGTGTCTGGTGTCCCCACAGCACCTGTGACCCAACCCAAGACTCTGGCAGCCTCTTTCCATTGCATGGTTCGGCCGAAGTGTACTTTTGTGGGTCATGTCCCAAGAGGTGTGTGCACTGAGCAAGGTCGACGGTGCGGGGAGCTCTGCCCAGATCAGGGGCTGGAGCGTGCACCCGACGCCAGGCTCCTGGAGAGAAGGGCCTGCCTCATAGAGCAGACCCCACACATGAGACCCCTCCCCATCTGGCTCCCACGGGGTCAGCATGCGAGGACCATTGCAGTTCCGAGCTCCATACAAAGGCCCTCTGTCCCTCAAACAAACTTCAGAGGTCAAAGGCCATGAAGTAAATGGAAATGGGGAGTGGGGGGAGGGGGTACCACGGAGCTGGCAACTCTTCATTCTCCAGGTGTGGCCTTGGAGAACACCCCAAGGCCCACTCACACAAGCATTGCCTCCAGCAAACTTGAAGGGAAGAGCCTTTAAAACCTTACCTATCACATCACCCCGAGAGAGCAGTGTCTCTCCCCCCAGACACAGTGCCCACCAGCTGGCTGCTTCAGTCTGGAGCCTGGCATCCCCGGTGCCGACAGCCACGCTCACGTGTCCACTGACCGGGGCAGGTGCTTGCGGCCGCTCGGCACCTGCTACCCTCCCGTTCCCGCCACGGTCTGTGTGTCGCCCGGTCGTATTTGCTGTGTCGATGTCACCAGGTCTGTGTTTCTGGTTTTGTTCTGCTTTATCTTCCACGGATCTCATTGGTATCTCTTACCAAACTCACTTTTGTTCAGGGTGATAAAAGCTAAAATGCAGAAGGCACGAATGAAGATGGAGAATGATGTGTCTGTGTGAGCGGGCTCACACCGCAGTTGGGTCCGCAGGCTCCAATTCATTAGAAACGGTCCTAAGACCAAAGAGAATCCAGCATTTTTTCCGGAAATATAAATTTTTTTGAAGGATAGAAACTGCAGTATTGGTAAACTTGAGGTGTCCCTCCAGTGTCCCTGAAATGTGAGATGAGAGCCCTACTCTCCTCACAAGCTCAGCCAGGATCCTCCTGATTTCCTGCTGGCGAGGCTCGCAGAATGTGCTGACAGCACTGCTGTGTAGACGAGCCCCCCACCCGGATGCTGGAAACGCATCTGCACACGGTCCTCTGCCAGCATTGCCCGGCCTCAGGACCAGAGGGTCTGCGTGAAGCCCTGCTAGAGCTGCAGGTCCACAGAAACCACGTAGAAAGATCTCGAAGTCTGCATCCATCTGACAGCACTTTGGTCTGCAGAGACGTGGGGAATAGTAGACTAAGCTTGACACGTGTCTACTTACACCTGAAAGGAGGCTTTGCCCCACGACCTCCTCTTACAAGGAGCAGGTGCACTGGGCTTTCACAACTTCGTTTTTTATTTTAAGATTAGTACCTAAAATAGCAGTATCTATTCTAATCAGTACTGTTAAAATTCTAATGTATTTCCTTCCACTTTTAAAAGTTGAATCTGGATTGTATTATATATGGTTTTATATCCTGTGATTTCATATGATGGCAATTTTCTTGTGAAAAAAAATATTCTTCTAAAATACAGTGGGTACAATCTGCAGAAATATTCGATTATCTTGAATAAAAACAACACTTTCTTTAAAAGATTTCTTGGGACCCCTGGGTGGCTCAGTGGTTGAGCATCTGTCTTTGGCTCAGGACGTGATCTCGGAGTCACAGGATCGAGTCCCACTCGGGGTCCCTGCATGGAGCCTGCTTCTCCCTCTGCCTGTGTCTCTGCCTCTCTCTGTGTGTCTTTCATGAACAAATAAATAAAATCTTGAATAAAAGAATAAAAGAATTCTTTATTTTAGGCAGGGAGAGGCAGAGGAAGAGTCTCAGACAGACTTCACTGCTGAACATAGAGCCCGATGCAGGCCTCGATCTCCCGACCCTGAGGTCATGACCTGAGCTGAGATCAAGAGTCGGACGCTTAACCAACTGAGCCACCCGGGTGCCCCAAATCAAAACAATACTTTAAAACCTATTCTCAACTGCTGCTCTAAATGGCATTTTGTGTATTTTTAATATTAAAAGTGATAATGCATTAGCTTTCTTGTATATAGATATTTACATTAATGCACGTGAGGTCCTGGGAAAGTGCCTGACCCAAACTACTGTGTTGTTGTGCTTTACTGTTTACATCTAACTCGTTGGTTAACACAGACTTGGTTTACTGTACGGTATGAAATAATCCAAATTTCCCAGATGTTTGAATGGTGCTCCTAGCACGGCTTATGGAACAGCCCCCCTTCCTGACCTACGCTGTCATGTGACCAGTGTGCATGGATACGCATGTCAGGATCTGTGTCTGTCTCCACGGACACGTAGACCCGTCGGCCTGTCCTTTTGCTACTACCCCGCACTTGTGACTGGTGCAGCTTGAAGATCACACGATAAAACAATCGTGACTACGTCCTGTTCATTCCCCATTTCCTCCAACATTTTCTTGACTATTTTTACACATTTGTTTTTTGTCAGAAATTTTTTATTTATTTATTTATTTTTAAAGATTGCATTTATTTATTCATGAGAGACACAGAGAAAGAGAGAGAGGCAGAGACACAGGCAGAGGCAGAAGCAGGCTCCATGCAGGGAGCCCGACACGGGACTCGATCCTGGGTCTCCAGGATTAGGCCCTGGGCTGAAGGCGACGCTAAACCGCTGAGCCACCCGGGCTGCCCAGAAATTTTTTAAATGCACTGGGACATCTTATTATAAATGAGGTATCCTTGTAAAATAATTTTACAAAGAAACTCCTTACAATATCTATTTCACAATGATTATATCATCTACGAGTAATTATAATTTTGTGTCTTCCTTACTAACATTCTGCCAATTATTTCTCCTTCATATTTCATATATTTCATAGCATTTCTAGAAGTTCCAGAACAATGCAATATGCACTAAGTAATAGTAGGGGCACCTGTTTTAATCCCAGTGGGTGCATATCTAGTGTCTCACTGCCAAGAAGGATTTCGATTTGTAAAGAGACTCATCTGTTTAAAAAAAGTGTATTTCTTAGTGAAAGGGAATAAAGGGGAAAGGAGAAAAAATGAGTGGGAAATATCAGAAAGGGAGACAGAATATGAAAGACTCCTAACTCTGGGAAACTAACAGGGGTGGTGGAAGGGGAGGTGGGCAGGGGTTTTGGGGTGAATGGGTGACAGGCACTGAGGGGGGCATTTGATGGGATGAGCACTGGGTGTTATGCTATATGTTGGCAAATTGAACATCAATTAAAAAAATAAATAAATAAGAATAAAGTGTATTTCTATATCAGCTCAATCAAATATTTACCAGGAAAATATCTGGAACTTTGAGAAATAATTTTAGAGCAATTGCAAATTACCATATAATTTTAATATAATTTCTCAATATAATGCATTGTGATGATGGGTTTCTCTGTGTTTGTTTACACATCCAATCCTAGAATGGTCATGGCTTCTTAATTTTTTATATATTAAAAGAACTTTGTGTAGGGAAGTCACATCTGTTGCCATGAGGGGGAGAGTCTGCAGCTGGTATGTGTATGTGCATGTGTGTGTGTGTGTGTGTGTGTTTGTACACACGGGTGGTCACCTCTGTTGCCGTGGGGGGGTAGAGTCTGCTGCAGGTGTAGATGCATGCACACCTGTGCACATGTTTGTACGCACATGTGTTTAGCAGAGAACGGGAGGGGTCCTGCTCAAGGAAATCTCTGAGGAGCACTGTGCCCTTAGCTTTTTCCTCTCCTCTAAAGAAATATTTTCACATACTAAAAGCTTTTTTAAAAAAGTAAAGCTGCAACACTTTCAAAAATTATTTTTTAAAAAATTATTATTTAGCCTTGACACTTTAGATCATTTTTTTCTCGGGGATCCCTGGGTGGCTCAGCGGTTTAGCGCCTGCCTTTGGCCCAGAGCGTGATCCTGGAGTCCCGGGATCGAGTCCCGCATCGGGCTCCCTGCATGGAGCCTGCTTCTCCCTCTCTCTGTGTCTCTGTCTCTGTCTCTGTCTCTCTCTCTCTCTCTCTCTGTCTATCATAAATAAATAAATAAATCTTTTTTTAAAAAAAGATCTTTTTTTCTCCCCTCTACAAATTATTCACATCATTTTAGTAATAGTGAGGTGTGTGAAATGTGGACTTGCCCATTTCTCTGGTCATCCCTTTATAAATAATTTTCATATGGTGTTATGATCCTCACATTCCAATTTTTAACCACCGCACAATATGCTGTTGCTACTTATCCCTCCTTTATATGTTTCCATTGTTATAAATTTAATTAACCTCTTACAAAGGTAAACTTGATGAGCATCTTCATATATGTCATTTTTTACGGAATACATTTGACACACAACATTGTCTAATTACAGGGTGCACAAGTGTTAATTTGATGACTTAATTTTATGTATTGCACTAGGATTGTCGGTGTAGCATTAGTTAGCCTCTATTACATTGCTTAATTATCCCTTCTTTCCAGGGGTTGGAATGATTATGTTCTGGTATGTTAGTAGGTTTGATGGCTGTGGTGCGACACGGCTGTCCGTGCTCGTTATACTGGGCACTGGATCGCTGAGGCCCATTTATTACTCACTACAAGCTTGGATCCTTAAACACCATCTTTCTTTTCCCCCAACCCCCAAACCCTGGTAACCACCATCCTACTGAGCTTGATTCTTTAGGTTCCGCGTGTGAGATCATGCAGCACCTGTCTTTCTCTGTCTGACCTCTCTCACTTCGCATTCCGTGCTCCAGGTCCATCCGTGGTGTCACAAATGGCAGGCTGTCCTCCTTGATCATGGCTGGCCTGTCCTCCGTCATGTCATGCACCACGTCTTCTTTATCCCTTCCTGCAGGGATGAGCATGTTGTCTCTGTGTCTTGGCTCTTGTGAGCGATGCTGCAACAAACTTAGGAGTGGGGGTGTCCTTTTTTAAAGCACCCAGGAGTGGGGTGGGTATGAGAAGTGTGGACATTTTGGTGACTCTTTACAGTAGCCAGATGGTCTGTGGACTGTGTTGGTCGGCTCTGGCCGCCACGACAAACCACAGACCCCGTGGCTTCAATTCTTTCCCAGTCCTGGAGGCGAGAGGTGGGACCCTCAGGCTAGGGCAGGCTCCTCTCTGCTGAGGCCTCGCTCCTGGGTGCGCAGACGGCTGTTTTCCCCCATCCCCACATGCTCATCCTCTGGGCGCATCTTGTCCCACTCTCCTCTTCTCTTAAGGACACCAGGCATCCTGGATCAGAGCCTGCACCCCTGGATCCCTGAGCTGGGGATGCCTCTGGCCCCCCTGAGCTAACCTGGCCTGGGGACTGGGGGCGGGGGGCTTTGAAGTCTACTGGGCTGGGGCCTCCAAAAAGAAGCTAGGGCAGACTGGTATGGAAATGACCCTACAGGACCCTGTGCCCTCGACCCGACCGGCCCTGAAACCCTGGGCACCTGCCTGGGCACCGGCCATTCTCTCCCTGCCTGCCTGGGCCGCCCCAGGTCCTCTCTGGTGCCTCTCTTCCCTCTGGTTTTGCCCTGGGGCTGCCGAGCAGAGGCCACTCAGCTTTTCCTCCCCACTGTACTTCTCCTATTTGATAAGGATCTTTTGGGGATTCCTGTAAGCTGGTGCTGAGGGATTATTATAACCTGCACTCTTCTCATGTTACTCTTGCTGTCCCTTTAGCCTCTTGGACTTTTTTCTCCTCCTTCTCTCCTGCAGACTCCTGAGGGTGATTTCCATCTGATGCTCTACGTTATCCATCTATCCTGTTCACATCCACCTGTCATGTAGGGACTTACAATAAGAATTATATATATATTTGGCCTTTGTCCCAATTTCCTGCATAGAACTCCTAAAACCCTTGGAACTTCCCAAGTGGCCAGACTGACAAACGTGTCTTGGGTGGTTTAATGAGGTGACTTTGGGAAAGCCATGTGGGTAGGGGCAGGTTGCCAGTGGAGCCAATCACCTGATGAGAGGGTTAGCACTTCCCATCTCACCCCTGACCTAGGGGAGGGGAGGGCGCTGGAGGTGGGGTTCAGTCACCAGTGGCAATGATTTCATCAGTCAGGTCTGTGTGATGAAGCCTTAGTGAAAACCCAAAGGATGGATGTGGAGAGCTTCAGGGTTGGTGAACACGGGGGATCTGGGGAGAGTGGCATACCTGGGAAGGTTGTGGAAGCCCCAAACCCTTTCTCCTTTCACCTACCCTTTGTGCAGCCTTCCCATCTGGCCATTCCTAAGTCTTATTCCTTCCAAAAATACTGGTGATCTCCCAAGTTTCTTGAGTTTAACTAGTGGAACCAGTTCAACTGGTTTGCTGAGCCACTCTAGCACAATAATCAAACTCAAAAGAAGGTTGTGGGAACCTCTGATGTTTGAACCTTTTGGTCAGGAGCATGGGTGACAGTCTAGAGGGGGCAGTGTGTGGGGTGTCTCTCCAGGTAGGCAGTGGCTGGATTGGGTTGGACTGTAGGACACTTAGCTGCTGTCTAGAACTGCTCGCCCCAGGAGACCCCCACTCCCCAGCCCAGCCCCCGCCACACACACACATACATACCCTCTCCTTATCCACTCATGCCTTTGTGGACACTTAGGATGTTTCCACATCACAGTTACTGTAAACAAGGCCGCAGCGAACATGCTTTCCTTTGTTGTCACACTCATTTGATTTGAATTACGACACCAGCTCAGGGGCGCCTGGGTGGCTGAGTTGGTTGAGGTCAGACTTGATTTCAGCTCAGGTCATGATCTCAGGGTCCTGACATTGAGCGCAAGTGCAGATCTGCGCTCAGGGGGACTCAGCTTGGGTTTCTCCCTCCCTCCCTTTGCTCCTCCTCCTGTTCCAGCCTCACTCTGTGCAAGGGCGATCTCTCAAATAAATAAATAAAATCCTTAAAGATGAAATACTGTGCTAGTTCAGTCCTGAACAAATACAATTAACAGTGAGTTAAATAGTGCAGCTTTGCGTAGGTTCTGGAATCTGTATCTTAATGTCAGTCTCTCCAAAGGACTCGGGAGCTGCCTCCAGCTCATTTCCAGGACTTCTGGGACAAGTGTTTTAACAGCATCACACCCTGCAGCTCGCTTCGACGTCCACCTCCGCGCCTCCCTTGACAGGCACGCTTGATGCCCCCACTGCACCCTTAGTGGGTGCGCCACTCTGGCTCCTCAGAGGGTGGCTGCAGGATGCGGGCTGCTCGAGGTCAGCGGGGAGAGGACAGCGAGCTCTGAGGTTCCCCAACAGGGGAGCCCACAGGATTCAGGTATGGATTCATGAGGACGGTGTATTCACTTTCCACAACAAATCCAAGAAGGGCCCATCACAGTTTCTACCACCCTCCTCCCACCTAACACTCTGCAGGGCCCTCAGTACTTGATTCCTTGTTGAACCATCCTGCCCGGCATCCTCATGCCAGGTGACCCTCCCTGCTGGCATCCTCACTCTGGGTGACCTTCCCCACCAGGTCCTCACTCCAAGTGACCCTCCCTGCTGTCGTCCTCACTCTGGGCCACCCTCCCCACCAGGTCCTCACTCCAGGTGACCCTCCCTGCTGGCATCCTCACTCTGGGTGACCCTCCCTGCTGGTGTCCTCACTCTGGGTGACCCTCCCCACCAGGTCCTCACTCCGGGTGACCCTCCCTGCTGTCGTCCTCACTCTGGGTCACCCTCCCCACCAGGTCCTCACTCCAGGTGACCCTCCCTGCTGGTGTCCTCACTCTGGGTGACCCTCCCCACCAGGTCCTCACTCCGGGTGACCCTCCCTGCTGTCGTCCTCACTCTGGGTCACCCTCCCCACCAGGTCCTCACTCCAGGTGACCCTCCCTGCTGGTGTCCTCACTCTGGGCCACACTCCCCACCAGGTCGTCACTCCAGGTGACCCTCCCTGCTGTCGTCCTCACTCTGGGTGACCCTCCCCGCCGGTGTCCTTACTCTGGGTTCAGAGTGTGTTTGCCCCTCTCCCTGGGGCCTCAGGACAAATAGTGAGAGCTCAGTAGATGGTTTTTGATTGGCTTAATGAATCCCCAATCTGAGAGGGGATCGGAGTGGAAGGCTCTTGAAATCATCCTAAATCTCATTCTCTTTTCTCCCCTGTCGGCAGTAACAACACACATAACCTGTTTTACCAAATATAACAATGTCTGTTCTACCAGAAGGTCACTGATAAACTCAGCTGTCCACACCACAACCAAGAATTAAGACACAGACCAAGAAGATCTGTGTGAATGATGGAAAGGAAACCCCCAAAGCTTAGGAGCAGGGGTGCTCACTGTACTCACCTAGGAGTATCTGGGCCGTTTCCATGGGGCCAGCTCACTGTATCCCAGGATGGTTCTGACCCTCTTCTGAGCCATCACTGAGCCATCGCAGATGAGAGAAGGGAAAGGAAGGGGTGATAGGAGACAGAGCTTACACACCAAGTGGATAACTGACAGATTAATAATGGACAGATAGAAAAGTTAAAATAGATAAAATGAAAACCGCTTTTTAAAATTTTATTTTAGGAGGGAGAGAGAATCTCAAGCAGACTCCCCGCTGAGCATAGAACCTGACCCAGAGCTCGACCTCATGATCCTGAGATCCCAGCTGAGTGGAAACTGGGAGTCTGACACTTAGCCTGCTGAGCCATTCAGGCGTCCAAGGGAAAAATAAATTTTAGACTGATGTTGGCAGCCTGGGCCACTAGAGTGGGTGCAGTCCGTGCAAGACGCCTTATTTGTCTCCAAGGACATCACTCTGTGACGTAGGAAATTTGAGAAATATTAGCCAGATTAAGTTTTTTAAAGATTTTATTTATTCATGAGGGACACAGAGGGAGAAGCAGGTCCATGCAGGGAACCCGATGCGGGACTAGATCTGGGGTCTCCAGGATCACACCCTGGGCTGAAGGCAGGTGCTAAACCACTGAGCCACCGCAGGTATCCCTAGGCAGATTAATTAAAAAAAAAAAAAAAAAAAAAAGCTTACAGGGTGGTGAGTACACGATTTAGGTAGAGGCAGGAAGATAATAGGGTGTATTTCACAGGTACCCATCTATAATGAGCACGTTCTTAAAGTTTCACAGGTTAGTGACTAAGTACGTGTGAGGGACAGTATGTCACCCGTAAGCTCTCGCTAGAAGGACAGAGGCCAATGGCAGCTGGTTTGTTTTGTTCAGAGAAACCTCTGACTCTGCTCCCAACATAACGTTCCTCTTTGTTTCATGACAAGATAATAAAATGGGTCCCTCCATCCTTTCTGTCACCTGCACTCTGGAGGTGGCAGTGGTGTGGCTTCCTGTCCTGAACACGGTACTTAGGTGTCACGTTGGCATCCTCCCACTGGAGCACCAGCAAGGACTGGTGTCTGATGACACTCTCACTTCATTTCTGAGCTGCAGGCAGCACCCAGGGCTCCTGGGGGTGCCGAGCGAGAGGCCAGGTCCCTTGTCACCAACGCAGCGGGCAGCTGGGAGACTCCTCTCTGCTGGAAGAGCCATCACTGGCAAGGAAACCCCCAGCTCATACCCCGGGGCCATCAGTGCAGAAGCTAGATCTGTTCCTGGAAAATACTGCCAATCCTTCTAGAAGAAACCATTGTGCCTAGTTGCGGGTATGACTGTTGCCAACCCCCACTTTCAGCCTGAAGAGAGCCCCACGTCCCTGGGGAAGCAGCCTTTCCTGTGTTCCCCTGAAGCCCCGTCCTGCTGAGAACAGCCCCTAGTCACGAGAAACAGAATTAAAGAATCTGGGATGGGGGGTTAACTAGTGTCCCTTCTCTGAACAAAGACATGTTCAAGTCTGAACCCCGGCACCTCAGAATGCGCTGGTTGGAAATAGGCTAGTTGCAGATGTAATTAGTTCCGATGAGCTCACACTGGAGCAGGAGAGTGAGCCCTGGCCCAGTATGACCAGTGTCCTTATAGGAAGAGGGAAGGAGAGAACTCAGAGACCACGGCCCGGTGAGGACGAGGAGGTGATCAGAGCGAGCCGTCTATAAGCCGAGGGATGCCCAGCGTGGTGGCAAGGCCACATCTGGGATGTCGGGGGCGGGGGGCCACCTTGTCCACACCTGGAGGTCGTACTTCCAGTCTCTGGGACCGGGGTGAATAAATTCTTGTGGTTTTAAGCCTCCCAGTTGGTGGTACTCTGTGCCAGTGACCCTGGGAAACTCATCCGGGCTGCACCTAGCTGCACTTGGCACCTTTTCCAGGAAAACACAAGCACTTTCAACACAGAGGGCCAGGCGTCTCCTGGCACAGTAACGTGAAGGATGGGGAGCTCTTCGTGAGGTCGCTGGAAACTGTACCTACGTCCCCCTTCAAACCACACCCCAGCCCCACCTCACTGGGGCCTATTCCCAGCACAAAACACTGAGAAAATGGGATACATGGGTTCCTGTTGGCCTCCGTTTGCAGGTACCCCCTGATGCCGCTCACATGCAAGAACACGCTGAGCCGCCCCGATCTGTGCCACCGTCAGCCGGAGCCCGGGGGCCACGCACCACAGCCACATGCAGGACGGCATCCGTTAGCATCCTGGGATGGTGAGACAAAGGAGCCCGGATGGGGCTTCAAGCAGTAAATTCTCTTCTCTCACAGATCTGGTGACCAGAAGGCGGAGATCCGATGCCCCCGAAGGCTCTGGGAGAGGGTCCCCTCTTCTTCATCATTGCCTGGTGGCGCCAGCCTTAGTTTACAGACGCCTCATCCCGTCTCTGGCTCCATCCTCATGGCCATCTCCTCCTGTCTGCCTCTGTGTCTCTTCTCCTCTTCCTCTAAGGACACCGGTCATATTGGATTGGGGCTCCACGCACCCCTGCACATGACCTCATCTTACCTTGATAGGCCTGAAAACACCCAATTTCCAAATAAGGTCATGTTCACAGGTTCTGAAGAAGGACTCTGCACACCTTCCTGGAGAGCACAGCGCCGCCACCACTGCCAACTTGCAGCACTTGACAGAGAAGGGTTCCCTGTGGCCCCACCCTTCTGAGGACAGGACAGAGGGAACAGCTAGAGGGGGCCTCCTGGCCGTCGGTGTGAACTGTGACAGATTTCGACGGCAAGTTGGGAGTATGGGTCCGGGGGAAGTTGGCAAAGCTCTCCTACAGGCGTGTGAACCACACACACCTGCCAGATGTCATGACCCCTGGACCGTAGCCTTTCTTGAGGTCTGCGTCTGGCAGGTTATCTCCCGAGGAGGCTCTGAGCTGTCTAGCAGCTGGTCTGCAATGACCTGTCCCCAGCACCAAGGCCTTTGCCATCCATTTGTCCTCCTTGTGCCGGCTCACAGATGGCACAGGCCATCTTCATTCAAATGGGTCATTGCTCCGTCACCCCTGCAGCTAACAAGGAGTCGAAAGGGGAAAGTAAATTAAGACTGGCCCGCAGGAGCTCCTGGCTGTGAGGTGAAGCACCTGGTGCTTTCCACCTGCTTGACACTGTTTAATCACGTGGCCACATACAGTTCTGCTGTGAAGACAAAAGTAGAAAGGCTAAAAGTTGCGTAAGCCCTTATGATGCCAGTTTCTGAATGTTTTATCAATATTGACTCAATCCTCACACAGCCTTGCAAGTACTATGATTAACCCCATTTTACAGATAGAGAAACAAAGGCAGAGAGATGCTAAGCTACCTAAGATCACAGGGCAAGGAAGTGACAGAACCAGGGTTTGGGCCTCAAAAGTCAAGCTGCAGAATCCACGTGCTCAGCTACGGGCTCATACTTCCCTTGTCAATTTTTGCTTCGGACCCAATCACGTGAGTTAGTGGAGAGGGTTGTTTCGAGGCGTATGAAAGTTAAGTAACAGATGCAACGGCGTACTTTAGAATGGTTTGCTAACATGCTCATCTCTTCAAGAAGCTCCTGCTTGCTAAGGAGACTTGCCCACTAAGTGTCGGGTGCAGCAGCGAGTAAATGCCATCAGCGGGGACGAGGGAGGTTCCCCGGGCTCCAGAACAGGGAAGGCTGTTTCCTGCTTGTTAACCACGCGGCCCTGCAGCCGGGATCCTCTCTGAGCCTCGGTGGCCTCCTCCGTAAATCGGGAAGGTTGGTTCCTGCTCAGCAGAATTCTATATAACCACGAACACGGCGTAGACGGCTGGCATGGCTGACGCTTGTGCACAACTGTGAGGCTGTCGGGATTGAATGGGGAGATGTAAGCAACCATGCTGCGAGTGAATCTGTGATAGGATGGAGGTCTGCCCTGAGGGTTCAGAGTCCAGAGGAAGAGCCACTAACGAGGTGGGAAAAGCTTTGCCTGAGCTGTTACTTTTGAGTGTGGCCCTGACATATGAACTTCCTCTGGGTGTTGGGATTTCAGCAGTAAATGAGAGAGACCGTGGTGGGGCTCACACTGGAAGTGGGGGCGTCTGTGCGTAAGGTGATGCACTAGGAGATACAGAAGGGAAACCAAAGCTGGGGATAGCCAGGCGAGGGGCAGGCAGGAGAAGGAGAGACCTGAGGGAGAGGCGGAAGCAGCCTCTCAGAGGCTGGGGCTGTGATGGATGCTGGCACCTGGAGCCCAGGGGTCACTGAGCTGGGGCACCTTCCAGGATGTGGGGGGCAGCCCAGCCGGCCTAGGAGGAGGGGCGCCTGAGCCCATTCACTGCCTGCCGCAGGCCTCAGGGGTCTGTACTTGCTATTCCAAGGTCTAGGCCCATTGACCCGCCCCTAAAGGTTTCTGGGGAATGTCACTGTGTCCGCTGGTCACCCCCAGGGAGGGATCTGAGAAATCCCACCCGAGCCAGTGACGTCTAACCTGCAGGACCCCTCACTCGCAGCCACTCCCGCCGTCCAGGGTCTGCTTTTGCTCCTCGGACAATCTCAGTCCTGCCTCGGGGACATCCCTCCTTGGGGCCCCCGCAATTGCAATAGCTTCGTGTCCACAGCAGTGGGACCCGCACCCGGCACCCCTCATAGCACCCCGGGCCCTCCCCGCGCTCCCGGGCCGACTCTCCCTCTGAGGGTCCCGGCAGAGCGCGGCACCTGCGGCGCGAGTGGGTGCGGGTGCGCGCGGGGCTGCCGGTGGGGCTGCCGGTGGGGCGGGCTGCGCCGTTGGCTGCGCAGGGGCGGGGGCCGGAGCCCGGCAAACGGGGCCCAGCTCGCGCCCAGGGCGGGGGTGCGACCTCGCGGGGGCTTCTCCGAGGCCACGCGCTCCCCCTCCGGCTCGGAACGACCCGACGGGCGACCCCCGACGGCTGCAAGCCCAGGAGGCCGTAGCCCTGGGCAGGTGCGCAATCCCGGGGTCCACGCACCTCGGCAGGCTGCGAACCAGGGGGCGGCCGCCCCACCTGCCCCAAGCCGGAGAGCCTCGCTCCTCCCCTCTGGAGTGGGGACCCCGGGGGGCCGGGGAGGGGCGGGGCGGGAAGAGAGGTGGGTGGAGGGGAGGGGACAGGGCGGGGGCGGGGGGCAGGAACTGGAGGGGAGCGGGGGAGGGGGCAGGGCCGGGCCTGGAGGGGGGCGGGGGGCGGGGCAGGAACTGGAGGGGAGCGGGGGGGGGGGGAGGGGGCAGGGCCGGGCCTGGAGGGGGGCGGGGGGCGGGGCAGGAACTGGAGGGGAGCGGGGGGGGGGAGGGGGCAGGGCCGGGCCTGGAGGGGGGCGGGGGGCGGGGCAGGAACTGGAGGGGAGCGGGGGGGGGGGGGGGGAGGGGGCAGGGCCGGGCCTGGAGGGGGTGGGGGAGGGGGCAGGGCCGGGCATGGATGGGGGGCGGGGCGGGGCAGGAACTGGAGGGGAGCGGGGGGGGCGGGGCGGGGCAGGAACTGGAGGGGAGCGGGGGGGGCGGGGCGGGGCAGGAACTGGAGGGGAGCGGGGGAGGGGTGGGGGCGGGGCCGGGCCGGGGGGGGGGGGGGCGGGGCGGGGCAGAAGCGCCGGCCAATCCGCGGCCCCGGCGCGCCCCCTGGGCTCGCCCCCCCCTCCGCCTCCTCCCCGGGCTCCCCGAGGTCCCGAATAACGGCTGCCGCCTTCACCCCGCTGCGCTCGGACCCCGACCTGGACCCCCATCCCGACCCGGACCCCGACCCCGACCCCGACCCCGACCCTGACCCCGACCCCGACCCCGACCCTCACCCGGAGCCAGACCCCGACCCGGACCCCGACCCCAACCCGGACCCCGACCCCGACCCCGACCCCGACCCGGAGGCGGACCCTAACCCGGAGTCCAGTCCAGACCCGGAGCCCGACCCCCGCCCACTCCCCGATCCCGACCCCGACCCCGAAGCCTGAGCCCGACCCGCGCAGGGACCGCGACCCCCGCAGGTGAGCGCGTCGGTCCCCTCGGGCGACCCCGCGGCGGGCAGGCAGGGGTGGGGGGGGCGGACACCGGGTGCGGGCTGTCGCCTCCACGCCCCCGCCTTAAGGGCTTTGCCCCAAGTCCCGAGCCAGGGGCTCAGGGGCTCCCTCGGTGACGTCGGAGTCCCTGCTGCCCACACTCGGCCTTCTGCCCCCACCCTGGGTCCCCCCACCACCCCTCTCCCCCTCCACCCTCCCCTGCTTCCTCGTGGCCCCAGCAGGTGCAGGGGCGCTGGGGCTCCCGGGCCTCCTTAGTTTCCCGGCCCCAGCGTCCTCCGTGTGGCCTGAAACTTCAGTTTCCTGAGCTTGTCTGGAGAGGCTGCGCCCAGGTGCCGGAGGTGCGGGAGGCTGGCTGGGGGCCTGGGTCTTCGGTGCCTGCAGCTGGCAGCTGGAGGTGGGGTCACCACGGGGGTACCTGTTGGCAGGCTTAGGTGGTTTGGGTGGTTTGTGTAGAGGTGTGGAGGGGGGAGTAATGAAAAAGGTGACAAAACGACACGTTAGCATCCAGTCACAAAGTGGAGGAATCCCGGGAAAGCTCCTGCTTTCTTCCTTCCCTGAAAGTTACGCTGCGGAGGCCGGGGCCGGGGAGGTGGTACGGGTGTGCGAGTGCGGGCTCCAGGGAGTCCGTGCATGGGTGCTGGCGTGTTCCCACCAGAGAGGACTTTTCAGGCAAACATGGGAAGGCTGCTGCCGGCTGGGTGGTCCTGAAACAGGCTCATCCCCCCTTTCTGTGGGGGTCTCAGCTTCCCGACAACTGTTAGCAAGAAGTGAGCTGCATCCCACACCCACCCCGCAGGTTCTGGTGGGGGAGATGGGAACACATCCAGCCTGTCTTAGGAGAGACAGACAGAGGAAGGAAGCCTGGGGGGAAGGTCAGCCCAGAGCCCATGTTGGTTGTGCACTTTTGGGGGCCTAAAAGAGGAGGCTCTGTAAGTGCCCCCATTTAGGGGGGTGCTTGTGTCCATGTCATTCTTTTTCTGGAGATGAGGATGGTGGGGACATGAGGGCGCCTGCAGACCTGACCTGATTAAGCTCAGTGCAGTCCCCCAGGTGCTCAGGGGTAGCACCAAACCCCTCCAGTAAATGAGAGCTGTGGGGTGGAGCCTCAGAAAACCCTCAGCCCATAGACATCCAAGAAAGGCAGGAATCCTAGCACTTTGGTGTGCAGCAGGACGCGGCAGGGGTGGGTGACCTGCTGTCCAGACCAGGGGGCAGCGCCTGCTTCCCGGTCCCCTCGCCAGGCCCCAGGACAGCAGACTGGTCTGCTGAGCCGCGCACCCCGCCCTCCTGACAGGGTCCTGGAGGGGGTCTTCGTTGTGTGTCTTCTACACGTTGCTGTAACCTCGAGGAGCTTTGACGGCCGGCGTGGGCTAACCGGGGCCGTTTGCTCTCACAGTGGGTTAAACCATCCACGGATAAGGCATAGGATGTGAGTAAATCCGCAGCTACTCCGGGACACTTTGTGTTCCTTTACTCCATCCTGGGAAGAGGCTGCACAGGGGCGCATGGGGTGCAGAACCCCGGGGGAGGTGCTCTGCACCGCAGATTTGTCTGCGGCTGTACAAATGCTTGCTCTGTGCAGCCAGTGACGGAACTATTTCTTTACTTGTAGGAGGTGTCAACGTTTGTTTTTAAGGCTCAGGATTCTTAAGACGGTGGTTTTCCAAAGAACTGTCCCACCCAGAATCGCTTGTTTAAATACTTGTGTGAAGTACCATCCTAAGGCTCAGGCTGTGCATTTCTGTACCTGGCAGGAGTTTTGCATTCTGCTCTTAAAACGACGGGTTTTGAAGAGCAGCTCAGGACCCCAGGCCCAGGGCACTGTCACCATGACGGCGCAGGGGTCACCCAATCTTAGCTCTTCTCCCTGAACAAGTGGCGTGACCCTGGGCGCCCAGTGTAGGGGTGAGTGGGGGCAGGGGCAGCACAGTGGGTCTAGGTGGCCAGCCACCCTCCCAGCCTCTCCCCTGCACCCCCCTAGCAGGGCCAGCCTGCCTCTCCGGGCCTGCATGTGCTGGTGCTGGGAAGCCCTGGCCAGAGGCTGATGTGAGCGTGTGCGGCAGAGACCGTCACATCCTGATGATGCTTACAGTGGACTACGCGCCGGCCCCAGCTAAGGGCCGTAGGGGGATCGGGCCCCTGAATTCTGGCCTGTGCTCCTCCAGCTGCCTGCCTGGCCCTGGGCCCTCACTGTCCTGCTCATGGCTCCTGGCTAGGACCCTGCATCGAAGCCCCCCTCCCCTGGGAGCATGGAGGGACGGTCGCTGGTGGCACCAGATGAGGGCTGGTTCCCGGGACTTGGCCCACCCTCGAAGTGTGGGTGCAATACTGAGAAGCAGCCAGTGGTCCTGGGGGTGGTCATTCCCCATGTCACCTCCACTGACAGTTTCACGGAAGAGGAAGGAGTGGATGTGTATGGAGTGTCCATGGACACCCAGGACACCAAATCCTGCTCTTGGGATCAGGCAAGCCTGACCCCAACAGTAACCGTGGGCGGCAAGCCCCCACAGGGAGGAGGTGCCTGCCTGGCGGGCTCGCAGCCACCTGGAAAGGGCACAGGCCCTGCCTTGCAGGTTCCCCTTGCCTGCTGGCCTGGCTGGGACTGACGCGTGGCCCCCAGACAAGGCTTGAAGGGGGGTGAGGGAGGCCCTGTTGACACTGGAGTCAGTTCTTCCTTCAAACAAATACTTGTGGAGGGCCTGCTGTGTGCTGTGAGTGGGGTTGGTGGCAGGATACACTGGCCTGTGGGTGACCGGTCACCACTCTGCTCCCACCCCAGATCCCTGGTCAGAAAGCTGCCACTAGGTCACAGGGAGAGGTGGTGCTGCAGCCAGACTGGTGCTCAGAGGAGACCTGCAGATGCTGCGGAGGCAGAGCACCTATGTGGGGATCAGCCAGGGGAGTCTGGGGAGCCGAGGCTGCGGTGGGAAGGGGCCAGGGTCTGAGGTAGCACATGGCAGGTGAGGGAGGGAGGGAAGGCCCCGGAGGGGGGACTTGGGGATTCCTGACCAGGAGAGGGCAGGAGGGAGGCTGGGTCAGAGGGGCCAAGGGACAGTGGGACCCTCATGTTGTCTTATCACGTTGTCCGGATGTCTGGACCCTTGTGTGGAGAGACAGAGGGAGGACGGGAAGCTGTCAGGGTGAGCAGGCTGCCCGGGGCCTCATGCAGGAGACCCCCGGGTGGACAGAGGGACGAGGAAAGCATCCGAGTGACAGGAGGACGCATCGCAGGGAGCGCAGGAAGGAAAGCCAGCCCGTGGCAGCCGGGCACACAGGCCAGCTGAGCCCACGGTCTAGGGCCAGGGTGGGAGGCTCAGGTGCCTCCCTCAAGCATCGAGCACCCCTGGGTGCCCTTGAGGCCAAGGCCGTGCACTTAGACAGTGGAGCGTGGAACTGGGAGCGTAGTCTGAGTTCTCCAGAGCAGTGGAACCGCCAGGATATGTGTATGGGGGAGATCTGGGGAGAGACTGAGTTTAAGGATCAGGCTCACGTGGTTGTGGGGCTGGCACTCCTGAAACCTGCAGGGCGGACCTGCAGGCTGGGACCCCCGGAGACCTGACACCACGCTCGCATCCAAAGGAGAATCCCTCCCCTCAGGGAACTCAGGCTTTTCTTTGGACATCTTCAACTGATGGGGTGTGGCCCACACACAACCTGGAGGAGGCTCATGTGCTTCCTCAAAGTGGACTGACAAGGGTTAATCTCACCTAGAAACCCCTCCTCTGGGCACTGCGGCCGGGCCAGGGGGACACGGGAACTGACGTCCCCGGGGCTCTGCAGGGCAAGGCTGTGCTTGGTTCTCATGACTGGGCATGTCCCTGTTGGCCCCTCCGGGTGCTGGGGGCACTGGGGCCCCAGGGGCTATGAGCCCCCACAAATAAAGGTTACGCCGTGCTCTGTCACGCCCTCCTGAAGCAGGGGCATAAATTCATGGAGCAGCATCCACTGTCACTTCATCTGTGCTTTGCCATTTGTTGGTCTGAAACCCCGGGAGCTTCCTGGGTGGAATTCAAAGGGGCCAGGGGAGCAGCTGAGGAAAGACCCAGGCCCTTCCCGATGGGGAGGCGGCTATTTCAACAAGCCAGGGGACTTAGAGGGAGGCTAGCGGTGGGCGACCTCAAGGCCCGAAGCTCTCCGCACCGGCCTGCCAGGACCTTACAAATTTGTAGGGCCACCTTCATGGGGTTCAGTCATGTGTAGTGTCCAGTGGGTCCCAACACCACCTCAGTCTCCCCAGGCTGAGGCCACCAGGCAGAGTGTGCCTTCGGGGTCAGGGGAGCAGGGTTGCGCCTCCAAACACCGTGTCCAGCCCGGGGTGGGGTGAAGGTGGGGAGGTGTGGGCCTCCTGAAGACCTCCCCCAATACCAGGGCACGCAGGTCAGTGCTTAGTGGCCCGGGGCTGGGGGACACTGGACGTGGGTACCGTGTGCCAGGATGCAGGCCCACACCTGACAGACCTGATGAGGGCACAGGACAAGGTGAGGGGAAGCCGGTGGCCTCACGTGTCCTGCAGAGCTCTATACACTCTTACGTGTGCTTCAGGTCACTAGATATACTGCTCCACGGAGGGCCACGGTCAGGCAAGTTGGAAGAGCCCCTGGAGCGCAGCTAGGCACTGTGGAGCTCAGCATGCGGGGCCGTGACTCAGTGGGACTCTGGGCGGCTTGCCCAGTCCCCCCACACACAACCCGACCCCAGCCTCCTAAACCCTTGCGGGACCACAGTAGGAATCAGAAACCAGGAGTCTGGGCCACACAGTAGGTGCAAAATAAATGTTGTCTGAGGCCGTTTGGGGTCCACCCAGTGTGAGGAGCCTCCACCCTCTGGGGACATTTCCCACCGCACCCTACCTTGGGCATGGGAGGGTCACTGGTCGCAGGGACTTGGCCTGACTCATCGTCTGTCTGGGGCCTTAAGTGCCCTGGGGCGGCGCTCCAGGGTGCTGCTAATGAGCAAGTCAAAGATCAGAAGTCCTGGTGTCCGCCCGGCAGAGGGTGTGGTTGGGCAGGACAGGCCCCTCTCAGCAGAACCTGGGTCCAGGCACACACATACACACACACACACACACACCTGAGCGGTGCCCCACCCCCACTGCCACTCTGTCCCCTGAGGAAGGGGACACATCACAAAGGCTTTGGAAGATCTGAGCAAAGTCTAGGGGCCTGGCCTGGCCCTGGGGCCCCAGCCCTTCCCTTCCCCAGGGCTGCGCCGCCAGCCGGCCCCCTGCACCCCCCACCCCACACGCCATCCCCCCAACCCCCGGCTCTGGCATCTGCCCCCCTTCCCCAAGTCTGTGGCGCTTGCCAGGTGACTGGCTAGTTCTGGGCCACCTCCCCTGCAGAGGCCAGCGCCCCTCCACCCGCAGGCACAGGGACAGGCTGACCTGTCAGCTCTGAGAGTTTGCTGACACGGTTGCGTGTATGTGTGTGTGTGTGTCGGTTCTGCTGGGCGTGGGACCCCTTCGTCTCGCGGTGGCTGAAGGGACAGGGCTCCCTGCCTGCGCTCCGGCCCTGCTTTGTAAATTCATGACAGGACGTCCGGAACACCCAGGCGCTGTCCCCTCGCGTCAGGCTCCTGTGCCGATTGTCTGTGGGGTCACGGGGGTGGTCTGCGCCGTGGCAGGCTGGAAGGCCCAGGGCCCTTGGGGGCTGCACCGGGGACAGCCCTGGTCCCGAGGCCCCTGGGAATGTAGGCCCCGCCCCAGGCCTGAGGAGACAGAGAAGGGTGGAAGAGCCCCGCCCAGGAGTTTGTTACTAGCCTCGTCAATCTGTTCTGTTCTGGAACATTTGTCTTATCCCTGTTGGGCCTCTGTCTCCTCCAGCCGTAAAGTGGAGCCAACACTAGCCTTGTCTTATGGGACCATGTGTATGAAAGCGCCTGGAACAGCTTAAAGCATAAATGTGACACATAGTAAATAAAATATGCAGTACAGGTGTCAGGTGTCAGCCAGGCTCCCCCGCGGTTACACCACAGCCCAGAAGGGGGCAGAGGGTCCAGGGACTGCCCTCCTGGGAGAGCTGACGCTCCAAGGCCACATGCTAGTGAGTGGCTGGCGGGCCCCGGGTCACCTGTACAGCACGGGCACCTGTTACAAGGGGACCCAGCTGATCACCAGGCGCCGGGGTTCGCTGTTTAACATGGTGACACAGCGCCACGCCGCTCGACAAATGAAACAGCAAACACAATGAGGCCAAAAACCTAACAAAAAGGGTTTGTTTGCCTCTTTAGCTCCGGTGTATCTGCCCTCGAAGTCAGCTTCCTAAATGAAAGAGCAGAAAGTTCTGGATGAAGAGCAGCTCTCCAGGTGGCTGTTCAGAGAGTCTAATCATGGAGGTCCAGATTACATTTATTTTACTCCACACGAAGGCACGATTAGAGTCTATAAAGAGTTCCAAAGACTTGGCCTCTAAATCCCATGTTTGCTGCAAAAATCTAAGAACCTCTTTGGAGTTTCTGTAAAAAGACTGTGAGTTTGTTTGGGTCTGCCCTTCTGGATACTGCTACCAGCTTGAGCAGGTGAAAACTTTGGAGTTGGTCCAGGAAACCTGAACCATGTTGTAAAAGTTAACATATAAATTTGGATGGAACCTCATTCTGATCTACAGTGACATCCCCATTTGTGGCTGGACATCACCAAGTGTAATACTGAATGTTTGATTCAGTGTGTGACAGACTAGGAGAAGTAGTGCATGAGTGGTGAGTGTGACCTTGAGTTCTAAAGTACAGGAGCATAGGACCATGACCCTGAGCTCTGAGGTGGGGGAGCACGTGTGATGACCATGACCTTGAGCTCTGAGGTGGGGGAGCACGTGTGATGACTGTGACCTTGAGCTCTGAGGTGGGGGAGCACGTGTGATGACCATGACCTTGAGCTCTGAGGTGGGGGAGCACGTGTGATGACTGTGACCTTGAGCTCTGAGGTGGGGGAGCACGTGTGATGACAATGACCTTGAGTTCTGAGGTGGGGGAGCACGTGTGATGACAATGACCTTGAGTTCTGAGGTGGGGGAGCACGTGTGATGACTGTGACCTTGAGTTCTGAGGTGGGGGAGCACATATGATGACCGTGACCTTGAGCTCTGAGGTAGGGGAGCAAGTATGATGACCGTGACCTTGAGCTCTGAGGTGGGGGAGCACATGTGATGACTGTGACCTTGAGTTCTGAGGTGGGGGGAGCACGTGTGATGACTGTGACCTTGAGTTCTGGGGTCACGGAGCATGTGTGATGACTGTGACCTTGGGTTCTGAGGTGGGGAAGCACGTGTGATGACCCTGACCTTGAGTTCTGAGGTGGGGGAGCACGTGTGATGATTGTGACCTTGAGTTCTGAGGTGGGGGAGCACATGTGATGACTGTGACTGAACTCTGAGATGGGGGAGCACGTGTGATGACTGTGACCTTGAACTCTGAGATGGGGGAGCACGTGTGGTGACCCTGACCTTGAGTTCTGGGGTGGGGGAGCACGTGTGATGACTGTGACCTTGGGTTCCGAGGTGGGGAAGCACGTGTAATGACCCTGACCTTGAGTTCTGAGGTGGGGAGCACGTGTGATGACAATGACCTTGAGTTCTGAGGTGGGGGAGCACATATGATGACCGTGACCTTGAGCTCTGAGGTGGGGGAGCACATGTGATGACTGTGACCTTTAGTTCTGGGGTCACGGAGCATGTGTGATGACTGTGACCTTGAGTTCTAACAGCTCTGGGTCCTTAGACCATTTTCCAGGATTGGATGCTGTGTGCTCCATACAAGTCAAAGGCTGCCTTTGTGCTCTCTTCTTTGGCCAGGCCTGCCTCATGAGACAGCAGCCATGAAGGTCAGCCCAGTGGTGGCCTTCTACCTGGGCCAGGTGTCCATCCACTTAGTGGGTTGTTATTGAGAACTTAACCTTAGCCCAGATGGTCATCAAGGCCGTGGGGACGCGGTAGCCAGGACACACACACTGGCTGTGGAGGAGCTTGTGTCGGTGGGCAAGGCATGTCATCAGCAAGAAATTAGGGAAACCATCTCAGTCCCGTTGCATGTTGGGAAGAAACAGAAATGGTGATGAGCCTGCGGGTCGCTGGAGGGAGAGCTGTGGCCTGGGTGGCCAGAGGAGCCCCCTCCACAGAGGTGGCATTTGAAGGAGATGAGAGTGAGCCATCGGCCACGCTAAGCAGCTCTGAGCACAGCCTTGGGGGAGAGATCCCAGGGAGCCGGGGTGCGCAGGGCTCCTCTGTTCCAGCTGCCGAAGGGCGCCCGCTGACGAGGCCAATGGTCGAGACCGGGCACTGCAGCTGTCCAGACAGTTTCTTCATGACGATACACCTGCTCCAGAGTGAGGGGGAGTGGGGTAGGACCGGGCTCTGGAGGGGGGAGGGGGGATGAGACGGTCGGCCTCATACCTGGAGGTGAGCAGCCAAGGCCTTTGTTTCTGATTGACCTTTGCGCGGCAGTGAGTAGACACGGGGTCCCTCAGCAAGGTTTCTGGGTGCCCGCTGGGTTTGTGTGTCACTCCACAGCCCTAGTTCTCAGGCACGGTCCTGGGGACTGGATCAAAATGCAGATTCTCTGGCCCCACCGAGCTTGCGGGGCCTGCTGCAGAGTTCCCGTGTTACAGATGTGCGGTGTCAGAGAACCCTGCTCCCTGGGGCAAGGGGCCCCTGAAGAGGCGAGACAGAGGCCCACGGGTGTGGGGAGTCTGCAGACAGCACCCCGGGGAGGAGGGCCGGCAGGGAAGCTGACGTGCTCGAGCACCGACTGGAGGAAGAGCGTGGGGAACATATTCTAGGTGGAAAGACCCAAGGTGGGCCTATGAGGCGCAGCAAGCAGCTCATGGGCGAGGATTCAGGGCAGGGCCCATAGGGGTGTGGGTAGCATGGGGCCCAACGAGCCACTTGCCCCGCAGGGTCCCCTGATGCCGGGGATGTGAGAAGTCTTCTTCATAACCAGGGAAGATTTGGGGTGACCTTAGTCTTTTTCCATCAAGTCCTTGGGAAGCTGGCAGCTCGCACTGGCAATGGCAACACCTAGTAGTTCACAGGGCACCTTTTCCTACTGAGCCCAAGGCAGTGAAGAAATGGACCCAGGGACCCCACATAGGCTTGGAGAGGCTGCAGCTCCTTCCGGGGCCTGCAGGGGTCGGCGGGCCAGGCAGGTCACCCCAGAGCCCACCAAGCAGGCCAGAAGTGAAAGAGGTAGGGAAGCCATGGGTGAAAGCCAGGAGAGCTGGTCTTCAGAGATGGTGCGCCTCAGTTTCCAAATCTGTACAATGGCAGTAATAGCCCCCCTAGAGGATCAGTGCACTGAATCAAGTCGGCAAATGTTCTAGACAAGTAGTGGGTATTTTTTAACTCCGCATATATTTGTTGAGCCCACACAGCAGGCCTAGAGCTGCTCTTACGGGGGCCTGCAGCAGTAAGACTTTCAGAGCTGCCTGCCAGTGGGGACAGACAGACATAAATGAACAAACGTGTCCAGTTACCTCAGTGCTGTCGGGGACGGTAGTGCTGGAAGTGAGGATGAGCCTCCCCAGCAAGGAGACGTGAGCTGATTTCTGAATGCAGCGAGGTGACAAGCCAGGCAGATGTGCAGGACAGAGCCTTCCATGCAGAACAGCAGGTGCAAAGGCCCCGGGGCAGGAGGGCAGGGAGGCCAGGGAGCAAATGGACCAGCCGTTGGAGGGGCTTGAGGGCCACTGTAACTTTCCAGGACTCCAGCTTCTCCCTTGAGAGAGGGGGAGCTATTTTTGGGTTTGTGGCAGGAGTGTGGTGATCTTCCCCCTGTTCAGCAAGATTCTGGAGGCTAAGGTGTTGAGTATGGGGGGAAAGTCTGGAAGGAGAGACTTTGGGAGCCTACTGTCACTGTCCAGGCTGGAGACGAGAGATTTGGACCAGGTGTGTGGGGGGCTACGTGGGCAGGTAGGTGCAGGGGTGTTTCCAAGGTAAAACATTGGGATTTGCTACTGTCTGGGCTTAGGGGACAGGGAGGGGGGAGAGAGAGAGGAGGTGGCCACAAGTCCTGTGTCCTGAGCAGTGGGAAGGACAGAGCGTCATCGCTGAGCAGGCCATCGTCTTCACTTCTTGGTGACAAGAATAGCACCTGGCGGCTCGTCAGTGGGGCTCAGCACTTGTCCCCTGGATGTGTGAAGGGGTCCTGCCAGCGTTGGGGTGACCTGGGGCCTGCTGGGGACGGTGCTCCCCACTTCAGGGCTCTGGGCTCCTGGCCCCTGGCTCCTGGCTCTGGGCTCCTAGCTCAGGGTTCCTGGCTCCTGGCTCTAGGGCTCCTGGCTCCTGGCTCCGGGCTCCTGGCTCTAGGGCTCCTGGCTCCTGGCTCCTGGCTCCAGGCTCCTGGCTCTAGGGCTCTTAGCCCCTGGCTCCAGGCTCCTGGCTCCGGGCTCCTGGCTCCAGGTTCCTGGCTCTGGGTTCCTGGCTTCTGGCTCCTGGCTCCGGGCTCCTGGCTCTAGGGCTCCTGGCTCCTGGCTCCTGGCTCTGGGTTCCTGGCTCTAGGGCTCCTGGCTCCTGACTCCTGGCTCTGGGTTCCTGGCTCCTGGCTCCAGGGCTCCAGGGTTCCCAGCTCCCGACTTCGGGCTCCAGGCTCCTGGCTCCAGGTGCTGGCCGTGCCTGCCGTGTGGGGTCTTACCTTCCTCTGGCACAGACTCCTGCTTTCGCACTAAACCCCAGAGGCACTTCTGTCTAAAGCAGAGCGTTGCCGTGGCCACGTCTACCTGAGGTTCCCTGCCTGCACGGTGCCCTTGGGAATGTCCGGGAGGCCCAGGGGCGGACAGTGAGGATTGAAAAGCACCAGAAGCCAGGTGCTTCTTAGCATCCCAGGCACAGGGGCTTAGTGGTGGGGATGAGGGGCAGGGCGGAATGAGGAGGACGGCTTGCTTCCCCCCCTTAAAAGCTGTGACAGAGGGCACACTGACACCCCTCCAGGAGGCCTGGGGCTCAGGAGCAGCTCTGTCTGTGTGGTCAGGGCAGGGCTGGGCCCGGATTGGGGGTGGGAAGGCCTGGGTCCCCACAGGCACCCCTGACGGCTGGGAGACCTCTACTCATGATTGCACCTCCAAGTTCTGTGCAGACTTGGTGCTTAAAGCCGTTCGGGGCTAGAACCCCCGACAGACAGGTGGACCAGGACGGGGCAACCTCAGCTTCCAGGCCTGTGTCTGGGCAGCAGGCGGCGTAGGAGGCCCGCAATGCCCCTTCTGCTTGGAGGCAGGGCTGGTGATGGGGGCCGCCCTCCTCCCCAGGCCCCTGCACTCTGTGGCCCGCCCCAAGCCCACCAGGGATGAGCTCCCCGTGGCCAGGACACCCTCTGCCCCCCCTGAGGCTGTGCTGTGGGCATCACCTTTGGGACCGCGCTCCCTGACCACCTGCCTGAGCAGGACAGCCACCGCCACTGTCACGGAGGCCCGTTGTCCCCCTAGACAGGGAGGGATGGTGTCTGACCTCGGGGGGCCGCCCTCCTCAGCTTCCGTCTGTGCCCCGTGCCTGGCAGAGCCGGGTCTGGGGAGAATAACATGGAAAGGATGAGGGTTCTGGTTTTTCTACAAAAGTCTGCATTGTCGTGACCTAAAGGGCAAAGCGACCTTGAGCTGAAGCCCGGCTCTTTGGAGGCGGCCCACTGGGTGTGGCTGGGAAGCTCTGTCCCTGCAGTTTTCCTGCTGGTGAGGAGGGTTGCAGTCTCTGGGGGCCCCACAGAGGCCAATGCCGGGGCACCCCAGCACCTGCATCCCCACGCCTCCGCTTCTCCCGCGACCCGTCCTGCTGGGACTGTTGACTCCCTTTGGCTTTTTTAACCTTGTGGTTACAAGCGTTTGACACTGAGGATGCACAAACATCCCGCACATCCCATCCTGACACCCCGGATGTGAAGTAACCGCCTTCCCTGCATGTAGACCCCATGTCCCCTGCTCTGCTCGTGCCCCAGAAATGCTCCTCCGGCTGGTGCGCAGACTCCGGGCCCCGGGGACGGGGCACCAGCTGCAGTCCGACGAGCGATGACCGAGCAGGACACGCTAGGGGCCGGGCCAACTCCACTGGCCAACAAGCTGGTCTCACCGCCTGTCTTTGTCCCCAAAGAGGCCCCTGGGCTGCCGGCCACCCCCACCTGGTGCTCTGTGGGGCGAGCACTCAGGCTCCCCGTGAGCCTTCAGGGCCAAGCGGAGGGAGACCCTGGCTCCGGGAGGTCGGAAGTAAAGCATCATGTTGTGATGAATGGATTCCTACAGTGGGGGGGGGGGGGGGGACGGGACGGTCTTCTCCGTCTCCCCGGGGTGCAGAGGATGTGCTGTGGCCCCCAGCCTGGGAACGAGGGTGCGTCCCTGTCCTTGTCTGGCAGACCCGAGTCTGGGGACCCTGGGGACCCTGTTGGCTCTCGGGGCGACTGAGTGCCCCCACCCTGCCCGTTCCCGTCCCCAGGTGCTCTTCTGTTCAGGTCACTTCACGTACGGAGCCTCTCGCTCAGCTGGGCGGGCCGACCTTCCTGATTTCGGAACACGTGTTCGCTGTGACTCACGGTGATTCACCCGTGAAGGGGAAGCCTTCCGTAAGAATTTACACAAAAGACACACGCCATTGAGCGAGAACGTACTGAACGGTTTCTGAACGCTCCGTGGCTGCTCGAAGGCAGCGTTCATGAAGGGTGGCCAGGACGTCTGTCCCAGCTGGCCTAGGACAGTGACCACCTGCCCCTGGCCTGGAGGTACCCTCCCCACCTCTGATGCCCGGGGCCGGGCAGGGTCTGTCTAGGAGGGGAGGGGGGAGCACTGCTGGGGGCCTGACCTGTGCTCCACCGGAAAGAGATGATGGCACGCTGCGTGGGCCTGGGGGGCGGTGGTCTCTGGTCCGCCCAGGAGGTCACTCCCCAGGGGCCCAACAGCCTCGTGCTCTGTGGCTGGGACATTCACAGCCCTCGTTCCGCTGTGTCCATGCAACCTGGGCCCCACCAGCTCCCCTGGTCTGTCCCGTCCCCATGCCCAGAGGTGCCCTGTGGCAGGGTGCTGGGCCGGGCTGGTGGCTGGACGGGTGTGAGCCCAGGGGCCCGCATCTACCTGCAGGACGGCAGGGCCGGGCTTGCTGTTCGACCCTCGAGAAGCATGTGCAATCACGCGCAGGATGCCACACGTCTGTCCAGGGTCGCAGGCTGTCCCCTGCAGCCCGCAGCAAAGGTCAGTGAGGAGAAAAGGCAGCTGGCGTGGCCCAGAGCCGAGGGCGCTCGCACCGGCCTCCCACATGCCCTGCTGTGGGGCTGCAGGTTTTAATTGAGGTCAAGAATTCTGATGGGGCAGCAAGCAAAACACGGCCCTGCGTGGTCAGCACACAGCCTCCAGCCGCCTGTCCTGTCCTTGGCAAGCTCCTCCTGACCCTTCGGGGACCGGGAGCCCCCACCTGCCCTGCCCTGGCACACTGCAGATGTCTCGTGCTTCCCGAAATGCTGACGGCTCATTCCTGAACTGTTAGTAGGAGTGGGCGCCTTCCGTGGGATTCCAGCAGGTTCTCAGCAGGCTTGGGCCTTAGAAACGCCGGAGCCAGGGGCTCTGGACAGGCCTCTCTACATTCTGTGCCTCCGTTTCCCTACTTTGCAAATGAGCAAGGCAGGCCGCCCCGGGCCACCACTCCGTTCTGGGAACAGTGGGGATGAGGGAGCGTTCGTGAGGTGCTGTGAGGGCCCACGAGGCCCGAGGGCGAGGTGCCACAGGTGTGTGCGCACCGGGTGCCAGGGCGCAGGCAAGGGGAGGCCTCCTGACCTCTGAGCTCAGAGTCCTTCCCCCTAAGATGGGTTGTTGTCCAGGCGGAGAAGGGCCAGAGGAGAGGCTGGCAGCCGGGTGCCCTGGGTCCCCGAGGCTGTGCACACCACACACCTGCACGGGCACACCCACATGCCTCCACGCACATTCACGCACGCACGTGTGCTCACGACACGCCTGCCGAGCAGGGCCCTAGCTCTGCCATCTGCCGGATGACTTCTGCGTTTTTCTATAATTTTATACCATGTTATGTATTTAAACAGCTTTATGGGGTCTGACTGAAACACTGTAAAATACCTTCCTCTTCAGTGAACGGTGTAACGCATTTTAGTAAATCTGTGAGTTGTGCAACCACCACCACGGAATGTTCCCATTGCCCTGAAACAAAACCACGTGCCCGTGGGCGGCCACAAACCCGCTTTCTGCCTCTACAGGTGCTGCCTTTTCTGGACATTTCAGGGACTCACACAAAATGCGTGCTGTGGGCTGGCGTGTCCCGGGCAGCAGGACGTTTGGGTGTCCGTTCGCGTGCGGGCCCGTCACGCCTTGGCATTGCTGAACGGTGTCCCTGTGCCGCTCGTGAGCCTGTGCTCTGCGGACTTAGATTCAGAAGCTCTATTTTCAGAGCATTCTTAGCAGAGGACGAAGACCAGGTCTGCAGCGGGAGGGGGGAGTAGGGGGCAGCTATCGGGGGGCAGCCAGAGAGGGGCTGGCACGGCCGCAGGACGGTCGGGGTGCAGGCCGCTGCTTCCCTCACGCCTCTCCCGGCTCCTCCCCACTTTTGATGGCATGAGCTCATCCAGAAGACAATTAAGCGTTGAGAAGTGGTGTTTATTTTGGGGCCTCGCCACATTTCTGTTTTCCCAAGGGAGGAAAGCTTTTACCCTCCCGACAAGCCTGAAAACAGTGGTCGGTGACGGGTGGGCAGGTGCGGAGGGCGGGGAGCCGGCCCTGGGGCCCGCGGAGCTGGGCTCACCTGGAGGCCGCGTGGCCAGGCCCGTGCCCTGGGACTTGCCCCCCACCACCCCAGGGACTTTGTGAGGCGGGTGGGCGGGGGTGGGGGTGGGGGCTTTCCATCCTTAGAGAATCCCTGGGTCGCACTCTTGGGAGGAGCGTAGGGGCTTCTTTTCCTTGTTTCTCACTGGAGTGTTTGGAGCTCATTGGCCGCAGGTCCTATAAAGCTTGCGGGGGCACCGTCACCCCCTCGCACAGCGGAGGAACCGAGGCCAGACGCATCATGGCCCTGGGCGTCCGCTGCAGTGATTCTCAGCTCCCCTTTCCCGGGGGGTGCAGCACCTGCTTCCCTCCTGCCACGGCCCAGGGCCCCTGCCCACCGCGCCCCCCCCGGGTCTGGCATGTGTGTGCTCTGTGGAGTCGCCCTGCCGCTGCACGTCCTCGCCGTGTGCCCACGCTCCTGGCCACGTGTCCTGTGCTGTGACGGGAGCCGTGGGGACCGGTAGTCACTGCACCACAGGCCGCGGAAGCCAGTGAACCCCCTGAAATCCCGGTTGTGTTCTCTCGGGCTCTTCGCCCTCTTGAAAGGAGATGCATGTGTCCGATGATGAACAGCTTTGCACCTGCTCCAGGGAGAGAAAGGACAGCAGCTCTCAGGGGCCCGAGTCTGGGTGGAAGGGGCAGGTGGGCCACCCTCATGGGACCCCCTGGGTGGCTGGGTGACAGGAGCACCTGCTCGGCCAAGCAGAGACCTCTCCGGGGGGCTTGCTGTCCGTCCCCTGTGCTTCCGGGTCTGGAGCCACCGTTCTGCCTAGAGGGTCAGGGTTCACGGGTGGCAGCTCACCCGACCTTCACCCGTGGCAGGCATTACTCACTGTGGGGCAGGTAGCAGGTGACCCGCAGCCAGGGGCCGTGACCGGAGTTCCTGCACTAAAGGGAGTTGGACTGTGCCTACAGGACATGTTTGTTTGGGGAACAGTGTTGCTACATGTTCCTGATTCTCTCCCCTCCAGGGGAGGGGGTGCTGGGGCCGGGGGAGGTGCCCTGATGCTGCAGGTGCCCTTCTGGCTTCCGCTCTCCCTCTGCCCCCACCTTCTCCAGGAACCTCAGGAATGATCCGGGTGCTGGCTTTTGTGTCCTCACGGGCTTCTACATGGCCCTCTGTCCCGGGCCCCGGGAAGGAGGGGGGCCGCGAGGTGGTCCCAGGGGAGCTGGGGTCACAGGGGCCAGGGGAGGGCGGGGCCGGCCTGACGCTGTTTATTTGCATTCCAGCCAACGCGTGCCCCAGCTATTTATAAACCTGGACCTTGTCCTGGCCCAGCTGCGGGCTGCCTTCCGCCTACCTTCCCAGCCAGGAGCTCAGCAAGGAGCCCGGCCCCCGGCTAACCTGCAGTGGGGTGAGTCTAGGGGTGCTGTGCTCCCCCCCTGTGGCTGGGGGGCTGGGCCGGGCCCACCGGGTGGTGACACGGAGCCCCGGGCATCCGGGTGGCACACAGGCTGTTGGCAGCTCGGCCCCTCCCCGGCCATGCCCCTGACCAGTCCCTCCCCACAGGAGGCCATGGAGGAGGCCCCGTCCTGAGAGCCTGCGTGGGGCCACGGGAGCGCCGTGACACAGTGAGATGACCGCAGAGGCCAGGGATGTCCTGGTTCTGCTGCCCACGCGGGAGCAGCTGCGGCTGGTGGTGGGGGTGAGCGTGGCGGAGAGCTAGGGCTGTGGTGGCTGTGGAGGGAACAGTGGGGGTGACCGTGGGGTGACCGTGGGGGAAAGTGGAGGGACCGTCGGTGGACCCAGGGGGTTGACCGTGGGGTGACTATTGGGAGGACCGTGGAGGGCACTGTAGGGGGGCGGTGTGGGGTGTCACAGGTCCCTTCTTCCAACAAGGCGAAGATGTTAGGAAGTACGAAGTGGCGTTTTGTGGTACATTTCATCTCAAACACCAAAGCTCTGTGGCCTTGGAAGCCAGCAGGCAGCTGGTGTGGCCTTGTCTTGGTTTTGGACAAGTCCCCTCGGCCCTTCTTCCCTTTTATTCTTCATCGGCCCCACTTGGCTTCTAGCGAGGCCCCACTTTCCCAGAGCTCTCTGACGCCCTGCCTGCCCTGCGTCTCAGGGAGGTGACCCTCTTGGGCTCTTCTGCAGCACCTACCCCCTCCCCGGGGACGCCCACCCATGAGGGCCCCGCTGGCCTGGGCGTCCGCCTCCTGCGGCAGATGTAGGGGCCCCAGCCCGCCACCCCCCTGGCCAAAGCGGTGCCCCCAGGGCTGCCTGCCTTTGTCCAAGCTCCTGCGCCTGGGCTGGGGGTGCCCACAGAAAGATCGCGACCGTGGGTTCCCCGTGATGGGCTCCGCCACGGGCCCTGCGTGGCCTCCACCTATCCCAGCACTCAGGCCCCCCTCGCGAGATGCTGACCCCCTAACCCATCAGTTCCACGGTTCGTTGAGTGCGCCCGAGCACGGCTGACAGCCCTGGGGAAGGTGCGGCTGCAGAGGCCGGGGCGCCCTGACCTGGGGCTGCCAGCCACCTGCCCGCCACCCGCCAGACTGTGGAACCTGTGTTTCAAACGGGATCAAGATTCCCTGGAGCTTTCCTTTGAAGGCTGATGCCTGAAACTCTGCTCACAGGGCCGTGTGGCTCTTCTGCAAACCTCCATCAGACGATGCAGTTGCTTAAAAATCCAAGACGCGTAACGAGAAGTGGCTTGTGTACCCGACTGCAGACAAACTTCCCGTGCTCACCCTCTGCATAGCCCGCTCCGGTGGACCTGCCCCCGGACACGGGGCCATCTTGTGTGCAGCCACGACCTCCTCCTGAGCCACCCCTTCCTGTGCGACCTGTCACTCCAGGGGCAGAGTGGTCCCCAGGCCATCACTTCCAGGGTGGCCCGCGGTCACGGGGAGTGTCAGCCTGCACCTGGCCCCCCTGGAGACTGGGTCCCGCTCTGTCCTCCCCCCCACCCCAAGCGAGGCTGCATCCCTAAGTAGGAGAATTGGAAGATTAGGGTCCGGCTTTCAACAGGGGTGGGGCTGGTAGACAAAGACATCCCCAGGGGCATGTGGCAGGCTTGGGGGACGGAGACCCTTCGCTGTGCTTCACCTGTTGGGGTGCGTGAGGACTGGTTGTGGAGCAAACTTCAGTGGGGATCCGCTGTATGGAAAACTCCAAGCACCGCCCAGCCAGAGCCTCTGTCTCAGCTCTGAGGGTGCTGCGCTCTGGGCCCTTCCTCATGGGCGGTTAGCAGGACAGGTCAGGTCCAGGTTGGGGGGACAGGGGGTCCCTTCCAGTTCTCATCAATTGTTTGAGTGAAAAGTGGAGGGGTGTCGAGCACCCTTAATGCAGGCAGTCTCTGGTGCGCAGGGGACTGTGCCTCTCCACCGTCAGCATCCCGCGTGCCCCCTCCTGTACCAGAAGCCCCCATGCCGAGCACCCCGGGGGTCATGCACACCGGCTCACTCAACCCTCTGCGCACGCTCCTCCTCGGTCTCATCAGTCATATTTTACAAAGGGGACACTGAGGCCCAGCAGGGTGAGCGCTGAATGGGTGTGTGCCCTCGCAGCAGGGACCAGAGCAGGCCCTGCGGGGTCCCCTGCCTGGAGCAGCGGGAAGGACGCCCTCTCACCGGCCTCGGGCGGAAGGTCCCTGGTACACACTGCTGGCCGGGGAGCAAGTTCAGTCCCAGCGCCTCATCCTGGGAACACGGAGGGTCGGGGCCGCCTGGCCGGGGCAGAAGGAACTGCTGTTCCCCTCCACTCTCCCTCGCCATGTTTCCACTGAGTTGAGAGGGACAAGAAAACCCTAGAAGATTAGCTGACCCTGGAGACGGTGTTTTCATTTTGAGGGAAAGTGGGGTTCATGATAATGCAGCGCGAACGTGGGCGAGGCTTGGCAGAGAGCGAGAGCCGCCCGTGTCCTGCATCCTGCTGCCCACTCACGGGTCCCCCCTCCGGGCGGGTGGAACTTGGCCTGCTGGTGATGACGCACTTGGAGTCCCTCTGGACTTCTGGATTTGGGTCAACGCCAACGTTGACATCAGCAACAGAATCTCTCCAAGCCTCAGTTTACCCATCTGGTGATGAGAGGCTGGAGCTGATGGAAGGGTGTCCCGGGGGTCCTTTGAGGTGCCTCTGACCCAGGAGCGACAGTGGGGTGGGACAGCGGCCTTTACCTGTGTCCTCGGCGAGCCGGAGGTACGCGTCACCCCTGTGGCAGGCTTGGCTCCACATCTGCCGCCAAATTAGTAGATGGAGGACACCTGAGCCAGTGTTACAGCGATTCACGGCTGCAAAGTCGAGGTGCATCATTTGACTTGAGCCGGTGGGGAGACAGGTCCTGGAACCCCTGGGGCTGCCCCGTGCCCAGTACACCCCTTCCTAGCAGAGTGCTGGGCGAGAGTCTGCGGATTCGAGCTCAGCACGCGGTTCTGTCCTGCTCCCGCCCATGGGTTTGTGTGAGGGCACCCCTCTTGCTGCAGGGATCAGAGCCTGGGTGGCCCGCGGCGGGCGAGGCGCTTGCTCTCAGAGGACACAGGTAGGGTATCCGGTGCACACTGGAGACGTGGCCTGGACCATGAACTGGGACTGCCCACCAGCCCCAGGAAATGCCGAGGACAGAGGAGCGTGCCAGGCGCTCGGAGGAAAGGCGCCAGTGGGTGCAGACGTGGGCAGCACCATGGGGGCCGGGACGGAGCAGCGGCCAGAGGGAGGGCAACCTGGCAGCAGGCCCCAGCGCTGGCCCTTTCTTAAGCCCTGATTCAAGTCTACAAAGTGTGAAAAAGTTGAATTCATGAGACAGCTGGAAATACAAACACTGGCTGGATATTTGATATTAGGAGATGGTTCAGTTTTGAGGTGTAACGAAGCACTGTCGGGGTAACGTGAAGTAGACGGGACAATGGGAGATGGGAGAGCCCGCCCTTCCCTGCCGCGCAGGCGAAACACAGCTGAGGAGCGATACTGCTCAGGAATAGCGGCAGCTCCCGCTCATGGGTGGGAGCCAGGGGGCCTCGCAGGTGATGGGGGAGGGCCGGCGTTCCCGGAGGCTTGGGGGGTCCGCCTGGGCCTGTCGCCCAGCAAGAGGCACCTGCAGGTAGGCTGAGGCAGGAAGGTCCCCCCTCTTCAAAGGCCCAAGGCTCAGATCCCACAGCCGACCTGCTCAGACTGCGGGGATCGCTGGGCGGGCCCAGTGACCTGAGAGCACCCTCAGCCCCTTCTGACTCCCAAGCAACCAGGCCCACTTCTGGGTGCCCACACCCCAGGCCTGCTTTCAGTAGTGACCCAGGTGAGGGAGGTGTACATGAGGACAAAGGCCACGGGCAATGCCCTGGGGGGCACGAGAATCCCCCCTCCCCATCTTTGGGCAGCCCCTGCACAGGCCAGGATGAGACAGTGGGCTTCTGTCCCGAGGTCAGGGCATGCTCAGCCTCCCCCGCCCTGGCTCCCTCATGGCCCTGCTGGGTTGGTGGGCACCAGGGTCCAGTGCGGGGAGGCACCCAGGGGCCTGGGTGGAAGCAGCGGTGGCCCTCCTGCTCCCGCTGGACTGTCCACCCCTTTTAGGGGCCCTGAGCCTCTGCCCACACCTTGCAGGTGCAGGCAACCGGCCGTGAGCTCTTCCAGCAGGTGTGTGACGTGACCAGCATCAAGGAAGCCCACTTCTTTGGCCTCAGCGTGGTCAGAAGTAAGTCCGCATTGCCCCGGATGACCTGCCCGTGGGGCCCACTGCCCCCGCCCATGTGGTGCGGCCTTAGGGCATCCTGTGTCGGCGGTCCAGGCTGTCAGGCCCCTGGACGGTCCCCTGCTCTGCTGTTTGTGGGCAGCACCTTCCAGTTCCGGGGCTCAGACAGAAAGACGGGACCACAGGCAGGCAGCGCGACCGGGGCTGGGTTTGCAGCAGCAGCTTCTGGCTTTGCTGTTAAATTTTAATATTGGTAGACTTTCCCCAATTTGCACAGAAAGCTGAGTTAATGGGTAGCTTTACCCCCAGTTGGAGGTTGACGTCTACAACCCCCACTTTAACAATTTGCTGCTCTGTGTCTGGGTCCACAGAGGTGACACAGCCAAGGAAATAAACACGTACATAAAACCCCGCTTTCTTTGGGGGGGGGTGTGTGCCAGGGGTTAGGGTTTTAAGCTCCGTAAGTGGAATTACTCCTGGTTCCTGGGACGGGGCTCATCAGCGGCAGGAGGCCCCTGACTCCCTGGGGGACCCCAGGGAAGGCCAAGCAGTGGGGAGCCTGCTGGGGGACTGCTGGGAGCCCCTGGCCCCTGACGCAGGCCTCATCTTCCAGGACCCCCAGGGCCCAGGGCTGGAGCTCGCTTTGCAGAGAGGGGCTCAGGGATGTGCAATGAATTCCTGAAGCCCGGGCTGGTGGGGCCTGGGGCCTGATCTGGGGAGGGAGGCAGTGGGGGGGGGGGGGGGGGGCAGTGGTGCTCTCCCCTCCCTGAGCCGTACCGCCTAGAGCCCGTGTCCCTCTAGGGGACTTTGCCACCCCCGACGTCTCTGGTCCTGTGTAGCCTCCAGGCTCGCCATCCACCTGCCTGGCCAGGAGTTGAGAGGACAGGCTGCCACCACCTGACCCATCACGGCCCCACTGGGGCTCTGGGTGTGGGCCGCATGTGGATGGATGTGCAGGGAATGTTCTGGACTCAGGTGTCACCCAGAGACCAGTGCAGGGCAGGAAGCTGCAGATGCGTTTCCTTCCAAGTATCCCCCAGAGAAGCCAAGGCTGCCAGGCTTCCTGCCTTTAAATCGCCGCGAGGGGGCAGCCCGGGTGGCTCAGCGGTTTAGCACCTGCCTTCGGCCCAGGGCGTGATCCTGGAGACCCGGGATCGAGTCCCACATCAGGCTCCCTCTGCCTGTGTCTCTGCCTCTCTCTCTCTCTCTCTCTCTCCCCCCCCTGCCGCCCCGTATGTGTCTCTCATGAATAAATAAAATCTTTAAAAAAAATTGCCGCAAGGTGTGCTCCAGGATGGCGGTGTCCGCGCCACGGAGCTGGTCTCTGACCTTGGCTTCTGTGGTTACCCCTCTGTGGCCTCAGGAACCGAGAGGACAGTCCGTTGTCTGCAGGGAAGTAGAGGGGGGGCGTGTTCCCTCTGCTCTTGGCCCCCTCTGGCATTTGAGGGTTTAGAGTAGCTTTAAGAAAAAAGGATCAGGAGAGTGTTTAGGGGCACGTTGGAAACCCCACAGGGCAGGTTGAGTCAGTGCCAGAAGGACGTGAGCCAGGCTTGACAGCAGTCATCTCAGGACAAAGGGGCTGGTTTCTGCTCTGCCCACTTTCTGTGTGCTCCCGGTTTCCTGCCCTAGTTGGGGGGAGCACCAAAGTGTGCCATTTCCCCTGGACTCGATGGCCTAAGGCAGCCCCAAGAGTCCCCCCTGTGTGTGCTGGACAAGCAGATGGACCCTTGAGGGTCCCTGCGGCCAAGAGGCCTCATGAAGACGTGATGGAACAGCAGCGGGGGGGCAGTTAATGTTGGTGGAGGGTCCTGCCTGTAAGTGGGACGGGGACCACCTCTGGGCTGGGGTCCTCACACGGAGGAATCATGCCCTTGGCAGGTGGAGGCAAACCCCCCTGTCACAATGGAGTCCCTGGGAGCCCCCAGTAGCTTGTGGAGCAGGGCCTGTGGCTCAGCGTCCCCAGTGTTCAGGCTGGTGGCTTTGGACCCAAATACCTGAATAATGATGCTGGGGAGTTGGAACCCAGGCGGAGACCACATCAGCTCTCAGCTGTGACCTCCGTGTGTGTGCATGTGTGTGCATGCGTGTGCACATGTGCATGTGTGTGCGCACACCCACGGAAGTTGTACCCTCCTCTGGGCATACAAACTGACCAGCCAGGCTGCGGGGGGCCCAGGCGGGAGTGGGGGCCCCCAGGATCGGTCCAGGGTGGAGGGGGCCGGCAGGGGCTGGGGGCCGAGGGGGCTGGGGGTGGTCTTCCTGGAGGAGGTGCATTTACTCAGCGGGGGTTCCCAGACGAGCGTCTGCTGCTCCTGCCAAGCGGCCCTTCCTGGTCACTCACCTTTCCTGAGTCGGGACATCTGAGATGGCCACGCTGAGAAACGGGTGGGCAGGTTCCAGGAAGGAATTTGGGGTCACCGCCTGCCCGGCCTCCTTCTCTGCAAAGGGAGACAGTGCAGAGCTGCTCCACCCACCACGAGCACCCAGTGCACACCCAACGCGGCCTGTCCCTCCGGCTGAGCTGCTGGCCGCGGGGCCCTGGACCACTGCGCACCCTCCTGGTCATGGGATGGAGCCCTTCCTTTGGGGACCTGCACCTTTCAAGTGGGAGGGTCACGGAAGGTCATGCTCTGGTGACCCCATGGTTGTGAGGGGTGCACATGTTGGGGACTGAGGTCTACAGCCAACACCAAGGCAGGAGACCTCTGCATGCAGCCCGGGGGGCTGGGACAGAGACAGAGAGACAGAGAGACAGAGACAGAGGCCAAGACAGGCGCTGCGGATTCCAGGCAATGAGGGGCCGCCCTGCCCGCAGGTGGGTCTGGCCGTGAAGGACCCATCAGGGGCTGGAGGCTGCACCCCACTTGCCTGAGCCCGAGCGTGCAGCAGGCACTGGCGTGGGTGGCTCTGCCCGTCCCCTGGAGAGCCGCCTGGTGGAGCGGCCACCTCCTGACCCGGCACACGTGGTGGCCTGCTCCCCCAAGCTGCGGGCGATGTGACCCTGTGACCCCCGCGGTACCTGGGTGCGGAGGCTCTGACGAGGCCCTGCTTCCCTTAGACGACGAGTACGTGTTCATGGATTTGGAGCAGAAGCTCAGCAAGTACTTCTCCAAGGACTGGAAGCGGGACGCGCACGAGGTAAGTCAGACCCGCGGGCAGCGTGTGTCTGCTGTGTCCCCAGAGCGGTCCCTGGGGGGCACAGCCACAGCCCGCGGAGTCGGCGGTGGGGAGGGGTGCTCCCGAGTGGGTGGATGACAGGCCGGGATGTCCCCTTCTGGGAAGGAAGACGACGTCACGAGAGTCCTGGAAGTGCCCCGGCTGTCGCCGCCAGAGCCAAGGTGGGGGACCCGGTGGCACCGAGTTGGGGCCTGCCTGGGTGGCCACTGCCCTCCGGCTGTGCTTCCCCCCGCAGGCCGGTGGGCGGCCTCCCGCGCCCTTCGTCACCTTCCTCAGAGTGCGGTACTACGTGGACAACGGAAGGGTCATAAGGTAAGTCGCCACAGTCCAAGGACATTCATGGGACAGAGGTGACCTTCCCGGAAACCAGGTCGTGGGCAGGGCGGGCTCTGCTCAGCGACGCGCCCTGGGAACGCGACGCCCTCCCACTCGGCTTCTCTCGGGGGGCATCTGTGCCTGTCACCCAGAAGGACTGGCCTGTCCCGGGGGGGGGCGCCGCTCTCGGCCTAGGGGCAAGGGCGTGGGGCAGGTGCCCCTGGGGCCTCCTGCCTTGTGGGGCTGCTTTCTTAAGGGGTTGCCCCGGGTACCACGTGGGGACCTGAGCCACTGGACCAGGTGAGCGGGGCCCGGCCCCCAGGATGCCCTGAGCTCCTGCCGGAGGGCCAGTGACAGACGGCTGGGGAGGAAGGAGTGGGCACGTGTGGTTGTGGGGAAGGTTCTGGAGAGTGGGGAGTGGGTGGTCATTTGGAAGGTTCTGGAGAAGTGTAGATGGGAGAACTGGAAGGTGGAGGGTGGTGGAGAGTAGTGGCCCCGTGCTGTGACACCAATCACGTTACTAGTGTTAGAAGATCTGAGCCTGCTCTTGCCTGTCATGTTGGGAAATTAGCAGAAGGAAATCCGTGTAGGCTGGGTGGGCCGGGTCCCAGTGGATCCCATGGGATCCCAGCTAGCGGTGCATGAGCTCTTCTCTGGAGCACTGCCCATGCGGCCCGGGGCGTGACCTGGCCAGGGAATGAGCCTGACCTCAGCACTTCCACTCTGAGCACCGAGGCTCCCGGGCTTCTCGGCTGCAGAGGTCACCGGCCAAGGCCATCTGTGCCACGCTGGAAAGTGGCCTGTGGTGTGACAGGGACGGGAACCCCTGGGATTCGGAGAAGCTCTGAGGGCTGAGGGGGGGGCAGCAGGCGGGCCCCGGGCTGTGGCGGGGCAGGAGCCGCCTCCCACCGGCACCACCTGCTGCCTTCCAGCGACCAGACGGCCAGGCACCTGTACTACTGCCACCTGAAGGAGCGGGTGCTGAGGTCCCAGTGCGCCCACCGTGAGGAGGCCTACTTCCTGCTGGCCGCCTACGGGCTGCAGGCCGACCTGGGCAACCACCGGGAGCCGGTCCACGCGGGGAGGTACTTCGAGCCTCAGGCCTACTTTCCGCCGTGGGTAAGGTCACCTGCTACTCAGCAGCGCAGTGGAGAACCTTCTGGGCCCAGGCCCTGGGGCGGAGTCCCTGGAGGCCAGAGGGGCAGGCGGGGGACAAGAGAGCAGGCAGGGACCAACAGGCCTGCGGCCCTTCCCCAGATCATCGCCAAGAGGGGCCGCGCCTACATCCTCAGGCACGCGCCGGCCATGCACCGTGAGCAGCGGGGCCTGAACCCCAAGGAGGCTGTGCTGTGCTTCATCAGAGAGGCCTGTCGGCTCGAGGACGTCCCCGTCCACTTCTTCAGGTTGTACAAGGTCAGGCCCTGCAGGACCCAGGACTTCAGGCTGCCCCACACCTGCTCTGCCCAAGGGGCCCAGATGAGCTGAGCCCATGGGGCAGCCAGGACGTGTTGCTACCACTGGCCTGGGCCCAGGCCCTGACCCCGGGACTGGGCGGAGAGTGTCCCCACAGCCAGCCCGGGACCGGGCCCTGACCTGGGACAGGGTGGACGGCATCCCCACAGCTGGCCTGGGCCCCAACCCCACCGGCCTCCTATGGTGGGAGCTGCCCCACCTGGAGCCCGAGCGAGGGGGACCGTCTGTGGAATGGGACTGATTCTGGCATTTTCCTGCCTCAGTCTGCAGGCAGCACGGTCTGGGGGAAGCTGGGTGGAGGGCCCGTGAGTGGGGCTCCAGGAGCTCAGCTACCAGGGACGCAGAAGTTAGAGCAGGTGAAGGAGGCAGGGAGGTGGGACCAGGCCTCTGGCCTCACAGGGAAAGGGCCCTGCTGTCGTGGCGGGACCCACCCACCGCCCGGCACAGGGCTCTGGGCCTCTCTGAGGTTCATGTCCTCTAGGACAAGAAGGAGGACAGACCTACCATCATCCTGGGACTGACCCTCAAGGGAATGCAAGTCTACCAGGTACCGAAGAGTCCCTGCAGCGTCCTCCCTCCCCCCTGCCCCTCCTCCCTGCCCCTCCTCCCTGCCTCTCCTCCTCCCCTTCTTCTCTCTCCCCACTTCCCCTCTCCCTCCTCCACCTCCCCTGTCCCTCTCTCACCTCCTCTCTCCCCTCCTCCCCCTTCCACCTCCTTCCGCTCTTCCTCCTCTCTCACCTCCTCCCTCCTCCTCCCCTTCCCCTGTCCCTCCCTCCTCCCCTCTCCTCTCCCTCCTTTCTCCTCTCTTCCCCCTTCCACCTCCTTCCTCCTACCCTTCCCCTCTCCCTTCCTCCTCCCCTTCTCCTCTCCCTCCTTCCTCCCTGCCCCTCCACCTCTCTCCCCTCTTCTTCCTCTCTCTCCCTCGGTGCATCTCCCCCTCCTCCCACCTCCTTCCACCTCCCCACCCCTCCCCTCCTCTTGGAGGGCTGACTGGGTGCTGCCTCGGGTGGACCCTCCTGAGTGGCTCTCTCTCCTTTGCAGGAGGTGAACCGTGCCCCCGAGCTGCTCTATGACTTCCCCTGGTCCCACATTGGGAAGGTGGCGTTTCTGGTACGAGCTGACGGGGTTGAGGTGGGAGGGCCCAGCCCACCCTTGGACTTCAGGCCATCCCCTGAGCCCTCATCCTCCGTGGGGCCCAGCCCGAGCCCCCGCACCTGGGGCGTCCAGGGCCTGGCTCTTCGCTGTAGGGCATAGTGGCCCTGCCCTTGGGAAGTGCTTCGTGGCTGCCCCGGCCTTCGCCTTCTGATCCCCGGCGACCTTCGGGCTCCCTCAAGGGAAGTGAGAAGTCAGCCATAGAAACGCACCTCTGGGGTGACAGCCTCCACGTGCCCCCGCTGTGTGTCCTGGCCTCACGAGGCCTCCCCAGCCGGGCCTGGCACTCGGGCTGAACGCAAGGACAGTGAGGCCCCGGGCAGACGGTGGCCCTGGACCCTTGCTCCGGACGGCGAAGCGAAACCTGGCGCCCCGTCCTGCAATGCGGTCAGCCCCCGGGTTGGCCAAGGCTGAGGGCGGTGTCCACCTTAGACTCGTGCCCCTAACCTCCCGCCTGCGCACCGGCTGGCTTCCTAGTTTGGGGTCGGGGCCGCTGCTTCAGACACTTCTGTCCTGTTGTCACATGGTTTCCCTGCAGTTACCTGGTCTCCTCTGTCCAGGGGAAGAAGTTCGAGATGCGGCTGGACGGGCTGCCGTCAGCGCGGAAGCTGGTGTACTACACGGGCTGCGCCTGGCGCTCGCGCCACCTGCTGCAGCTGCTCAGCGCCAGCCACCAGCTCCACCTCAGCCTGCGGCCCGCGCTGCAGAGGCTACGGCAGCGGGAGGAGGCCGAAGGTGCGCACCGTCCACCCGCGCTCCCGACTCTCCGGGCACCGGGGTTCACCTGCGCCGGGCACAGGGCACGGCGGCTGGTGGCACCTCCACTGGTCCCATTGTGGGGCGTGGCCTCTTGGCTCCTGTGACCCCCTCAGAGGGGGAGGAGGCAGCTCCACTCCTACCGGGGCGCAGTTCTAAAGATGCGGCCTAGAGACCTATTGGATTCTGGGTCAGAGTTCTCAAGGGGCTGGGTGGTTCCTGGGTCCGTGGCTGTGTGGGCAGCGGCGTGCCTCTGTGACCATGCTGCTTGCGTGCAGGCACGGCTTCGGGGTCCCTCGAGCTGAGAGCCACGCAAGAGCCCTTGGGAAACTATCACAAGGGGCACGTATCAGGAGCTTACTGGCTGAGGGTGACAGATGCCACCTGGGCAGCCTGGGCTGTGACGGGGGTACCCAGGGCCACAAACCCCTCATGTTGTGCCTCCTGGGCCTCAGCACCAGCTGACGGTGGGCGGCCACTGTTGGCAGCCTGCAGCTCCAGGAAGACACTTATACCTACAGTCGGGGTGTAAGCGACAGGGACTGTCGGTCCTGTCCCCACACAGAGAAGGAGCGCTATCGTGAGTCCTACATCAGCGACACGCTGGACCTGGACCTGGACCTGGACCCGGACTCGGGCGGCATGGGCTCCCTGGGCAGCGGGGGCAGCAGCCAGCACGTCCCCCGTCGCCTCTCCCTTGGGTCAGCTGACAGCCGCAGCAGCTCCCACACGTCAGGCGTCAGAGAGGCCGGGGAGATGGCAGTGGACGAGCCCCGGGGTGCTGAGGCCCTCCACGTGGAGATGCCACCCTGCGGCTCCAGCTCCAGCTGGAGCGGCCACGGCACAGAGGCTGCCAGCAGAGGCCAGCCAGAGGGGGATGGCCGGGCCCGGGAAGACGGTGAGTGTGCCCCAGCCGGCCCCTGGCAGGGCCACTGCTGTGGGCACCAGGGTGATGAGCACAGACCGTCCCCAGAGAGGCTGCGGTGACTGGGATTTCCCTGCGACTCCTTCGCCCTTCCCCTGCCATGAGGTGGGCCTTGGGATCAGGGGTCAGACAGGACGGCAGGGCCCTCTGTGGGGTGCAGCATGATGGGGGTCCTGCAGCCTTCTCTGCAGCTGGGCACAAGAGGCTCCTCGGGGCCCCTCGTTCATCATCTGGCCATCAGGGAGTGTCACCCAGATTTTTCTGCAGCCACACGGGTCAGTGAAATCATAAGATGAGAAGCCCCAGGAGTTGTAGGACCCAATGTCTGTTCAGCTCAGCCCTCAGGGGTGCTTCTGGGGCGGTCTGGGCGTGTGGGGCCCTGGAGCGCCTTCCCCGGCACCTCAGGAAGGTCCCACTGGCTCTGCTGTTCCCTGACCATCCGCAGCACCCTTGGCTGCGAGGGGCATTCGTGGGGACCAGCTGCAGGTCCCAGCCACTAGGGCCACCCAGGGCTACCCAGGGTCACCCAGGGTCACCTCAGGACACCAGGGCCAGCCAGGGGCAGGTGGTAAAGGACCACGTGGCTTCCATCTGTTTCTGTCCAAGCTCGTGGTCTGCAATCCAACGTGAATGATAATAATGATACGGAGCTTGCCCAGTAAGAGCGCGCTGTGACTGGACATCAGGGCGTTTGGTCAACCAAAGCAGCCCTGGTGCCAGTGAGGAAGGATGGGACGGTGCCAGCCCACGGGATGGGGGTGGGGAGGGCCCGGACCCTTGCAAGGCTTACGGCAGAGGGACCCTGCAGGGCTAGTCCCATGGGGGCCCCGAGGGCCGGCATCCTGTGCTGGGGCTGGGGCTTCCATGGGCGAGGAGGAGCCAGGTGGTCCAGAGCGTGGCCTGCATGCTCAAGGAGGCTCAGACACGTCAGGGGGAGCACGGGTGACCAGGGTGTGACCGCCGCCGACCTTCCCACCACCACGCTGCAGGTCAAGGGCCCTGGAGGGGGGTGCATGGAGGCCCAGTCCCAAGTCAGAGTGAGGGTCCCCAGGGGAGAAGCTGGGCGGCGGGGGCTCATCCCACCTCTGCTCACGCCTCCTCCTGTCTCACAGCCTCTGGCCCGGAGGCCTCGGCAGTCGTGCAGGTCCCACTGATCAGGATGAGGGGCAGGTGTGCGGAGGCCCTGTACCAGGTATGTTCCCGTGGCAGCCCCAGGCCGGGCAGCCCCAGGCTGGTTCTGGCACCTGCTCTCCTGGCCCGTCTAGGCCCACCAGAGGTCCCTGGGTGGAGACCCCTGGACCTGTAGTCAGGCGGTGGGGTAGCTTCCGGGGAACAAGGCAGGCAGGGGCTGGCCCCCTGGGGTCTCCACCTTCCTGGTTGAGTGTTCAGTGGGTGGCAGAGTCCACCCCCCCACCCCGGGTAGTGAGCACTCCAGGGGCTGCTCCAGGTCCCCCTGGGGCAGAGGAGAGACCGACACCAATGGTTTGGGCAGAGGGTTCCCCACCTTGCTTGGAGCAGACCTGGGGGTGGTGCCCTGGACAGAGAGAACATAAGGCTGTGATGTGACTTCCCAGGGATAGAGAGAGAAGCCGGTGCCTTGGGCAGGGTCGGTGCCCTGGGCCCCTGGGGGTCCTTGGGCAGAGACAGTGGATAGGACATGCCCCCCAAAGGGCGATGAGACAGCCTGCATCGCCAGCGCGCTCAGCCCCTCTGCAGTGGTGAGCTCACCCTGTGGGATGCGAAGTGGCTGCAGTAGTTCGGTGTGGTGGGTGTGAGCTGGACCCCCACCTGGACAGGACCCCCCCCCCCGGCGGCCACCTCAGAGCCCGGGCACTGGACAGGCTTCCTCACACAGGAGATAGAGGCAGGAGGCTCTCCTTGACTTCCGAGGACGCTTCCAGGTCTTATCCCTAAAATCATTCAAATAGTAACCAAGTCCGACAGGGGCGGGCTCTGCGTAGGGCCCCAGGGGCGACCCAGGACAGGGGAGGAGAGGGAGGAGCCGGTGCAGAAGGAGCCGCTCCCTGCCTGAGCCGTCCTGGCCCGTGTCCCTCTCCTGCCCACAGAGCTTGCACCTGTGGCGGGCACTAGGGACAGGAGAAGGCTGGTTGTGCAGACAGTGGGCCCAGCAGGGCGCAGTGAGGGATCTGGGGGCGGGGACAGAGGGGGTGTGGGTGCAGGGAGGACAGACTTGGAGCCGTGGCCAAAGATGAGGAGGCAGGGCAGGAAGCAGAACGCACTCGCACTGTCCCCCTACAGATGCCAGAGGCAGAGCCACCCCACCACAGCCTGGACCACACACCGCCGGGAACCTGCAGGTCAACCAACAGCCTCTACCTGGTCCTGTGCAGGGAGGACCAGCTCCTGGAGGAGTTTGTGGTGTAGACGCTAGAGATGGGGGTCTGCACCCTTGGGGCTCACCCACGCTGCAAGGCTTGTCCACGTGGCACAGCTGCATCCACGAGGCACGGCTTGTCCAATCGGGGCTCTGTCTACACACATGGCTTGTCCATGTGGCAAGTCCTGTCCACGTGGGGCTCTGTCTACACAGCACAGCTGCATCCGCCCAGTAGGCTTGGCCCACACCTCCTCCCACCTCAGGACAGCCTCTGGCCCTCACCCCCTCCTGCACTGGAGGCTCTGGCCACGCCCTGGTTGACTGAGGCCCTCCCCTCGCCTCCCTGCCCCCCCTCCTGTATGATCACCTGTCAGTGGTGTGGAGCTGGCTCTGACGTCAGGCCTGGAGGGGACCTGGAGGGTTCCACTCTCGTGCCAGCCATGACGGGTCCAAGCTCCATCCATCCGTGTGACCAGGAGGCGGAAGTCAGGGTCCAACCATGCGGTCTCCAGGCGAGTGGGGGCTGGCCCCTTGGATAGCCCTTCCCCATCTATTCTGGGAAGGAGGACGTGGTAGCCGTGCCCACACGGTGGCGAGACCCCGCAGGTTCCCTCTGCACTGACCCCTGATGGAGGGCCAGACCACGCGCACAGCCTTGTGGGAGTCTTTGACCCAAGGCTGCAGTCACCTGTCATTGCACTGGCCACAGGCTTCCGCTAGCCCAGTGTTTGCAATCCCTCTGTGAGGTGTGGTCCCGGCTGTCACCCCAGGCCTGGCTGGTGGATGACCCCTGTCCACCACCCACATGGCACAGACATCCCGGGAGGCACCATGCCCGAAGCTGCAGGGTCACCTGGACACCTGGTCCCTGCAGAGCTCACAAAGCCAGACAGGCAGCTGGTCAACCAGCGAAGCCATCATCTCGATTCTGACTCCTCCTCCCTCAGCCCCAAGACAGAGCCCGGTGTCCTGGTCCTCTCCCATCACAGGTCACACGGCAGCGGTGATCTGCCCACAGGGGCGGCCAGGGCTCCTGCCCTGGGACAGTGCTGAGTACCCTCTAGGGGTCCAAGACTGCAGGTGAGATGGGGTGGAGCAGGGACCAGCCCCCCGCCACCCTCTGCACCCGACCCACGCTCCAGGGCTGGGGTTGGGACTGTGTTCCCAGCTTCGCCACGACTCTGGTTGGCAGGTTCACAGCTCCTGCGGCAGCGATTTCTGGGAAAGTGTGCTTTTGAGGGACAGCTGACCTTCTCTGTGCCGTGGGTGCATCGAGAGCCCGTGAGCAAGCAGCACTGGACGGCAGGTGCAGGGCCGCAGCCGCAGCCCCAGCATGGGTTGGCCCACGTGGGTGGGGAGCACTGCGACAGCCACCCCACGCTGGGAGGATTTGCATAGTTGTGCCTTCCTTTCAAAGGCAGGCTGGCTTCCCTGAGGCTGAGCCCGGCTTGCAGGTGGCCTCCACCGGTGGAGGGACTGCACGCCCCGGGAGGAAAAGCAGGGCCTGTCTTACCTGCCTCCTAGCCCCAGGTGGGCTTCGCAACCCTTCCAGAAGCCCTGAGAGCAGGGATGTGAGACGGGTAATAACCAGCCCCGAGCCGGAGGCTCCTAGTGGGGTTCAGGGCATGGGTCGGCTTGTTTGACCTGGGGCCCCTCTGGGCTCCCCCCTACCCAAGATCCGCACCCGCACACCTGCCGTCCCCTTGACCTGGAGGGACCGGCTCCTGCCTGTCTGGAGGCCCCGAGCGCTCAGCGGGCGATGGTGAGCCCACTGCCACACAGCCCTGCGCCCGTGACGCCTCCCCGTCTCTGGTGCTCGTGCTGGGGCGGCCGCAGCGACACAGCGACACGGGAGCTCAGACGGAGGGTGGAGCTGGAGCCCGTGTGTGCATGTGCGTGCATGCACATGGCTGGGCAGGGGGGGGGTGCGGGTCTTGTGTGTGTGCACACCGGGCCCGTGTAATAAAGGACTGAACCCACGCCTTCACACGCACGTGCACCGGCCTGCACTGGGGCGGCCGGGGGCCGGGCAGCCACGTCACACTGGTAGAGGACCAAGCTGGGAACGTTCGCCGCCGCCGGGGGCTGCTCCGGTGAACATGCGCTGTGTCCAAGCACTCCCTGGATGGGGGGCCACGGGGACCTCTCCTGCCCTGGGGCGCTCAGTTACCAAATTTGTGCCTCGGAGAGAAGCAAGGCTGCTCTGGCCTCCTTCATCTGCAGCCTGAACGGGGACGGGCCCGGGGGTTGCCAGGGGTCGCTGCGGTCACCCAGTCCCCTCACCAGATACACGTCAAGTGTCCGCCCTGGGCAGGTGCCAGCAGAGCGGGGTGCCTGCCAGGGGCAGGGGTGGTGGGCGGCCTCCCAGGCTGCCCGTCTGGCCCCTGTGTAGGAAGCACCCAGGCCCCAGGCCCCGGAGGTCACCCAGCCTGGTGGCCCCAAGAGCAAGTAGCCGAGGGAGGGGCCCCCGAGCAGGATGGCGTGAGGTCAGGGCTGCGGCTCTCCCAGGAGTCTCCAAAATCATACCAGGACCAGTCCCCAGAGCAACAAAGGGGTTGAGTCTGCTCTGAGCTCTGTCTATGGGGATCATTTTCCTTCAAAGAAGCGAGGGTACAGGAGCTCAGCCCCCAAACTGATTTGCCACGCCCGAGGAGCCAGGGTGGCAGCCAGCTGGGGGTGCCGGGCCCTGCACACGCCAAGGCGCCAAGGCACAGGGACGCGGTGAGGGGCAGGGCTTGGAGGAAGGCCCTGGGGGTCGCTGCATCTGTCCCCGGCTGCCACCAGAGGGCGCCAGAGATCCGCCGCAGAAGGGTGCCCCCCGGCTGCCCCCACGCCCCAGGCCCCACCAGGCCCGGCTGTTGCACCTGCGGGAGGCAGGCCTGGGCACATCGGGGCCATGTGGCTTCTGACCAGCTACTCTGGGTACAAGCCAGGCTCATCTAGGCTCCGTCTCCCATCACCCTGACCCCAGCCATCTGCGACTTGAGGGTGGCCAGGCAGGAGGAGGAGGGAGGCCAGGACCAGTGCCCTGTGTCCTTGGCAGATGGGCCGCAGGGACCGTTGGCTGACCCCGAGAAACCACTAGAGCCCGGCAGGGGCGCCTATTTCTGTCCTTCCTCCAGGCCTCATGGACAGACGAGGAAAACGATGCCAAGTGTCTGTTGTCCACTGGGTCATCTGGCTGCTGGGGTGAGCGGGGAGCACAATTAGAGGCCACGAGGGGGCCGGGGCAGTGGTCTCCAGCCCTCCCCGGTCCTGCCCACCCGGAAAGAGCAGAGGCAGGAGGGGCTGGAGAGCCAAGTCAGAAGCATCAGCTTCTCCTTTTGGGTAAGATTAGGGTTTCGTCTTTCAGGCAAAACAGGTATCTTCCCAGAAAACGGGCTGGATGGTTTGTGAGAAGAGGCAGGTCAGGGCTGGTGGGCCCAAGACCATGGGTGACCCCTGCGAGGAGGGGCATGTGGCCCCCAGGGGTGCAGCGGGCAGGGCCACAGAGCAAAGCCCCCACGCACCTCCCTGCGCTACTGCCATCAGGGCTGGGAAGGACGCCCACCCGGAGGTCAGAGGTCAGGTTAGCAGGTCTACATTCACAGAAATCCTGGAAGGCTTGTTTGATGGGATCATGGGCACCCCCCCCCCCCCGGCCTTGTGACCCTGCCTACCCTGGGGTGAAGCACCAGCTGGAGCCCTGCTGTGGCACTTTGGGTGGGCTGCTCAGTGCACGGGGCCTGTCACCCTCGGGGGACCCACAGCCCGTTGCCATCATGCATCCAGGGGAACTCTGCCCTGTGGCCCCGGGGTCGCCTAGCCCAACCTCCTCCAGAGGAGCCAACCCGGTCCGTGGCCAACCGGCCCAGAGCCGAGGAGCAGCACGGGTGGACTGAGGACCGTCCAGGGGACCGGGGGCTCCCAGGAGTCTGGCCTTCTCAGGTCTACCCAGCAGCAGGGGGGCCGTGAGCCCCGTCACTGTTAGGCCTGGGGCCCCATCAGCTCATGGCTGCCAGGTTTTCTAAAATGTACAAAATGAAGACGATCTTAACCCTAAGTGACTAGGACCCACGGACTCTCCAGTCAGGACTGGTTCCATTGCCCCTCGTGGAAGGGCTGTGGACAGAGCAGGAGCCTCTGGGTGCCCCCGCCGGGACCCAGCCAGGGGGAAGCAGTTGGAGGTGTGTAGGTCAGGTTTGGTGTCTGTGGGGTTCATGGGTAACTGTCTCCCTCGGGCAGGGACAGCAGGGGCCTTCAGGGTCTGGGGACAGCGGGGGCAGGCCTGTGGCCCCCCAACCCCTCCAGCCCCCTCCCACCCTCCCAGCCCCCCAGCCCCCAGTCCTCTCCTTCCCCGATCACCCTCACAGGGACCCCAACCACCTCCGCATGGGAAGGCAGCAGGCTCCTTCCACCAAGCTGACCCACTGGGGTCTCCCGAGAGCCTCTGGGAAACGCGGGTGGCACCTTGGGGCCTCGGGCTTATGCTCTTTGCCACATCCTAGCAGTTCTGACTGGATGCTTTTCTACGTCATCGAAGGACTTCGCTCACAGCTAAGAGCACTGGGTTTCCCGCAGGAGACCCCCAGCAGTGCAGGTTCTGGCCTCAGAGCCCGGCCTTTTCCTCACCCAGCGGCTGGGGGTTCCCAGACAGGGTGCCGCAGACTGCCCCCCCACACGCTGACTCCCCTCCCTGCTCGCAGACACGGCTCAGGGCCCCGGGCTCAGGCCTCCCCCGCCCAAGCTGAAATATGCACCGAGGGGGGACATGACTTCCCCCCGACATGGGCCCCGGTGTGCAGACTCCCTTGGGGTGGGGTGGGGACAGCAAGCCCGGGGAGAGAGCTGCCCAGTGAGCAAGGCCCAGGGATTGGGGACACAAGCCCCGAGGGCGTGGGGGTCCCTGTGTGTGGATCCATGCTTGGACTGTGGCTGGGGAAGGTCAGTCTGCTCCGTCCCCAGGGCAGGATGGGCAGGGGGACGTGGGGGTACAGGGGGAGCTGCCCAGCCTAGGACTACAGCGGCGGGGCTGGGAGTCCAATTCCCTGCAGTGGCAACAGGTGACCCAAGGCAACAACCTGCCCGGGCCCCTGAGGACACACGGGCTGCCTCCCCTCGGCCCTCCCGTACCAGACGTGTCAGGGGGACAGTGGTGCCGGGGCCCTGGCCTGTGGAACAAGGTCTCGCCCGCACACCCGCCGTGAGCCCTGTGCCTGCAGACGTGTCCATGTGGGGACCGGGGTGCGGGGGAGGGCAGGCTGGGGCAGGTCCGTTCCTGCCCTGGCTCTGGGTGTCGGGGTAACCGCACGCCCCCCAGGCACCCTCCCTCCTATCTACCGGGCCCTCCCCTCTGGGACACAGGCCCCGAGGGGTGACCGGGTGACGGGGACAGAGGCAGGCTGTGGGTGGGGGCAGGGGGAGGCTGCAAGGCCCGGGGCCGCCCTCCGGCACCCCCACAGGGACACCCACCGGAGGCCAGGCTCCGTTGCCGCTTCCTCCACAGATGACGTGTTTTCTGCGTCTGCCAAACACGCCAGTCGAGGCTGGAGGCTCACGTGGTTATCCCGCCAACTCGGAACAGCGGCCGAGGCTGCGCACTGGCACCCTGAGGCCTGGGCGCTCCCACGGCCACGGCCACGTGCTCACAGAGGCCCCGAGTGCGAATCCAGGCGGCGAGCCTGCCCCCGATGCGCCAGCCCCGCTGTCAGGGTTCGCGCCGCGAGGCTCACACAGGGAGGCCTGCCACTGCCTCCGCTTGGAGAGGCCAGTGCCCGGCTCGGGGGCCCATCCTGAGGTGGCACAGGTTGCCGGGCTGCAGGGAGGACGCTGGGGTGGAGGTGGCCACGCGCGGGGCAGAAAGGCCTCTCTCGGGCAGCGGGCCACACCTGCCACAGCGGCTGGCCTCCTGCCGCGCCTGCGAGTGGCCGGCGACCCGCTTCACCTCTCTCCAGGGCCCGGTGTGGTCCCTGCCCAGCACACCTGGGATGGAGGGACCCGCCCCCGGGCCGCCCTCGCAGACGTTGGGATCTCCTTGAGCCACAGGGTGTCTTGGAGCCAGTGGGTGCCAGGTGCCCCAGGGATCCTGCGGTGACGGGACTCCCCCCCCACCTCTAACACCCCTCAGGCCCTTGCAGGCAAAGACTGCCCGGCTCTGCTTCCCTCGAGGTCTCGGGGGACCGTTTCTGTGACCATCACCCCACTCCGCAGGTGGGGCGTCTCCCACGTCAGGATCCCCAACACGGACTTGTCCTGAGTCAGGATCGAACACTGCGTCCCCATCACGCTCATGGGGCTGCACACACACTCGTGGCCGTCTGTCCTTGAGGAGCTGGTCCATCTGCCCCCTCCAGGTCACCGCCAGGCCCCGCCGTCTGTGGAGCCCACAGCTCCAGCCCACAGAGCCCAGCCCACAGATGGGCAACCCCATCAGCTCAGCACGGGCCCCGCTGGCCGGCTGCCTGGGCGTCCAGCCCCATCCCTGCCACGCGAACCCACGGCCGGGCGGACACTCGGCTCCCGGCAGGTGCGGGAAGGAACGGAAAGGCCAGCGAGTAGCCGAGGCCCTGGATGCGCTGCCCGCCCCCGCGCTGGGGAGACTGAGGCAGGGGCGGGTCCATGCACCTCCCTCTTCACGGCACCGCACCTCATCCCTGGAGCGGGCTTGCGGGCTTTGTGCTAATTATGAGAAAATACATTATGACATTCTGTTCAGTCTCTTGTAAGACAGGCTGAGGTCTAAGCTTCCCCACACTTGGGCTACTTGGGCCGCGGAAACACGGACCGGGACCTGCATCTGAGCGTCATCTCCGAGCCGTGCGGGCGGCACACAGCCAGGGCTCGGTGGCCCGTGGCCCGCAGGCTCAGGGGCTCGGTGGCCCGTGATGCCTGGCTGGGGCCTGTCACCGAACGGCTCCAACCAGACGACCGTGACACTCAGGCTTCTCAGTGGGCGGCCCACAGTCAGGGAGGGTGTTCACCGTACATCCAAGTTCCCAGGGCCCCTGGGTCCCACGCCCCCTGTGGCCCCGCCATGTGTCACGCGTCACGACCAGCTCTGGGACGTCGGCCCGGGACGGCGGGTCATGATGAGGAGGAATCATGACCGAGAACATCTGCTCTTCGGGGTGTGTGTGCACACTCGGCATCTTGCAGGCGGGAACCGGGCTTAACGGGCTAAGGAATCTGTCGGGTCACTTGGCCTCCAGGAGAGCCCCAGGCTGTGGTTCCGGAACGTGGGCGCCGACCCCAGAGCCTCGTCTGGTCTTCTCACCTCCTCACCTCCCCTGCCGGCCGCACACAGCGCAGCTCCTCTGCTCAGCCAAGAGCGCCCACCCCGGGGGCGTCAGCCCCCAAGTCCCCGTCCCCCGGGGGCTCCTCGGCCGCGCCTGCTTCTCCCGGGGAGTCTCCTGCTCCTGGGTGGCGGGTCAGCGCGTCACTGTTTCCTTGGAAGACAACAGGTTTATGAAGTTGAACATAAATGAGCTTATCGCAGGGCACCTACGTGGTCAAGCAATGACAGGGCACGGAGCCCGTTAGCACATGCGACCCGACCACCATCCTCCTTCACCTGGGCTTTTGGGGGGCTGGACTGCCCCCACTCGCTTGGCCTCGCGGGACTTGCCTCGCCCGGGCCCCAAACCCCAGACACCGCAGCGTTTCTGCCACATGCTTCCGGCAGGGGGATACGCACAGCATCACCAGGAGCTTTGCGTCGCCTCCTTTGAAATAAGAAGCAACCGCAGGTGAAGAGAATCCCAAGAAAAAACCCCGTATCGCTAAGCTGCCATGGAGCCCGCGGGGAGTCGGGGCGCCGGAGGCCGGGGTGAGGACCTGGGTGCGGGCCACAGTGGGGCGGAGCCTGTCCCGGTGGTGCGGGCGGGGCCCTGCCCTGCAGGGTGGGGGAGAGCCCCTGGGCCCCCAGCCGCTGCCTATAGACCACAGGGAGGCCCGAGCGGCGTGGAGGGGAGAGAGACGGAGAGCTGAGGAGGGACGGGAAGGCCAGCAGCGCCGGCATGAAGGCCACGGCAGGGGCCCGGCCACGCTCCGCAGGGCCTGAGGCGCCGGGGCCCTCGTAGCGGCAGAGGGATAACGTGAGCCCTGGGCCAGCCCCGCCTCATCCTGTGCAAAGACTGTCTGCAGTGAGGAAGAAGAGATGCCACGTAGAAAGCCCTAGAACATTCCACCCGTGGCTGTCCTCAGGACGGGCTGCAGCCTAATTCCCCCATCCCCGTGGGCAACTCAGCCTGGGTTTCTGGCACCTGCAACCGGTGTGTGGCACGAGCAAGGGGACAGGGCCTAGGGAGCCCAGCACGCCGCCGTGTGCCCACGTGGGCTCGGCAGCGTCCCCCCAGCCCAGATGCCCATGACGTGCCCAACAGGGTGGGACATAGGACATGGAGGCTGCCCTGCCGGGAGCCGAGGACCAACCTGAAGGGCTCGCCAGGCCGCTGCAAACAAGCCAGCCTGGTGCAGGGTAACAGGAGAAAACACGCTGGACACACTGTGGGAGGGACCACAGTGACCTGGGGAGCCAGGAGGTCCCCAGGGAGGTATGGCCAGGAGGAGCGAGCCCCCCACGGGAGTGAGTGCGCCCCAGGGCAGGGGGCAGGAGGGGTGACACGAGCTGGGGGTCCTGTGGTCTGGGGCCTCCCAGGGGTGGGGGGCTCACGTTACCCAGAACGTCCTGGAGAAAGTGGGTGAGCTGGCTGTTGCGGTACGGGATGTGGCCTCTGTGCTCCGACAGGGCCCCCAGGACATCCGCAAGGGCCGCCAGGCTCCGGTTTATGAACGAAGTCTCCCTGAGGGCCGATCCTGTCACGCCGGACACACCTAGGAACGCGCGAACACCCAGCCACATGGTGAGGATGTGCAATGAATATTCTGGCTATGTCAAGGAATGAACCAGGAAAAGCAAAACTGGCGCTCCTCAGGAGGGGAGCACGGGATGGGGAGACCCTCCGTCCCATCAGCGTCCTCCTCCCACACCCCAGATGGCCTCGCCTGGGCATGGGCTGACCCACAGCCGAGCCATGGAGAAGGACACCGCATTGGGATACACGCGTCTGGTGGCCGTGGGGAGACAGCTGCCCCCGAGGAGGAGCAGGTGCAAGACGACTGGACCCTGGGCAGCTGGCTCACGCACCCCCACATCCCCGCGCACCCCAGAGAGAGCCCCTGCTCTGGGCTCACCTGCGCACTCGCTACCCGCCAGGTCCACGAGCTGCAGCTTGGCATGCACCTGCTCCACGGGCTGCTGGGCCCCTGGGGACCCGGCTGGGGCTCTGCCGCAGGAGGCGCCCCCCCTGCTCCCTGAGGCCGGCCGCCCCTCCAGTGGTGGCCGCTCTGCCTGCTGGTCAGCTGCAAGGGGATGACACATACCTGGGAATGACGTCCAGGATGCCTCCCTCAGCTTCCCACGGCTGAAGGACTGGCCCTCACCCCAAGGGCTCACGCACCAGACGGTGCTTCCTCTGACCCACAGACCCCAGACAGGGCAGGGCTGCCCGCAGGAGGGGGACGGGCGGAGGGCAGCGCACTGCCCTCGAAGGTGAAGCTGATGCCCACTTGGTCCCCAGGACGCTGAAGGATGTTCCCAGACACGTTCAGTAATGACGGGAACCTGACAGGCCCTTACGGAGGTCATTCCACAGTGTGTTTCCGAGCCCCCGAGCCCCCCAAGGAAACCCTGACAGAACGCTTCTTCGTCCCGCGTGTGCATCAATGTCATCGTGCATTCTTCCCAAACAGACTTCTTAAGGAGATTATTTTAAACCTAAACAGTATATACTCATTGTGGAAAGCATAAAAAATTACCAAAATAAAAAAGAACATAGAAACTGCTCTGGTCTCACTGCCTTCCCACATGTGACCGTGAGCTCCCTGAACTGCTCGTGTGCACGCGTCCATGCGGGGCCCAGCCCTCCCTGCAGGCGCCCTGGCCTGGGACGAGTTGGGCTGAGTTCGGGGGCGGAGGGGGGGTGCAGTCAGTAATCTCTGGATGGTCGTGCCTCCCCCTTCCTTGGTGGCCACAGGGTTGGGAGGGCGCCATCCACGCTGGCCTGCAACCCAAGTGAGGTGTGGCCTCTCCAGTGGCAGCCCACCAGGACCGGGCGTTGGTTCGCTCTGTGTGAAGGGGGGCCCTGGACCCTCCGCCCTCCGCCAGTGGGCTCTGGCACCGGAGCCTGCAGAAATTGGGGTCCTTGGGCCCATCACCCTTCCCCCCGCCCCCCAGGGGCCCGTTGGCTGGGTGGCGCCCCCGTGCTTCTCAAGCCATGCAGGCGACCCCGCGTGCACTGGCCCAGTCGTCACTGACCAGGACGCACAGACCTTGCCACACGTCCTTACTTTTCTTAAATACCTGGCACCATTTTATATGCTGCCCGGTGACTTTGCAAACCCAAACCACACTCACTGTGCCGCTTGTGGCGCAGGCATCATATTCCCAGGTACGAAGATGCCCGGCCTCCCCGTGTTAATAAAGCCTTCCCCTCCCTCTCAGAAATCCCCTTCCACCGCAGCCCAGCTCCAGATCCCCCAGAGGCGGGTTTGCAGTTCCCGCCCTCGGCCTCCTCGGACGCCGAAGATCCTGCGGGTGCACGGATTCTCTCCCCGCTGCGAGGATTCCCATTCCATGCCCGACCGGTGCGCGTGGCCACTTACAGGGGCTGCCGCCGGCAGCGGGACCCGTGGTGAGAGTGGCCGTTATTATCAGGTGGGATCTAGAGGAACGGGCATGCACGAGGGTGGCCAGCTCCGCCCTGAGCTGCAGGCTTCCGGCAGCGAGCGCCACGAAGTCCTCCGCGCTGTGGACGGGCCTGGAGGAGAGCGCACGGGATGGGGAGCTCGGCCACGGCAGCGGGGACGGACGCCCTCCACCCTGCACATGCACCAGGGCCCCCACTGTAAGAAAGCAGACTGAAGCACGTATTAGACAAAACTAAACATAATAACATCAAACGCCTTCCTTTCTTTGAGGCCTGGACGACCGACGTATCACGAATTGCTTAATCTAGAATTATCAAGGGTCTCAGATCTTTTTACCACCCAGCCTTCTGTTGCATGTCCCTATGGACCCCAATAAAACCCTTCTCCCTACTTCAGTTGGTGAGGGATGACAGCTAGTCAGACCTTGCCTTTGGCAGGACCTACTTTGTCCCGCGTCTTATTAGTCAAAAGCTGAAAGTTCCGGTTGCCTGGTGCAGACTCATGGCTCGATGCATCATCCCCCCAGGATTTTTCCAGATGCGAGAAACAGCTGCAGCCCCTCCCCCTTACTGCCTCTGAGACCCCAGCACAGGCTCACTGCCCTCCTCCTGGTCAACACGGGGAGACGGCTCCCTGCTGCCCGTGAGCTCACCGGATACACGGCCGCGGGTCCAGGGAGCGCGCAGCTGTGAGGAGCCTACCTGTCTAATCAACATGAGGGGACTTCTTGCTTTTTCACAGGACAAATAATTACCGTCTTCTATAAAATATTGAGACGTGCAGGTGGCACCGAGGACGTCCGTACTTAACGCAGGGGCCGCGGGCAAGTCCATGTCTCCAGGCTCGCCCCCTGGTCTCGAATACAGGGAGAGCACCTGTGCCATGCATTTTCCATCAAGATATTTTAAAAGGTTGATTTGTTCATCTGTTTTAAGTGTGATTTTAAAAAGATAATTCCTCCAGCAAATTGAAAAATACACAGCACGTCTTAAGCAGGAGAACAGGGCGAGCCACCTCAGAGACAAACATGCAGATCCAGTGATGCGGCTGGGGTCCCGGGAAGGTGCTGGGGTTGGGGGGGATACTCACTCTCGGGTCAGCAGAGGGACCTCCCGCCTCACGTCCTTGGTTGTCAGTGCCTCACGCCTGCGCCCAGACGTCTCCATGCCACGCGCTTTGGCCAGAAGGTCAAAAATGTTGTTATTATAGACTTCCACTATGGACAGGTCAACCTGCAGGTGCCTCGACGGGTTTTCTGCAATGAGCCTGGTGGGGAACACGAGGGGGGGGCAGGGCACGAGGGACTCAGCTGTGGTGGGCGCTTGGCTAGCCCCAGGAGGAAGCTGTAAGACAAGCACTGTCACAGGGAGAGGATCAGAGTCCTGACGACGCTCCACGAGACCCCAGCCCGGGAGTGCAGGGCCGCGTCTTACCAACGGGGCAGGGGTGGGGGGCTGCACTGCAAGGCGAGCAACCGTCCTGGGAAGAGCTGCTACACCTGAGCTGTGTCTATATCAATGATTTCGGCCATGGGTGCCCAAGATTGCAAGCACACGAGAAGGAAGCAGGGAAACTCCACGGCCCCCATTCAGAAAGCCCTTTGCCTGGGTGTCACGGCTTCACACGAGCCCAAAGCGAGCTGCGGGGACAGGAGGGCTATTGCACCTTTCTGGGACCGGGGTTCACTCTGCTCTGGCGAAGGCTCAACACAGACTTCTGGACCCAGCCCCACGCACCCAGGCCTCCGGACGAGCCCAGCCTGTGACCTCCTGACACCCCACCCGGGCTCCAGAGACAACTGCACATCTTGTGTTTCATCTTGTCAAGTGCTATGTGCTGACTGCGGAGAGGTTTAAAAATACGGATACTACCCGCCTAGAGAAACCCCAAAACCCCAAGCAGGGGAAGAGTGACTGCCAGCCCGGCTCCTCCCCGCCCACGTCCCTGCTGGGGCCTTTCCACAAAAACTCCCCACACGGCCCACTGCAGCCGCCTCTGTCTTCTGGGGACGTCGCTTCTCTGACACGTGCACAGTGAGACCAATCTGACTCTGACTACGGCGCTTCCTCGTCCACAAGGGAAGTCTGGATCTGTGGCCTGCGTGCATCTTGCACAAGCACGGCTGGATTGCGTTTTTCCTAAGGAGCTACAAGGAGCCAAGAATATAATGAGCAGTTAACATCCTCTGATGATACAGTCAAGAAAACAAGAAAGACTAAAATGAAAGAAAAAAAAATAACTTCTCCAGTAAAAATGATTTTGGGCAAAGAGCTCAGATGTGGCTCGTCCTCCGTGCCGGGAGGAGCCTGTAAGAAGAGTAACGGGGGGGTGGGGGGTGCAAAGAGCTAGGTCTGCTGAGCTGGGGGTTCCAAGAACATGTAGGTGCAAACCTGACCTCAGCGTGTGGCTCCGTCCGCTCGTGTGACTGGCCGTGTCCGTGGGCGCCACAAAACCCAAATTCAAAAGTTCTTATCTACGTAATAGCAGGGAGCTAATTTGAAGATTTTCTTCCATGAAATCAAGCACCTGAGGTGCCTCCTGCGTCAACTCATGCGTCCCTCAGGTATTTAGTGGTTTCCCAGATGCTGCAAACGGTGTTGAAAAGTGGCGTTGGGTCCTCACCTTGGAGAAGCCCAGTGTCTAGGAGGCAGGACGCACACATAAGCAATCACTATGCTGTGCTGTACATTTTACACGAAAATGCGCATAGGCTCCTGCGAGGTTACAAAGGGGGTACTGATCCCCCAGGCAGGGCAGGCGGGGGCGCGTCCCCCTGGCTCCTCACTGTCCGTGTTCATTCTGGGCTTTTCGGAGGCTGAAAATGGTCACGCACATGCCCTGTGGTCCTGCGCCTTCAGGTGGAAAAGCCTCCGAACGTTTGTTGAGAAGCTGAGATCAGCCAGGAAGGAGGCCGATGCGGCTCCCGAGAGCGTCCCCAGGTGGCATCCACTGCATTTAAAGCGCCACGGGAGTGCCTTCCTCTGGTAAAGCCACAGACTCCGTAGGGCAAGCGGTTCACAAGACCCGTCCCTGGTGACAATGCCTGAGCTTGCTACGGCCGTGTGCCCGGGACAGACAGACTGCCTGCATTCTGAGCTGCGCACCAAACCACCTGCAGACGGAGCTGAACACATTCCTTTCCAGGTCGTGTCTGCTCGGGCTTCGGAAACAAAGCGGCACAAACTGTTCTGCATCTGGGCTGTTAGGCTTGTTTTTTTGCAAACAGTGACTCCAGGCTAGGGAGGCCACGCGCCCCCAAAATCAGAGATGCAGACCTCCCTCCTGGAGGGAGGACTGGACGGCCCTGGCCCACTGTGCTGCGTGGGCACGCCCAGACCACGTTCAGTTACCATCCATGCCCGACTCAAAACACAGACCACGTCAGAGAGCAGGTGAGTGAACACCTGTCCACGATGCCATTTCTCCACCTGGTGAAGCTGGGGACCCCATGCCTACCGTTCCTTCCTGACCTCTGAGCCCGTGCCATCTGTTTGCCGTCCTCACGGGGAAGGCAGGTCTGTCTACCACCCCGGCTTTCCACAAGCACACAGCTCGCGTTGGGAATATAATGAACCAAGACTCAGAGATGCCATCAAGCCACATCCGCCCTGGCAATCCCGGCCGTGGCTGACTCCCGGAGGCCCCGCTGCAAGATGACGGGGCCAGGAGGCCTGTGAACCTCGGCTCCTGCTATTCTCACCCACTCGGGACCTCGGGCCTCGGCTCTGTGTCGGGGCCTTGAGAGTTGGCTTAGCAGGAAGGAAAAGCCGTGGTTGGTGACTTAATGCCTCGCACGTTCCACCCATCAAAACGGATGTTGTCCAGAGCAGGCATCTTCACGATGCCAAGGGAGCTGGTGAGCACAGGGCTGGAGGAGCGGTCCAGTCCACAGGAGCCGGCGAGGACCCCAGAGCCTGGAACGGCAGTGCTCCCGGGGGGTCCTTCTCCACCACTCCTGGTCTCTCTGATGTCCCTCTTTCCACATGACGCCCAGGAATGCCAAGAGCTGCTGCAGCTCTGCTGTAGTCGAGCCGTGGCCACTGCTTGGCCAAAGTGGCTGCTGCCCGGTGAGGACTCCCCAGAGGAGGACAGATGGCCCTCCTGCCAGCACCGGCCCGGCTCTGCTGAGGACGTCTGTGACTCACGCTGCAGTCCCAGCCCCTTGAAATTCTGAAACTAAACCGAATACTTGATGGAGTGCAGCATCCTCAGAGGAGGTCTCTGCGGCCTGAGTGATGGCCCCGTGTCCACAGAGGCCCTGCCTGGGACTGGTTTACGCCGAGGAGGCCACACACCTCCTCAGATCGATGCCACGAGGGCAGGGTTGATGGGCTCTTCCCGGAGAAGTCTGCAGGGCTGGCTGCAGGCCCCTGACCTTCTCCCGCATCTCGGAAATGCACAGACACACACTGGGGAGTGGTGGCCCCAAGCGGAGCCTGTCATCAGCCTCACGGCCCCTGAGATTCCCAGAATGGCTGTTACACAGCACAGCCTCACCCGTGCCGACAGGTACTTTTCAGAAGTAGTAAGAGTGAACATCATAAACGCACTATGTGCACCAACAGTTACAGGATGTTGATTTGAAGAGACACCAAAATATCAGGCTGTGTGGGGGTTCTTGCGTCTTTATCTGGCCCTGATTTTAAGACATGGAAGGCTCGGCAAGGAGACACGGAGAGGAACCGAATCTCGGGCGATCGGCAGCACGGAACAGCCCTGGCTCCCCTGGAGACCTGCTGCTGGGAGGCGCCTTCTCCTCTCAAGGAGCTGCCAAGTTCACGGGGACGTGACACATAGGCCACAGGGTGAGCCCACAGCACTCACAAAGCAGGTGCACAATGAAAATGAGTCTCTTGCACAGCGGCCCCCTGAAGGCAGGGATGGTCAGCGTCCAGGCCTCAAGGCTGGAACGTCACTTTGGCTGCCAAGGACAACTTGTCATGACTTTTTTTCCAGGTAAAATCATGAAAATGCAGGGCGTGGGGTGGGGGGTGGTCTCTTCTGGGAATGTTTCCCCAGAATAGGAGCATCTTTAACATGCCAGCTCACCCTAACTCCAAAGAAGAAAACCAGATGCATCTACTCTTTCCAGGGCCAGGAGGCAAGGAAAAGACAACAGGGTCTCGCTCTGTCCCCTTCCTGTCTAGGACAGAAAACCTCCCTGCTCCACCCTCTCTTGACCGGGAAAACTGTCTTGCTAGGGAAACTCTACCAAGAAGTTTTGTCTTGGGGTGCCTGGGGGGCTCCATTTGCTATGCATCCGACTTTTGATTTGGGCTCAGGTCATGACCCCAGGGTCATGGGGTGGAGTCCTGTGTTGAACTCTGCACTCAGTGGGGAGTCTGCTGGAGATGCTCTCTCCCTCTTCCCCCTTGGCCCCTCCCCCCTTAAAAATACATAAATAAAATCTTAAAAAAAGAAGCAACTCTTTAAAAAGAAAGAAATTTTGTCTTCACGACAGAACTTCAACATCAATGTGCTACAAGAATTCCTAGTGTTTGTGGTCCTGAGGCCCCGAGTACTGAAGCACCGTGGATTGCAGCACGTTCTCGCAGGAGCAGCAGGTGCGGTCTCTGCAGAGGGGAGCTCTCCACCCCCCACACCCCCTGCTGCTGTGGTTGTCCGCTCACCACCCCCCAGGTACCTGAACAGCTCCCCAGCGGCCCTGGGCATGATTCCAAGTTCGCTGTGCGGTCCCCACGGTGGGATGCGCTCCTCCTTAGAGTGTGGACCCAGCATGGTGTAGCTCTTCCCACATCCTGTCTGCCCGTAAGCCATAATGCAGACGTTGTACCTAAAACCCAACACTGATTTCAGTGCCAGGTATGCCGCACTGGATACCTGGATTCTAAGAAAAACGTTTACTTGGATGGAAAATTCAGGGTGCCTGGGTGGCTCAGTGGGTGAAGTGTCTGCCTTTGGCTCAGGTCATGATCCCAGGGTCCTGGGATCCTATTCAAAAGGGAGTCTGCTTCCCCTTCTCCCTCTGCCCCTCCCTCACTGCTCAGGATCTCTCTCTCAAATAAATAAAATCTTAAAAAAAAAAAAAAGAAAATTCAATACATTTTCTCTGTATTCCTACATCACTTGGTTCCTTACAAATCAGGCTTTCCCAGGACTATAGCTGTGTTTTGCATAATCCGTGTTGCTGTTTGGTTACACGCTGTTGGGTTAAACCACATTTGCCTTTACACATACACAGCATGCTCCTCATCGGCACCTGCTTCGGCTTGGTGATTCGATATTTGCTCTGGGCGTCCACGGCTGGTGCCCTGTGCTCAAGGCCCATGCAGGGTCCCACCCTGAGTAAGACCCCTTTCTCGCCCACCCACTCTGTCAGCACAGGGTTGGAGTCACCCAATGCAGGTGCATCTTGGTAAACCCAGGCTTCTTCTAATGCATGTGAAATGACACCAAATGTGCACACTTTCCTGAGGTTTTCTACCAATGGTTCCACATTACACATACGATTGTGAGCACTGCCGACAGGACATTTGTTACTTATTCTTAGACTCCCTGATTCCAAGGGGCTTGGAGTTTGCACGTCCACAGTCGGCCAGAAGGTGCCGGCACTGTCTCTGTGACAGGCATCACGTCACAGAGAACAGGGACTGTTGCCAGCTCCCTGCATTTCCTTCCAGCTGTTTTTTCAGCCCAAAATGTCAATGGGAAGGTTGAAACATCGAAAGAATATTTGAAATGCATTGATACAACAAGATATGCATTTGTGATGTAAATATACAAATGCTATACATAGATATCCTTACATGAAGGTGCAGGTGATCCAGACCTCAGGGGCTGGACGCCAAGCCCTGACCCGCCTTCATGTCATGGAGGGGACGAGTCTGTCCCCACACGGGCCCCATCTAATGCTCTGATTCCACCCGAGGGCCTTTAATCAGATGCATCCTTCAGCTGGAGGTATTCCCAGAGTCAGATTGACAGGGGCTGAGACTTGGCCACCACAATTCCGAGGAGGAGCTGGCTGGCTGGCGCCTCCAACATGACCAGGGCCCTCCCTCCACCACGATGGGCAGGCCCGGTCCATCAGGGAGCATGTGTTAGGGCAAAAACTGACCAACAGCCTCAGAGCTACCACCCCATCTTTTTTGTCTTCCAGGATGGAAAAGTCTCAAGGTCTTCGTAACAGACACCTCACTGCCTCCCGATCTCACTCCCTCCTGGAGGAGAGGCGTGTGCGGGTCTCTGGTGGCCCCAGCAGGTCAGTGAGCACTCACCCCACCTTTCAAGCCCCTGGGGAATGTGGAGAGGAAAGAAGCCTCTTGAAGAAAGCAGCTCAGGACTTAAAATAATGCCATCTGTTTCACATTTAAAATGGAAAGGCAACTCTGGCAAAGACCATTTAACCACCATGCCTTTTTTATTTCTGGAATCTGCTTACTTAAAAGAGGCCTACTTAAAAAAAAAAGAAAAGAAAAAGACAAAAGAGCCCCCCTATCATTTTCCATGGAAGAACTTTTTTTTTTTTGGCTGCATATAAAAGCCCCAACATTCCAGAAGAAAAGTGGAAGGAGAAACCGTCCTAGCAGGAGGCTCGGCCCAGCAGGTGCATGCAGCGAGAGGCACGCGGGTCTCCTGTGGGGACCTGACCCATCACATCATGTACCTTCCTGGCCCCTGTGATGTGCTAGAGGTGCTGGAGCAACCGTGGGCAGAAACACAGCTGAAATGACAGCTTCCACTTCAGGGACATTGGCCGTGCAGGAGCCTTTGCTGAGCAAACACAAATATGCCTTCTTCAGGACGATGAATGCAGACTCCCCCACCAAACCAGAGTTCTTGCAGGCACCCTGAAGTGGGAAGTCTCAGCGTATTGTGTCTCAGCCACACAAACCTGGTTCCATTTGTTGCTGAAAACATGATCTTTACTCTGAAGGGGTGACATGCAGCCTTGGGAATCAGGGGTCATGTCTCCGGGACAAGAAGCTCCATCCCAAAAGGATGAGGAGTTCCTCAGTCCAGCGTAAACATGCTCCACAGACATTCTGAAAACTCTAAAAGGCAGAAGGAATCCCAGAGAGCACATGAGCAAATGCCCATGGTCTTCACCCTGTGCACGTGTCACCAGGTGTTTACTGACAGCCGATCCTCAGGTCCTGCTTAGGCCTCTTCCTGGCAGGCAGACCTACTGTCCCCTGATGGATGCTAATCGGCCTGGGGCCACCAGTTTGCTCTGCCATCGTATAAAATGCTCATTGTGTAGCTTGAATGAGATCTACCCACCGTTACACGTAACTGTGATCACAGACCTTGAAGGTCTTTTAACTCACCCATCTATGAGAGACGTAAGCAGCGGGCACACATCCCCAAATACCACTTGCTGAGATTCTTCTGGACCATAAACTCTGAGAGGCAAAGCAAATAAGATGCATTATTGGAAGAAACAGAGATTTACATTTGCAACCAAATTTGAAAACCCTCTAAGAACGAGAGCCCCATCCACTTCCCATCTCAGCCCCCAGCACAGTCAAGGTCCAACTCTGCCAACAATGAACATTGATTCCATTACCGTTCAGGCTGACAGAGGTTAAGGAAAACTGAAGAAATGTCTCCTGTGTTATAAAAACACAATTATGAATGCTTGCAAAGCAGAAAGAAAAAGCAAGCAAGCAAGAAAAAAAGAAGAGATACCATGTAATTATCTTGGAACTAAATTAGCTCCACTTAAGTGGGTCCAACAATAATCATGTAAAAATCATATGCTGGGCAACATTTGATATATAATATTTAACTTTTATGTTCACGCTCTTAAAGGATTGTTTTCCTGAGGCCCCAGGTTAGTGGAGCAGAATGTCCATACGTGTAATGGGACTGGAATGTCTGCTATGGAGAAGGGACTCCGATGTGGTTCTGTGTTTATAAGCACGCACAAACACAGCTAAGTAGGAAGGAACTTCCAAAAAATGCAGCTCGCTGCACAATTTGAAGCAAGACTGGAATGCAGCTGAAGAGCAGAATTTGTGCCAGACTGCCAAATATATGAAATAAGCACTCGTGGTCGGTTGCATTGAATTGAATGTGCTTGCATTTAAGCTTAGATGCCTGAACTACAGGTTTTTATTGAGCTGGGCCAAGTGCTTCTCTTCTTTCATTTTCAAAATGTGTCAGGGTTCCATTGATCCCTAGTATCTCTAGGAGCAGGAGTAATTTTAAACTTATAAGATGTTGCTTATGATGCATGATCAGGACGGCATTTAGGGCAAGCGGTGTGATGCTGATCTCTTGAATATTTTTTTTAAGATTTACTTATTTATTATTTTAGAGAGAGAGCGTGAGCAGGGGGCTGGGGCAGAGGGAGAGAGAGAGAATCTCAGACAGACTCTGTGTTGAATGTTGAGTCCAATGTGGGGCTTCACCTCATCACCCTGAGTTCAGGACCTACGCCAAAACCAAGAGTCGGACACCTAACCAGCTGCACTACCCAGGAGCCCCCGGAGTCTTTTTTTTAACTTATCACCAAATTCCCCAAGGCCTGCTACTCAGCACAAGCCTGCAGCCCTCCACCCAGAGCCTATAGAAGCAGACCTCGCAAATATTTCAGTATCTGAAAAGGGTGAAGACTCTTCCAAAAAACATCATGGAATGTTACCATTACCACATTTTAAAAAATTAATGGCAATGACTTAGCATCACCACCCCCCCAAAGTCAGTCTGTGTTCCCTGACATTCCTCTGGTTCTCTGGTAAGCTTATTTTTCCTCTCAGTTTTTAAAAATCATGATTCAAACAAGACATTCCCGTGGTTGCTGGCCGAATGTCTCCTGAATCTCTAATCTATGGCAGGGCTCGGCAAGCATTTCCTTTTTTTTTTTTTAAAGATTTATTTATTTATGATAGACATAGAGAGAGAGAGAGAGAGAGAGAGAGAGAGAGAGGCAGAGACACAGGAGGAGGGAGAAGCAGGCTCCATGCCTGGAGCCCGAGGCAGGATTCGATCCTGGGACTCCAGGATCATGCCCTGGGCCAAAGGCAGGCGCTAAACCACTGAGCCACCCAGGGATCCCCAAGCATTTCCTAAATAGTAAATAGTTTAGGCTTGGTGAGCATCATCAACGCTCAGCTCTTACTCACCACCAGGAACCCAAGGTCAAAGGTCCTGCCACTTGTACCTGGTAACGCTGTACAAAGTCCAATGCTCAGGGCCCCAGCAGTTGGACATAACGAAGCAGCTGAGTGGTGGCCAGGACCCTCATTCCACTAGCGGAGATGTGGCCAGGCATCCAGGCACTCCTATGTCAAAGGACCAGACGCTACTGAGCTAGAAGGGGGCTTTAGCGAGGTTGCAGGCTATCGGGTTTGTGCACAAATGTCAATCGTGCTCACACTTACAGACAACTGAGTAAGAGGATACCATGGGAGGAAGTTCCCATAGATGGCAGGAAAAAAGGAAAACCAAGAACCTAGCCATACGCTTCGTCAGGAATGTCCAAATCCTTTCGGGACAACAGTAATATTAAACTCTCCTGAAAGACACAAAACTCAACTTGAACAAATGAAAAGATGGACCACATACTTGCGCAGCAAGTCTGAGCTCTGTGAGGAAGCTAGACTTTCCAAAGTTACTTTATAAACTTGCCTTAATCCCCCCAAATGCCATATACACCATCAGGTTTTTTCCGGAGCCAGACAATGTGTTTATACAATTTATTTGGCAAAATGAGAGAGCAGAATAGAAAGAAATCCCTGGGCAGGAAAGGAGCGGGGCCGAGGGTGCCCCAGACAAATTCAGGACCAGACCCGCCTGCACGTGGCAGGTGTAGGACGAAGGGGGCACCTCAGATTAGCAGGGAAAAGGTGTGTCTCACTAAGGAGTGTCGAGGTCACTGGGGAGGGACGTGGGCGAAGGTGAAGTAGGATCCATTCCTCAGACATTGGTTATTCTGGGATACATTCCAAATGGATGGTGAGTTTAACGTAAAAAATAAATCACTTGAGTACTGGAAGAACACGTGAGTATATTCTTCTCTAACCCAGTGGCCTTTGTAACCGTAATTAAGTTAAAGGGGAGAAAGCTTTTGCGTGGCTAAGAGATATCAGAAAAAAATACAAATAACAAACCTGGAAAACCAGTTGCCACTTAAAATCATGGACAAAAGATCAATATTCCTGATACATAAAGCGCTCCCTTTCCTAGGGAAGGAAAAGGCCAGTACTCTCTGTGTTCAACTCTACCATGTCCTCCTAATGTAGGAATATGCTCCTTACTAGGTTAGAAATCCTTTCTCAGTCTCTGTAGAGGAGCACGTCACAGAACCGCACGTGGCTCTCGTTGCCCGAAAGGACGTCCAGCCCCGTGAAAGAAGCTGGTGCAGGTGACAATGAAGCCACAGCAGGTGGGGCCCCAGGGGCCAGCATGTCCCTAGGGGAAGCTGCAGGTGCTCGGGGTCGGGTGGCAGGCCAGGCCACACAGGGTGTTCATTCTGCACAGCCAGCACCCCCCTACCGGCTCCCATCTACACCCAGCCCCACTGGGGGGTTCCAGGGTCTCTGACCCTCTTCTTCTTTCTTCTCTGTGTCTTTGACCATCTCCCCACCTGGACTGTCCTTTCTCTTCTCTTCCTGGCTAACTCCTGGCTAACTGAGCTGTCAGGACCCGGGTCGGACGCCCGTGGCTCACCAACAGCCCTCTGCCTACGTGTAGTGGGAGCTCGGGGAAGCCTCGAACTCAGGACCACAGGGGACTCAGCACAGACCAGTTGCGAGTCCACCGCGGGTGGCATGAACGCGCGTAAGGAGAGGACGACACAGCCAGGAGTCCTTCGGCCACCCCATATGTAAATTATACTCGAGACAATAAAATTGCTCGGTATTTTTCTTATGGCATTTTGGGTCAATGGCTGTTCCTTTTAGTTTGCCACTTTAACAAATAGTAACACATTTTTATTCCACTCAGAAGGCAGTGACTATTTGCTGACTCTGGACCCATTCATATTTTTCCTGAATAGTAAGGAGTGTGTTTTCCTTTGACACACACTTATTTTTAAAAAGGGGCTAAGCACTGAAACTATTGAGATTTTCTTTCAGAACTGAAATAAGATAATTTAACGTCTATTAGTTCTGTAAAAAGCTGTTATAAAAAAAAAGGCAGTGTCCTGGTTTCACAAAACCCATCTGCTCCACTGTTTGTGAAGGGAGACAGCCCCGAGCACCAAAACAGTGTTTCTGCAGAATAAATTCCTATGGAGACCTAACTTTACATTCTTGCTTCTCAGCCTCCACATGCAGCGGCGTGCACACATTCCTTCATCTCTTTTTTTGTTCCAACACCACAGTCGAGATCTTTCCCTTCCGTCTGAACTCCAGCGTGCATGACGACTGCGGCAGGGCACCCCAAGGATCCTGGCATCTGAGTGACGTGTGGGCACCCCCCACCCCCCAAACAAGGCCCCCGTGACTGCCGGCCACAGCGTCCCCACCTCCAGCGCCCTCGCCAGCTCCTCTCTGCCCTGCAGGCTGCAGCTGACATCATAGGAAGAGCAGACTTTACTCCCAGGAGAGCTGTGTGACCTTTCCTGACCTGTGCCACCTGCCCAGGTGATCCTGTGAAGGTCCTGTGACTTGATTTACACAGACCTGCTCCGAGTCATCTGAGGAGCCACGTAAATGAGACGTGGATTAAAGAGCTGCCTGGTGGCAGGTGGGCTTTGGGGGGGGGGGGGGTGCGGCTGCCTCCCCCACCACACGCAGGTCACACTGATGACAGGTAACCAGAAATGCCAGACAAGTGCTCCAGGGGCACGAGGAGAGACTGCTGGCCCTTGGGGAAGCCGGAGCTGCCCTGCCGGTGGAACCAGGGTTGGAGCAGGAGTGCTCCAGGTGGGCCCGCTCTCTGCAGGGGGGACACCTGGAGCCAGGGGTAGGAGGTGGCCCTATGCCAGGGCGGGGCCAAGATGGTACAGAGTGTGCTGTGTGCCTCGGGCTCTGGGTCCCCGGGAGGAGCCATGGCCACAGTCCTGCAGGACACTGGAAGATGGGGACAGAAACCCCAAATGGAACAGTCACATGAAGACCGGGTCAGGGTCTGGGGGCTCCTTCACAGCACTCCCTCCTGAGAACAGGCCTGTGCTCCCCCAGGGGCAGCGCAAAACCCCTTCTCCTGACTCTGACAGGCTGACACCCCTCGAGGCTAGAGGTCCTCTGTGCAACAGCTCTGCCCTTGTGCTGGACGATGACCCTGTCCCCGGCCATAATAACCCTCCAGGGAAAGTCTCTTCATGTTATGTCTGTACATGCCCATGTGCCCATGTGACAGCGTGGGACAGGAGCCCCTGTGCTGAGCCTGTTGTCCCAGGGAAGGTGTCATTCAAGGCAAAGACCCGAGACTTTGCTACTCATACAGCGTCACCCAGGACCTTGTGCTTCGGTGACAGACTTGACCCCAGAAGACGATCCCACCACGCTGGCGTCCAGTGTGTCTTGCGGGGACTGTCACCATCCCCACGCCACTGCAGCCGTGACCAGAAGGTCTGCAGGGCGGGTCTGACTGCCTGTGTGTCCTCTCCCGACCTCCTGGGCCAGACCTGCCCGTCCTTCCGTGCCATCTGGTCCACTGAGGTCTCTGGGGCCGCAGCCAGCACTCGGAGCCCAAGAAGCCTTGGAGCTGCCTCTGGCGCCATGGGGTGGCAGGATGGCCAGTGGCCTGAGCCCTCCTGTGTCCTTGCCAGCAGCAGGGTGGCAGGGGCCAACCGCTGTGTGGAGGTCGGGCTCCCTGAGAGTGTCCTCCCCAGAGAGGATGCAGAGGCTGTGACAGCTGGCGGTGAAGGGCGCCGTCATCTCCTACACGGTCCCCAGCCGCTGCAGAGCCTGCCCCGGGACCACACTTCCCCTGTCCCCGTCGTCCACACCACAGTCCTCTCAGACCTGCTGTGGCCAGCTCGTCAGGGGGAGTGATGGAGCTTCGGGCCCCTGAGCCTGGGGAGCCCACAGCCCAGGGATCTCCGTGTCCGATCCTCGCAGCACCCTGACCGGGGGGGTGGTGTGCAAGGTGCGAGCCCGAGTGGCCCAAGGTCCTTTGGTCATTTCGGAGGAAGACGGGGAAGCTGGGGGACTTCTACTTTGCTAGGTGGAGTACCCGCGCTCAAGAGCCTCTGCCTGCCGATCGCTGTACCCGGTTCCGCCGTTCCGGAGAGGGCCGTGAGGTCTCCTACCAAACCTGGGGTTTGCTTCTCTGTCCCTTGGGCCCCATTCGGTCCAGTGTCACTGGTTCTGAATCTCTGGCCTCACACTCAGGCCTGGTCGCCCCCGTGTCGACTGATGCCTCACAGGGACGACGCGCCCCTGCCTCTCCCTGGGGGCTTGTCTGACACCAGGCGGCCACCTGAGCGCTCCTGTACAAAACCCGGGCAGGGCTTTATGGACTGAACCCGGATCCGCACATCACCACCGGTAACTTTGTCTCTGAAAGCCTCTTTGAAAAACAGACACAGAACAGCTCACTGAGTGAGGCGAGCGCTCTGGGGGCGTCGGCACACGCAGGGTGAGGGCACCCCGCGACAGAGCGGCAATCCCGGAGACCCTCGCAGCCTCTGCGGTGACAATCCCGGCCCAACCTCCCGACCCGGGGGGACTCTGATCTGTTCTCTCCCGGCTCCCAGGTTTGTCTTTTCCGGAACGTCTGGGTCACAGAGTAAGCAGGTGTTTAATGCCAGGGAAACTGGCAACTGTCCGAAGTGGCCACGCCACCTTTCGCTTCCGTCAGCGCGGAGATGCGGGGCGGCCAGCACCCGGTGCGGTCAGCCCGGAGGTCCTCAGCAGCTCGCGGGGAACTAATGACGTCGGCACCTGTCGTCTAGTGGGACGTCTGTCTAGACACTTGGCCGGCTTGCTGATGGGGCTGTTTGTTTTCTTGTTTTCTGGGCACAGGTATTTGGGGCACTCTGTGATTTCCAGAGGTTTTCTCACGTGGGGCCTTTGCCAGTTCGTCCCCCTAACAAGACCGCACACAGAGCACACGGCTTCGTTGTGGTCACGGCCCACTGATCTTTTTCTTGTATGGATCACGCTTTTATTGGCGTTTCTCAAGGTCACAAAGACCTTCTCCTGTGTTTTATGGTTTTATGCTTCATATCTAGGTCTAGATTCCATTTCACTGACTTTTTTGCAAAAGGTGTGCTGCACAGGCCAGGGCTCACGTCCTGCCTGCAACGCGCGGCTGCACCAGCACCACGTGCTGAAAAGACACACTTTCTCCACGAGATTCCCTTTGCCGCTTGGCAATGAGTGCAAATGACAGGATACATCGTGAATCTCATTCACCAAATGCTAATGCAAAATTTCTCTTAGTGTAACTTTGCTTCATGCGTCAAAGCACTTACCTCTCAAAGTTATATGTCTTATTAATCAAAGGGTGAGCAGGCTGGGCACATTTCACCAGGACCGTTTCCTGATTTAAAAAAAAAAAAAAAAAGAGTAAACAAAGTGTAAGACTCAGCCAGGGCTCCACGGACAGTACCAAGCAGAGTTGGGCAAACCACCGCCCTGGGGCCAACCCAGCCTGTCGCTTGCTTTTGTAAACAGAGTTTTAGTGGAACACAGGCACACCCTGGTTTACAGATTGTCTACGGATGCATTTTACTCAGCCACACAATTGAGTAACTAGGACAGAGACCATATGGCCCCCAAAGACTGTAATATTTACTTCCCATCTAGGGGAACTGTGGGCCAGGCACTGAGATGAGAAGAAAGTCGCGTCTGTGGAGGAATGCACAGCAGGCCTCCTCCTCCACAGAGACAGACGGGCAATGGACCCGGACAGTGACTCTTGGGGCAGCCCGACAGCTCAAGTCAGGTGTAAGGCTAGCCCAGGAATAAAGAAGTCTCATCTCAGACCTGTTATCATTTAATTATAACACCTGAAGGCACTAAAAGGTCTGATTTTTAAAAAAAAAAACACATCAATTTTAATCTTGTTAAACAATCTTCTTCAATGTCATGTGTCGTGTGAGGGAAGCCAAGGCTGTCTTCAGCAAGAAATGCTGCCTGAGATTACTTTTCCTTAGGCAAAGAAAAAAAAAATATTTGGAGTCTGTTCCAATTCTAAAACAAAATGCAAATTCATGAAAGCACAGGCGTATAGAAAGAAGCAAAAAGAAAGAAACCAACAATTGCAGTGGTGAATAAATAGCCCATAGACATTTGATTTTTCCATGAGAGCTGTTGGAGGACGTGGCTCCCCATCTTCTTACAGGTACCTGGAGAGAGAGAGCAAGAGAGCGATCTGCAAAAATAAGTGCATGTCCAAAAAGTGGCCAGTTTAGGTGTTAAAGACACAGCTGTGCGATTCGGTAGCTATTTGTTCCAGATGTGGTTGTTTTTGTCACTTACTTAACTGCCAACCACTTGGTCTGGGCTGTGGGAGTGATGCTCTGTGCCTCTGGACTCTGTTAGGCCCCCTGGTTTAAACACTGGTCTTGGCAGAGGCGTGAGCCTTTCCGGTCTTCATAATGGAAGGCGACATGCTATAGGAATCACAGGTGTGCATCCGGTGAGTCGGGTTGTGAGACAACTGTTGAGTAGTAACCTTGCCAACACACTCAGTCAAGCGTCTCCCCCCTTTCTGCCCCATTCTGGCCCTCCCGACACCTGCTGCTGCTGTGACCTGCAGGGGACCACCGCTCCCGCCACCCGGGCCAACGGGATGGTCCCCTGGCCCTCCCCCGAGCTGGCCTCGGTCTCCAGCCTGGTGCCCTTCCAGTTCACTCTTTATGTCACTGCCTTGGAAACCTTTCCTAAGTGTGAATGCAGCAGGAAGAGGAGAAGCGTGTGCGGAGTGGGTGGTGCAGAGTGCCAGTGCGGGGGAGGTCACTCGGGGGGCTTGTCCCCAGCTCTCAGTGACTGCATCCGGCAGAGTCGAGGCTGCCTGTTACCACAATGAAAAGTTCAGCACAACAGGTGGGGCCTCCTTCACGTCACGCAGATGCCTAATCTGGTTAATACACAAAGATTTGTATGTGGCCCTGTTCCAACCCGGCTTTTAAGAGGTTTCATTCTCGGGGGGGCGTGGGGGTTGCTAACAGAGTTTTTCTGCTGAGCATTTATTGAGCACCTACTGTGCCAGCAGCTGCTTTAGGAGCTGTCTGCAGGACAGTACAGGAGAGTAGTGATATTACTATGCATCAGTGGTAATATCCTCTGTGGCGGAAGTGGCTCTTACAGCTGTTTCACTCCCAGACTCTGAAAGAAGATGCAAGGACCAGCTCTCTCAGGTACTCGCCAGGATGATGGCACTGACACGGTTTGCAGAGCAGAGCCGGGATTCCTGGCTCCCAGACCCAGAATCTGACCACCGGCCTCGGTCCCTCGCTCCCTCCCAGAGGCATATTTTCATTTTCCTCCATTGCCTGATGGTGGTGGTATTCCTTTAACATCATGCCAAGACGTAACCCCAGGGCCTCAGGATGAATTGCGCAGGGACGCACACCCCAAAGTGTTTTGCTGGATGTTTTCAAAAGCTGAAGTTTTAACCATGAAGAAAAACAAATGAAAAATGCTAAGGTTCACAATGTCTCACCCAAAAGCTCAAGGGACACCATGTAAGGAACATAAAAAGCCATAAAAACAAGCCTGCATCCAAGAGCTCCCCATGGCTATTTAGAGTGTCGTCCCACAGTGTGATCACTAGATGTTAAGCATCTGAAATGATTCCAAGAGCAAACTTCCATTTCACCCAACACAGCTTAAATGTTCTTCCAAACAAATACCTCTTCGTTCGTAGCACTAAACATCCCTTCTCCTCACAAGTAAGATTCATTTCCTTGACCTTTTAACATAATTTCTTTTTATCCAAATTTTCAAGCTCTTGCCCTGTGACATCCTTCCTCTCGGGAGGGGACTGGCCCGGATGCACAGAAGTGATAGATCCAGATCCTTGTGGCTCCCCCATGGGGTGAATGCACCTGCTTGTGGAGCTGCTTGGCTCCCCGTGGGCACCACGTGGCAGGTGCCCAGCTGAGAGCCCATGACTCATAAAGCCATTCTCCCGACATTGAGCTGCTTCCGTATCTGTATCCAACCTCTTAGAGGACACCTTTCAAAAAAAATCCAGGGCATGCAGTTCTTTGCCATCAACTCAGTCATCACATTTTGTAGCTAAAAGTCCATTTTAATCCAACTGCCACATGTTGAGACCAGGAGGAGGTAAGTGAAGTTCATTCAGAAGAAGAACCCAGGGATCTCTGGATGGCTCAGTGGTTTAGCACCACCTTCAGCCCAGGGCATGATCCTGGGGTCCTGGGATCGAGTCCCACATTGGGCTCCCTGCGTGGAGCCTGCTTCTCCCTCTGTGTCTCTGCCTCTCTCTGTGTCTCTCATGAATAAATAAATAAAATCTTAAAAAACAAAACAAAACAAAACAAAAAAACGAGAACCCAGGCCCTGCCCAGCCCATAGTGCGGCTTCCCAGTTCCTGGCCTTCTGCACGGTGACCACAGGGAGCCTGCCCACTTCCACTGGGAAGAGTGCAGGCCGGGGGCACAAGTGCTGTGACTCTGTGGCAAATATCCCAGTTCTCTCTCCTGGGGATGCAGGCACTAAACACGATCTTTGGGGGGTATATCATCTCCTTATTCTGAAAAACCTCCTGGATGGGCCATGAGGTTTGCAAATATAAGGCAACAATCCTCTCCCAGGAGATGCTTGGGTTCTACAGCCCTGCAAAATGACATAAAAGATGGTCACCTCTGTGGGCAGTAGGTCTTTACTAGTTACATCTACGTAGCAACCTGCATCGAGTTGGATACAGCTTAACAAATCCATGTTAGAAACTCAGTGGCCCAAAATACAACTAAAACTTAACCAATGACTTTTTAGGAGTAAATAGAGATAGAAACATTTATATGCATATAAACATCTATAGTTTATACAGTTTTATTTGTAAGTGTAGTTCAGATAAGTTTTATACATAATTTATGAGTATTGTATGTGTCCTCAGTATCTATACCTGTAGTATCTGTTTAATGCAAGGCACCTCAAAATAAGATGTGAAATAGTGACGGTCTTAGACGAGGAGGCAGGGTGGATGCGGTGAAAGTCATTGCCATGTTCCAGCTTCCACACTGGGTGGTGGATTCATAGAGGTTTGTGTGTTATTACTACAAACCTGTGAGCATGGCAGGCAGCAGGCTGGGAAAAGGTGCAGAGACAGGAGGGCCCAGCTGGCGCTCTCGGACCACCTGTCCACAGCCTCGGACGCATTCCTAAAGGATTGTTTGTCTTGAGAGCTGAGTTTTTTCCACGCGTCTCATGAAAGTCTTCAGGGAAACCACTCTGTCATGTTCCATGCTCCCGTGGGTAACAGACGGAACCCCCATCCTGCTGTTTCTTTGTGCACCCTGAGCTGCGAGAGACTGCGAACCTGCAGGTGGGCACGAGCCTTTCTGCCTCAGACACATTCTAAGATGCTCCTTTCGTGTGCAAATTCGCCCCTAGGACATCCCTCTTTCCTTCTCTGGTTCCTGTCATGGGGAACAGAGCCAACATGGGATCCATCAGTGCCCGTCCCCTACAGCTGGTCTGCGGGGCACTGGTCAACCCCCCTTCCACGCATGGCTGCTCCTGCACCACACCCCCTCACCCCGGGAACACAACCCCTTGCCTTGCCCCCTACATACACTCTGCTCACTGGTGTCTCGCTCTGAGAGTCAAAGACTACAGGCAGGGTACCCAACACCAAGTGCCAAATGATGTGTCGTACATTTTTCATGACGACTTGAGGACAGAGACACCTGGTGCAGCTGGCAGGTAACCGAGGAGGGGAGCTCCAAGGACCCCACACGCTGTGCTCGCAGATGGTGAGCGACCATCCTCTGTTTGAATTACCATCACTTACGTCTCAGTATTAGGTTACACTGCTTGACCGCTCACCTGACGAGGACACAAAGGATGGTGTTCATTTCTTATTGGAATTATTTTTCATAAACAGCTGGAAGAATATATTTATTGTTATTTTTGTGTATTGCTAATAAATATTATTAAGCAGCTCCTGGTCCCCTCCACATTCGCAGCGTGCTGGTAACCAACAGGGTGGGCTAGGTGTCCCGTGTCCCCACCTGCCCCCTCCGAGACCGGGAACCCAGTCAGGGAGGGGGTTCAGGCACAGGTGCAGGTGTGCACATGCATCAGGGCGAGGTGCTGGCAGGTTTCCACATGTGGAGAGGGGACAAGACTTCACAGTGTGAGTGATGATGGCTTCAGCGCATCCAGCTCCACCTTGCCCTCAGGGGACCCTGCACAGGGCCTCCGGGACCGCAGACGCTCACAGGCTCTGTGGTTCTTCGGGGTCTGTGGGTGAGAGGCAGCCACAGATGTATTTACAACTAATAGAGAACCTACTTGCTAACTCTGACTCTGCTACAACTTGCATGACCCTGGGGGGTCATTTATCCTTTCGAAGTCTCGTCTCCTGCCATCTGTGAAATGTGCTGGCGTCAGAGTCTGGTCCCAGTGGGACCTCACAGTTGTGTAGCTCGGTAAGTCCACAGTTCTAAAATACAGATTAAATTTGTCATTGATGAAGGAAAAAAAGCAGTAGGAACTTCTACTGCAGTATATACTCTGGGGGCATGATGCAAAAGAGAATCACTTTTGGACCCCAGCTGATACACTGACAGCCCCCACCTGTGTCCACATCCACGCACAGGTCGCTTGGCCACTGGGAGCGCATCTTCCGACAGGAGCGTGTCCTTCCCTGTGATGGTGCACATGCTGGAGACGGGATGAGGGGCAAACTCGCTGAATCTGGTTTAACGATATGAAATAACCTACTAGTAGGAGAAGAAAATGTAAAATAGAGAGCATGAGTTCAAAGTCAACAGACAGGAAGAGAAAGAGAATTTCTTCCTTAAATCCTCATAACTCCTTAAAAATCCAAACATCTTTCTCTGACCACCAAGTCTGTAAAAGTCACACTTGCGGTTATAACAAATTTCAATTCTTCAAAGTTGGTTTATATTTGAGGAACTAAATGTTGCTTCTAGAAAATCCCTTTGAGACCCACAATTTTACTGCAGGAAAGAGCAGATCTTGACAGGCCTGGAAGCACGGCCGAAGCCACCCTGTTCAGCCTCTGACTCAGGTAGTCCGATTTCCACCATAGCTGGTGGGTGCCGGTAAGGATAAGAACGCCCTGAGCCACAGAATGAACTAGAAGTATGTGTTTCATTCGCTTGTGTGCATGGAGAGAGGCTGTGCCAGGTCCTAAAGCGAGTCTCATGGCGAATACATGGTGCGAAGCCTGCTGTGGTGATGTAGACAAATTCACAAATCGGCCACAGAAAAATAGGATTCCACCAAGAAGCTGGAAGAAGAAAATGGATGCAGGGAGGTGGCGCAAATGGTCCAGTTCAGACTGGGACACCCAGGAAGGTTTTTGGAGGCGGTGATGTTTGCACTGGGCAATGACGGTGAGGAGGGCATTCTGGTTGGAGGAAGAGCAGGTGCAGAGTCCTGCAGGTGGCAAAGGGCTTGTCACGTTCAAGTCCAGTGTGGCTGGGGTCAATGCATGAAGGGGCTGGTGCCACAGATGGACAAGGAAACAGAGGTCAGGACCAAGAGTTTTTGACTTTGTCCCCAACTTGTTCTGAATTCATGGAAGAGTTTCAAGCCGGGAGGCCCTCTATCTGATCATGCTGCATCTTCAAGGACTGCTCCATGGCTACGGAGTGGATCAACACAGGAAGGCGACAGAGAAGCAGGTGGGCTGGGTCCAGGGAGGGGACGTGACCCTGAGTGCGAAGGTGATGGTTATGGTGAAAATGAGACCCAGGGAAGGGTTTCCTGCAGAACCCATAGGATCTGCTGAGCACTCATCAGGCAAGTGTCAACGGCGAGGTCTGGCATGAGAAACTGGGTGCTCAGAGTTACCACTTGCAAAGACGAGGTGACAGGAAGAGGAGTCCATCTGAAGGGAAAACCAAGAGCTCAGTGTGGGGTGTCCTCTGTTCGAGATCATGCAAGCCATCCCGAATATCAGTTCCGAGACTCAGGGCTGCCTGGATGAAGGATGCACACGGGAGAGCTGGGGCGTCCCTGCGGGGCTCGACGCCAGAAGACCCAGGGCGCGACCGCGCATCTCTGCTTTCTGCGGACACCGAAGCGGCTTGCGGAGGATGCCAGCCATTCCAGATAAGTGACGACCAGGTGAACCCGAGTTAAATGACAGGGAATCTGTCAACGACCGTACGAAACTCTGATCATTAAAAATTTTGTCTTCATGTGCCAAATCCATCATCCATCCACCTCTCAAAAATAGCTTTGACCTCAACTACAGATAATGCCTAAGAATCATTTGACCCCTGGGCTTTGTTAGCTGCATTCAGACACTCAAGTCTGGGACTGTCAAACTGAGTGGTTCAACCCGAAGGAAACAACGTTAGGGAGGACCGCAGACAGGCAGACGAAGCCGGGGATCTGTTCTTGCACATCTGAGTATCAAACAAGCCACCGAGAACCAGGACAGCGGCAGCTCCGTCTGATGTGGATTCTACGTACAGGCTGAACCTAACGCTATTAAATGTTGAATTCGATGGCGGACTGAAAGGAAATCCAACACAAACACCAGCCCTCTTCCGACTCTGGAGCCGAGAGCTGCCCGTCACGGCCCCGACCGCTCACCCCGTCAGCAGATTCAGAGATACCAAGTTCCTGAACAAACAGCTCCGTTAGGTTGAAAAACAACTCGGATTTCTTTAAGCAAAACCCAAAATGACCCAATCAAAAGAAATGTTATCTTATCTTGATGAGTAAAATACCAAAAAACCCACAGAACCTTCCAACTTCGGAATTTGAAGCTTCAGCGGGACTCTGACATGGACGGGAAAGGACAGACACGGGGTGAAGGTGGTGACAAAGACCTTCAGTAACACGAAGCAGGTGCCTCTGCAGGTCCACAGCCCGGGGCCCGGGGGTCAGGATGCTCGTTCCCACTCCAAACCCGAGGGTGACCAGCGCACCCACAGACTGCACCGAGTGTAGAAGGGCCTGCGCTTAGCCACGAACACTCAGTGTCTTCTCCTACAAAAGGACATTAACAGGATGATCACGACAGCACCTTTTAACTCAAATTCCTAATAATGCAAATTTAATTTGTCTCCTGGTGTCTAAGGCAACATACAATGCATCAAATGATAGGCAAAAGCATCCCTAAAAACAAGGACTTTTTAAATGTTTATTTCCCCAGACTGTCGGAAGGTGTGTTAATACAGCACTAACAGTTTTCTGGGCTTTTTAGTAAAAAAAAAAAAAAATAAAGCTGTGGATCCACGGCCTGAAGAGTCGTTGCAAGTTAGGACATGTGACCCCCTGCCGGAGGGGCTCCAACAGGCGAACTCGCGGCAGAGGGGCCGGGGGCCAAGCGACCAGCCACACGCAGCTGCCCCCGGCCCCACGGTCCAGAGGGCTGTCATTATAGCTGCAGGCTCCCGTTCCCTGTGCTTCCTTTCTTTTTTTTTTTTAATTTTTTTTTTTCCCTGTGTTTCCTAAACTCACGCTGCGATGCTCATAACGTGCTGTGCTGAAGGACAAGCCTAACATATTTTTAACTTTTATTTATGGAGACTCAAACATGCACAGAACTAGAGGAAACAGGACAGTGAGCCCCCGCCTGCCCACCCAGCCTTGCTGACATTTGGTCCATCGTACTCTATACAGATGCTCAACCCATCTCCCATTTCTCTGGCGTATTTTAATTAAATATCAGACAACATATCATTTGATTTAACTGATAAGGAATCTATTTTTTTTTTAGCATACCCACCATGACGTTATTCATCTCACTTTATAAAGTTAATTTGACCCCGTACATACCCCAATTTCTCTGGCTGTCCCCAAAGTGTGTGGTTTACAGCTTGCTCAGGTGCGGTGGCGGTGAGCTTGCAGCATCTCTCGTTTTGTGTCCTGTCTTCCTTGTGTCCAGTGTAACTGACTGCTCAGAGAAATCAGGTCACTTGTCCTGTGAAGTGTCTCACATTCTGGCTGGGCTGATTGTTCCCTCTTGCTCAGAATGTCAGACCCGGAGATTTCGTGAGATGCAGACTCAGTTTCTCCATCGTGGGGCTGGGAAGCACCTCCACACCCCATCACCACTTCCTAATGACTGAGCATCTTGCTTTTAGGGAAACTATGAGTGCTCTGGGTTCCCAGGGATTCCAGGACCTTCCGTGGTAAAGATCCTGTGGACCCCTAACAGTCTGGCACCCACTGAAGGACGTCACCCAGAGCCATTAGGGCTTTTAAGTGGTGACTCCTAGTTTTATCACTTATTCTGAACTTATCAGCTAGAATCTTCTACAAAGATAAACTTTCCCTCCTCAATGATTCCTTTACACTGAATGCATTTCATACAGGAAAGGCGTCGTACGTGTTTACCCCTCTGTAACTCTGATGTTCTAGCACCCTGCAGAGGTCATTGTGAGATTTTAAGGGCATAGTACTTATGAACTGAAGGGTTTTTTTATAAAAAGATTTTTATTTATCCATTTGAGAGAGAGAGAGAGAGAGCACAAGCAGGGCGAGAGGCAGAGGGAGAAGCAGCTTCCCCGCTGAGCAGGGAGCCCGAATCAGGATTTGATCCCAGAACCCTGAGCTGAAGGCAGATGCCTAACTGATGGAGCCACTCAGGTGTCCTGAAACTTTTTATGTAATTACATATTTCATCCTGGCTCTAGTCATGCCTCAAGTTCCATTATTTTACCTTGTGTCAGTGGGCACCCCTTTATGTGGGTTTTGGACACAACCACGTCACCTTTGTCACTTGCCTCACTGCCCGGTGCAGCCCCTGCCCAGGTGCGCCCTGCACTCCTGAGCCCACCATCCTCAAGGACCCCGCCCCCTTGCCAGCAGGTGGAAGCCACAGCCTGGGAGCTGGGTTCCCAGTGCTATTGCCAGGCCTTCTGGGCAGATAAAGCTAGGAAACGCGGTCGGAAGGAGACCACAAAACCGTGACCTGGGGGTAAACCTGTCCATTGCATAAATTTAAAATTAACACGGTTCATGCTCAGCTTCGCCAGCTCTATGCTTGTGCTTCTGTCCTTAGGCTTTAAACTTCAAGTCCCGTGCATGTGTGCACATTGATCGGGGAGACAGTGGAGTGACTCTCCTCACTCACACCCTCAGTCAGGAGCCTTGTGGTTTCACAGGAGGGAAGTGCACCCAGGGCCTCATTAATTCCTCGCTCCAGCGGGAATCAAGAAAACACCCATCTCCATTATCCAGGAGGCATGGGGTGAGGGAGGGGATGATGGTGCGTTCACCCATCTCTGGATGACTCTGGGGACTGTGGGAAGCACCGAACAGAAGGCTTCTCCAAAGACAGCGTGTTGGGAACGTCACTCACATCATCGATGGCGTGGACCACTCCTGCCGGCACCGAGCTGGGGGGAGGACGACAATGACCATACACATCACTGTGCAGTTTCTGTCTGTGTCCCCAGCACCCAAACCCTTCGATGCTCTTTCTTTCTTCCTTTCTTTCTTTTCAGGTAGGTAGGTAGAGAGAGAGAGAGAGAGAGAAGGGGCAGAGGGAGAGCATCTCAAGTAGGCTGCACATTACGTGCAGAGCCCAACACAGGGCTTGATTTCACGACCCAGAGATCACAACCTGAGCCAAAATCAAGAGTCAGATGCTTAACTGACTGTGCCACCCAGGTCCCCAACTCTTTGACCCTCTTCATCCTGCTGAGCCATCCTTCTATTTTCACTTTCCGGTCCTCCCCACTGGTCCCGTCCTTGCCTCTGGGCCCATCTCTCTGCCCCCTCTCCTGCTCCTCACACCTCCCTCCTATATCAACATCTCTCATTTTCTCCCCATTCCTCATTTTCCTCTCTCCTCCTTCCTTTTCATGTTCTCTGGAAATGTTTTCTATCACACTCTGCTCTTGGTTCCAGATCCCCTGTGTGTTGTGAGTGAAATGCACAGTTCTACCCCGGTGCCACCTACACATCCAGCCTTGGCTCAGAACCTCAGGGGTGACTGACGTACAAGAAGCCTTGCAGTGCAGTCTCTGTCCTCAGGAACTCAGGCGTTTGAAGGCAACTGTGAATCTGGGAAAATGCAACAGGCTTCAGAACAAACCCTGAATGAACGTAATGATATAGGAGCACAAATGAGACTTCATGAAGCCTCTGGTGAAGTTTTGAGAAGCTGAATAGCCATGAGCAACGCTGTTCCTCTGACGATGGAAACAGCCCAACAACAGCAATTGAAATGTCACTAAGGTGATGGGAAACCATGCGTTCGTGGAGACACCACGCTGTAGGACCACCGTACTACGCTGTGGTACTTGACACGGCTTGCTCAGGCCCTCTGGCCAATGGCTAACGGCCAACACGGCACAACAAGTATTACACTAGCAAAACAACAGTTGAAGAAAAAAATATTCAATTAATGTCAAAAAGGTACAAAGTGTGTTTTGTACTGTAGGGCCGACCAAGGGCTTCCTGAAGACCTTCTGAAGTCACCTGCTAGACTGTACGACATAAACATCAGTGAGACACCAGAGAGGCCCTTACAGAGGAGCAAAATGTGGGCGGACAAGGGGAGGACCCCGACAGGTGAGTGCCTGTGGCCTTAAGCCCACCGAGGAGACCCAGGAGACGGAAGCAGGGGGCGGGGTGGGCCACCGCGGGAGGCCGCAGCACCTGGAACCTGGAATCCATTCAGCAGGCAGCAGGAAGGACCTTTCCATGTGGATTTGTTTCATCAGGGGAAGAAGGGAAAGTCCTATTGAGTGTGGTTTTCAAGTAAACAGCCAACTAAAGGAATTTCAGAGAATTCTGTGTTATTCATTAACACCATCAAAATCCTAAGTCACAGACACCAGCTGTGTCAATACTAATGACCTCGTCGCATCCCTGAGGGGTCTCTTGAGTAAGTAAAGAAGGATGCCGGGCAGCCCGGGTGGCTCAGTGGTTTAGCGCCGCCTTCGGCCCAGGGTGTGATCCTGGAGACCCGGGACTGAGTCCCACGTCGGGCTCCCTGCGTGGAGCGTGCTTCTCCCTCTGCCTGTGTCTCTGCCTCTCTCTCTCTCTCTTTCTCTGTGTGTGTGTGTGTGTGTGTCTCTTATGAATAAATAAAATCTTTAAAAAAAAAAAAGAAGGATGCTGCCTCCCCTCTGATGTACCCACACACAGAGAAAGGACCAGCCAGACCTCAGTGGGCAGCAGAACCCCTCTGACACGTACAGAGCTTGCTCAGAAACTCTGGCCACACTCCAGCCGCATGCCAGCGGTCTGCTAACCGTTCAGCTCCTTCCAGAAAAGAACCTTCACCAAGAGCATGAGAAATCCTGAAGTGGGACCAGGGGCAGGAGAATGGGATACGTGGGAAATTGCTGCACTTTCTATCTTCTTCCTTAAAATACACACACACACACACACACACACGTGCCAAAACAAATTACCTGTCCTGTGAAGCTGGATCACCAAATTCCTTATCAAAAGGCAGCAGAGGCCGGATCCGACAGTGAACCCTGATGTTCCCTTTCAGCTCCTACAACAACAGAATTAGTACCTGTGAGCTGAGCAGCGAGGCTGAGCTGACCTACAATTTCCTCAAGGAACGCATCCGGAGTACCCGTCCCCAGGATGTGAGCGTTGGATTTCCCACCCACACCCTGGCTTCTGAACAAGTCCCCAGGGACTAGGACTGAGCTGTCGGTGTTCTTTTCAGCTTTTTAAAAATCCACACTGAAATTTGTTCACTTGGCAAGTGGTCATTACAGGGTCGTAAGTATCAAGACAACACCTCTCAACTGCCACCTGCATCCACTTTGTGAGACATTTTAGGGGACGTTTCTGAAATCTGGTACTTCTGTGACTTTCACGGCCCCTGCAAAGTGTTCATCCAAACCGTGACAGGATGTGATATCGTAGAGACAAAGGCAAAGAGTGAGAACTGACTAAACTATGTCGCTCCTGTGCAGAGGAAGTGGAGCTACCATCTGGGACGTTCGCTGATTTATGGAAGCTGGTCAACATGTGCTAGCGATGATGGATCTGACACCTCCTGGGTGACCCCGGCTCCACCAGCACCACTCTCTCTGTCACCATGCTGGTGTCTTTTACCCACTGGTCCTTTATAAGGTTGGGAACACAAACTCTGCCCCGTGTCCTCTAGAAACCATCCATCTCCACTCACTCCCACCAGCGCCCTGGCTTGCAGTTGCGTTGGGCATTCCCCAAATGGCTAGAGGCGGTCTGTTCTTATCCCTCCTGAAGTTCTGCATCCAGAATGAGAAGTACATCTCTAGGTCACGTCTCTGATGTTCTGATGTTCTTCCGTCAGTGCAGCCGAGCAACCATTAGCTTAGGTGGCAGCCCCTGACACACATGACCCATTCTGTGCTCAGGATTATCACCTAAAGCCAAGAATTCTGCACCCATCCCAAGGGAGCCAGCAGCTCCTCTCCATCCCTCAGAGGATAGACACACCCATTGGAAAGGTGGGAATTGTCAGCATGGATACGGCTCTGCCAGGAGGCCAACAATACTCCCAGCCAGAATCCAGCATTCTGTGGGAGGAGGCGTGGCCCAGAACCAAGACCGCACTGTCACAAGACAGGAAAGACTATGGGAAGGACGGGGAGGGCCAGGTAGGAGCAACCTGGAGAAGGCGGGTGAAGGGTGGTGTCAGGTGACCTAAGAGGTGGCCGCATCCATGCAGTGAAGAGGTGTCACCCACAGAGAGGGACGGCCACCTGCACTTCACGTACAGCCGAGCATCATGGGCACAGCCCAATGTGGTCTGTGGAGACCAGGACGCCAGGCTGAGCCTGCGGTCCGAGCTCCTGTGGCAGGGCGGTGAGAGGGACTCCTGCTAACAACCACAAGGATGATGGTGATGATGGGAGTTTCAACATGTTCTTCTGTTTAAAAACTGATCTTAGTTCACAGGATGATGCTGTTGCTGGCAGTCACCTCTCTCGGGCACGTTTCCCACACACCTGCTGTTGTCCCACTTCAACTGCCTGCACCTGTGTACTTGGCATTTCATAGCCTGTTTGCTCAAGTTAAGCCTAGTACTCTAGCCTGTGGAAATATTTTAGGACACTCCCATTCAATATGCTTGCTATCAATCTCTTTCAAATTTCTATTGTCAAATATAGTAGCTTGCTTTGCTGTCTCCATCAAGTCAATAAGAATTAGGGCCTAAGAGTTTGGACAGAGCCCAGAGGCTGTCCCTAGACAGCTCCTCCTGGCTGTCATCTGGGCAGGGATCCCTGGCTGGGCAGGCCTGCCCCTCCCTCAGTGTGTGGCCTCCAGAGGCCAAAACCCAACAGGCACCTGGCCTGTGAGGGACGGCTAGCAGCTCTTCTGTCGATGTTCTGTTCATAAATATTTCATGTCACACTTTTGCAAATGCTTGGCTGCTGACCAGATACTCTACATCTCTCCTATTTTCTTGATGTAATACCTGGAAAGGACGTGAGAACATTGGCATGCTCATAAACTGCTGGTTCCAGTGAGCAACACTTTTTCCTTCCAAGTGTTCAGAAACCATTCTTTGGTGATCCATTCTGAATCTTCCCCTGGACTTGCTGCCAGTTTATTTAACTAGTTGTGAAGCACAGCTCCTTTTACTTTTTGAACACTGAATAAGTGATACACATTGATTGGTTTATGGGTTGTAGGTCCTCCAGGACGCCGAGACCTGCAGTTCCATGGGGTGTCTTCCAGGGCATGGAGGGCAGCTGGAGAGCCAGGCCTCGTCCCACCCTGGCCCTGGATCTCGCAGGGACCTCATGGGAGAGCGGCGGCACCACAGCTCCCTGCTCATCTCTCCCTTGGTCTTTGCAGCAGGGCAATGCTGCTGTTAAGACCAGGTAAGAAAATGCACCAAAGGGCTCAGCTCACAGAGTGGCTGGTGGGCAGGAAGCCTGCAGTGGACATGCTCTGGGGTCATGGTCTAGAGCTTGGGAGACACCGGGAGACACCCAAGCCCATAGTGAGAGTCACTCTCAAGTGAGTCTAACCGCTGCGGGGCCCAGGGCCAAGGAGCTCCCAGGAACACAGGCTTTGCGGCTGCAGGTCAGCAGGACCAAGAGGAGGCCGGGGCTCCAGCACACCATCCAATCTCATGGAAGCAGAGTTCATCCAACAAACCACCAGCTCCAGCCTCACCGTGTGCAGAAATGGAAATCTGTCTTCACACCTCCGGGGCCTCAGACCTCACACTGCTTAAGAGGGGAAGGGCGAGTTGGCCTCTGCATCCTGCTGCCGTTGAGGAAAGCTGGGGGCAGTGCAGGCCAGGAAGGCAGAGCTCCATGGACCCCGGCTCATGCGCTTGGTGGGCACCGTCTGAAGACCCCTGCACACGCGCGCTCAGCCTGGTGTCTGACCACCCACCACCCACTGCCCACCAACCACCCCCGGGGCTGGTCCCATTCACCCCACCCCAAGGCTGCTCAGCCCCGTCCATCCTGCATGTGGGCCCCGCCTTCCCTGACCACGCCTCCTCTGACCACGCCTCCCTGTGGGCCACACCCCCTGCTAGCCACGCCTCCCACTGGCCACACCCCCAACTGGCCAGACCTCCCCTGGCCACGCCTCCCACTGGCCACGCCCCCACAGACCACACCTCCCATTGGCCAGACCTCCCTATTAGCCACGCCTTCCACTGGCCACGCCCCCGAAGACCACGCCTCCCAGTGGCCACGCCCCCAGTGGCCACGCCCCCCACTGGCCAGACCTCCCTCGTCTGGGGGCCGCATCTCCCCCACTGGCCACGCTTTCCAGCTGACCACGACTTCTCGTGTGACACATCCCTTGCTGGCCATGCCTCCACCGGCCACACCTCCCCCTCAAGCAGCACCTCCTTGCTGTCCCTTCCCTCCCCCCTCCCCCGCCCCCCCTTCCCGCCACCCCACCGCACCCCTACCTTTCACTGAGGCGCCTCCTGGAGGTCACCTCTCCCACCCTTCCTGGAGCCCTGAGGTGCTCACCACCAAGCGATTGTGCAGCACCCTCCTCTTCTGCTTCTCCAGCTGGTACCGCGCATCTGCTTCCTGCAGCGACCGCTCCAGCTGACCCACCTTGGACTGCCAAGCTGCGGTGACAATATCATCCGAAGTTCCGGTGAGGTTTGCAGGGGAGGACCTGCACGCCACCAGCCGTGACCTGCTCTGCCTGCAGGAGGCTCACGTCCTTGGGGACAGCCACGGCTCTTCTCCCTTCCAGTTTTCTGTAAGGCCCCTCACTTTTCAGAGCGGGGATATACTACTTCCCACTGGATGACCATCCCGTCCCCATTCCTGGAGCCTGAGACTTGGGAGGACCTCAGGTGTGCATGCACATGCCAGGAAGGTATCCGGCTGGTACCGGGGGCCAAAGCCCCTTCCTCCCTGGGTCCTTGGACAGAGTATCCCCATCTTGACCCAGTCATGACCAAGCTGCGTGAGGCTCTCAAAAATGAAGGAAGAGTGAACAGATGGACCAGATGTCCCACCGCGCCCCAGGAACATCTGAGTCAGGAGGCTCAGTGGGGACACGGCCCCAGTGTGGGGAGCGCATGAGGGTCAGGAGACCCTACAGAGGACCCGGGAACCCCATAGGGGCGCCTGACCCAGACCCGGGCCCCACACTGGCCAGCCAGTGCCTCGGGTGGGGTGCTCTCCCCTGTGTGCCCAGGCGGCCGCACAAAGGAGGGCACATGGAAACCTGAATCCCTGGCAGCTGTCTGTGTCTGAGAAATGGCCGAGCCACCATCGGGTTAGGGCCACGCTTACCCAGCAGAGCCTGGTGGCACAGCTGTGCTCCCTGGACAGCCGCCTCCACTGCAGAGAGACCGTCCTGCAGGTGTTCCCAGCAAGCTCTGAAGGCTGCCAGAGACGAGGCTCGCAGCGCCTTTATGTCTTGCTTCAGTTTCTGTGACACAAGAGCACACACGATGAAGATGGTTAACGTTACTGATCACAGAGCACCATGTTTAGCAGTTACGTACGTGTCTGTAAGGTGAGAACCGGCCACCCCCTGGGAGCCGCGTGGTCCTGAGCACACGCTGGAGCCATGCTGGCCCCTCAGCGCCTCTGACACATGGCCAAGTGCACATGCAGGAGCGTTTAGTGGACTCTGGGGACAATGGGACCGATAAGCAGCATCCCCCACGTCAGGGGCTCTTCCTTCTGAGGCGCTGGGGAGGCAGACTGGCGCCAGGGCCAGAGGCCCAGAGAAGGAAGGAGCCCATGTCCTGCCACTTAACATCTCCTAGATGTTCTTGTTTCTGGTATTTTCTTTTCCATAGAATGGAGACCGTTCCATGTTTGGGTTGCACTCTGATGAAATGCCAATACCTTACCGAATTACAGTATGTTTATGACCTGGAATGCAGATAAATTTAGCCACTGCGGTCAAAGATGGATCCCTGCCACTGAGTGTCAGAAGACAAAGGATTCATTCCGCGTCAACCTATTCTGCATGCACTCCGGCAAACCTCTCAGGGCCGACTAATCAGGTTTACAGATGGCATTTTTGTTGTTGTGATAATGGTCTTTTTTTTTTTCCTTCTAATTTCTACCCCGGTCACATTGTTTGTAATGAAAGGTGAACAATGCTCCTAATCAAACGATGGTATAAAAATACCCCAGCGCGGTTTCGCCCTGGAGAACTGCCAGGCGGGCTGCAGCCACGGCCTCGTTTCCGACTTTTCTTTCCAGACGCCCCCGCGGTACAGCAGGAGCTGCTTCCGTGTGACCAGTGGCACGTGCCCTGGCTAACCTGACCTGAATAGTGCCATCTTCCACCATCGACCTCAGCGTGGAGGAGAGGCCCCCGGCTCCCTGTGGAGCAGGACCAGGGCTGCTCCCCACCGCCTGTCCCGGGGCCTTCCTTCCTTCCTGTGTGCGGGCAGGACCGCGGCCCGCGGGCCCGGGAGCTGGACCTGCGTTGGGCAAGTCCTAGCGGAGAAGGCCGAGCTCCCGGAGCAAGCGCCACCACAACGGGTCCCGGGTGTTGGGATGCTTCTATGGCCTAGGAGAGGAGGCCCGGCCCCCCTGGAAGCTGCGGGGACATCCACCCCGGGAGCTCTGCTTCCTTCAATCAAGGCTCCTTTGAATCCCGAAGAGTAGATGTAATCTGACGAGCAGAACAGCACAGATTCACCAGAAAACAAGCACCGTGAGTCACGGATGTGACATACAGACCTCCACTTGCGGGGCATTGCGCCTACCTGAACTCCTACCTGAACTCCGCGGTGGAGCTGGGGTGCAGCCGGGGTCGTGCTTCTCTGCGGTGGGTCCTGCTCCAGGCACCGGGGGCACAGACCTGCGGCCACGCTGCCAGCCTCTCCCATCATTCCTCGGCACTGTTGAGCCAAAAAGAATGAGAAGGTTCGAAGTCTCAATGCCTTGGAGCAGGTGCACGTTCTCTGAGGGGAGAACATTCACAGGGTGTCCGCTGCGCCCCACCTGCATGCAAGCAGCTGCTGCCCGGCCTTGCACCGCTCACGCTGCACAGGGCCTGCACCGGTGGGGCGGCACAGGGACAGGGCATAGGTGGGGCTCATTGGACGGCACTGGGACGGGGTGGGGGGCGCGGGGGGAAGGCACAGGGATGGAAGTGGTGGGTGCAGGTGGGCGGCACAGGGACGAGAGTGCAAGGACAAGGGTCACAGGGCAGTGGAGCCTGAAGGCATCCATGTGCAGCAGGTGTGCAAGGCTGGGGCAGTCTGGCTGATGAAACGATGGACACAATAGTGAGGGGGACAGGGGTGAGGGGGAGGCCACAGGTGACCAGGGTCACTGCCTGGGTGTTTTGTTCAGGGCAGTGCCAAGCCAGCAGAGATTCTCACAACAGGCACTTGTCCAGAAGGATGGCTCTGGGAGCGAGGTGGAGAAGGACGGAGTGAAGGGGGCTGTAGCCGGGGACAGAGTAGGTGAGTCAGGATAACACTGGCATGTCTGGGAGATGACACAGTGGGACAGGACAGGAGCCCCGCAGCTCCCGAGTCCCCGGCCTGCATGCCGGCTGGCACGGGGCCATAACTCAGGTCCTGAGGGACAGGCGATGGGTCTGGGTTTTTGCTTTGTTTTCCAGTCTGTGTCTGAGTGGTGATCCTTTCAGGCTGAGTCCTTGGACTGTCAACCCCACCGCCCACCTTCCAGGAGGTGAAACACACTGCCGAAAACCACGGTGCCCTCCTGACTTCACCCACGCAGTGAGATAGATTCCTGCGTATTCAGACATGAAGGTCACAGCTCAGAAGCTGGAGGTCATAGCTGGTACTTGCTCACTGCAGCTGCAGGATCGGCTTCTTCTCTTAGGGCAGAGGCAGAGGAGGGTGGGTCAGTGTGGGACATGCCAGGCACCCACCCAGGCCCCTGTAGCAGAGAGGAGAACCGGTGGGGCCCTGGACACGGATGCTCCTGGAGCGTTGGCACCTGACTGGGGACACTGGGAGAGTGTGGGACGTCTGTGCTGGGACAGGCCAGGGTATGCGGTGATGCACCCTGAGCACCCGCGCGGCCTGTTCCAGGAGTGGGGGCCTGACCGCTGAGCATTGGGGGCCAGGGGGCCCCCCTGGTCATGGAGGGTGCAGCCCGGGCAGGTGCCCCAGGGGCAGGAGCGCCTCAGAAACTGCCTTTTCAAGGAGCAGGAGGCAGGCTCATCTGCCAGGGCTTGGGAGATCAGAGATCCTCCTCTGCTTCAGGGGCAGAGACCTGCGGAGATCCTGTCATGGTGGGTGAAGGGCCGCTGCCTGTGGGGTGGGGTTGTGGGTGGTGCAGAGACCCCACCAGAGACTAGCATGGAAGCCTCGGTGGTAACCACGTTGCTATCTGGGTGGCAGCCTCGGGCAGTGTGGGGGCCACTGGGGAAGGCCCACATGGGATGCATGGAGCGTGGTGCTGGGAGGTGGCAAGAGGACAGGCCTGGGGCCGAGAGTCCTGCGCAGATTTGAGGCTGGTTAATCTACTAACAACTTTGTCAGCTTGGACTTTTTCTAAGATCTTTCTCTGTTGCCAAACGTGGTTTCACGGGCGTTTGCTCCTCACTAGCGTGCACTGTACCGCAGGTAGACAGGGGGGCAGAGGCTGGCCCCGTCCACGCCCCGCGGGAAGCCGGCCCTGTGGCTCCACGGCTCTGAACGCTGCAGCCCATCCAACCCCACCTCCGCCCCGGCCACTGCGGGACAGTCCTTATGTCACGGAGATGAGCTCGGGAGGAACGTGATGACTCGGGCTAACGGTCTCACAGGCCTGGGCCGCTCCTCCGGTGACAGGAAATAACATCAACCAAGTAGCAATTTCATTTAATTTAGCTCATTTGCTTGGTGCTGCATCAGGGAGCTTTGGGCCGAATTCTGCTCATAACCTTAGAAGGAGGAAGGCAGCATGATGTTAAATAAATGAATTCTGTCAAGAATATCCAGGGAGGCACCGGAGGGGACAGAGTGCTGCTAACTTCGAATGGAGTTCCGTTCCCGTCTTTTGTTGATGCTGCCGAACGGGAGAAGTCAGTTAAGTTCCAGAGGTGACGGGTGTCCTCGCCCTTGGGATGGACCTCTCCGAATGGCCAGAGCCCGTGCCTGCGGCCTCCCCACCCTGCACACTGAGGCTTCGTGCCAGCTCACACGGTGGTTGAAACCGAAGTCTTCCTTGACTCCCAACTGTTGGGATGGGTGTTTTCTTTTAATCAAAGCTTTTGGCTGTGATGCTGAGGACACCACATCAAGCAAATCCTTCCCCTGCACTAGGAGCAGGGTGGACGCCCAAGCAGCGTGTGACAGTGAAGGGGACACGGAGCTGGCAGCTGGCAAGGGCCCGCGGACTAGGCTGGAGAGTCGATTACTTCTTGATGTGTGAGACCTTCACACGGAGAATCGACAGGACAGGGAAGCTGAGGAGAACCCACCTGTCAGTGGGATCATAAAGACTACAGAGCATCTCCGTAGAGCATCTCCGCAGGGCCTTCAGTGCAGCAGGTGCCACGGGCACGGGCACAGGTTTGCAGACACCTCAGAGACCGGGGATGCCACGCGGTGGGCTGCTCCTGCCCCTTGTGTCTCTAAAGACAAGACTGAAGCAAAATGCAGGCCCTAAATTCAGAAGACTCAGATTCTTTATGGGAAAAAAAAATCATGGACATAAACATGAAGACCTACATCCCAAGTCCCACTGGCTGTGGGTCCAACAGGCATTCAGAGGAAAATGAAGTAGAGAAACCGAGTCCTGCACACTGGTCGCCTGGCTTCCGGGGCTGGTTTACTTTGGGAGAAACAGGCATGAGCCTCTGGGGACAGCACACAGGCTCCCAAAAAGAGGGCCAGACTCATCCTGGGAGAGACATGAAGCAGGAAGAGTGTCCAGGGCAGGAGCAACCAGGCTCCTCCTGCACAGAGAGAGGCTCCCTGACAGTCCTGTGCGTGCCGACCGTCTCCATCCCAGGCCCGGAGCTAAGCAGAGCGTGTGCCACACAGATGACCATGTTCTGTTTTCTAATCATCAAAAATGATCAGGAGGGACTTAGCACACGAACAACAAAAATGTTACAGGCTTTATCTTACTGACATGTTACGTCTAACAATTCCCAATGTGAAAAAAAGAAGTTTTTAATTTCATCTCAGTGATGTTCGGAAACACTGGTGGTGCTTGGCGGCAGCCCTGGCCAACAGAAGGTCGTGACCTCAGTGATCCTACCTGCTGTGCACCACTAACCCCGCAGCAGTGGTAAGGACCCCAGCGGGGCTGGAAGTCTGCTCTGACGTCTGTCCGACAGCTGCCGTAGGAGCCATTCCTGCAGCGGAGCAGGTGAGCAGTGCGGCACCCAGGCACTGCCTCACCGCCGCCCGCCGGCTGCTCCTTCTACCAGCCGGTGCTCCTCGGAAGCTCCGTGGGAAGGTTCTGGCTGCCCAGGAAGGCTGTGGTGCGCGACTGGGGAGATGTGGCTCTCCAGGCCGCCCGCTTGCTGTTGGTGACAGTCCACGTGTGTAGCTGTGGCCAGAAGCACCAGCAACGTCCACAAACACGTTAATACTTGATTTAGGAAGCAGTACAAATAGCCCTACGTTCATCTACAATTGAATGCAACTAACTTGGGTGCGCTGAACCTTGGGAGGGTTATTCAAGGAGCGTTGGGAGTTGGAAGGCTCGGTCCTGCCGTGAGGCCCTAAGGAGAAGTCTGAACAGGTGGTAATTTAAGGATAGGGAACTCACAAGTGCACTAGGTTTCCAGACTTGCCTCCGTAACAAATGACCACCCCCCGAGGAACTTAGGACAATAGAGGTGCGTCCGCTCATGGTCCCGGAGGCCAGCGTCCGGGATGCAGGTGTGGGCGGTGGCGCCAGGGCACAGGCTCTAGGGCAGGGCCTGCCCGCCTCTCCTGCTCCCGTGGCCGCCGCGGCGCCCCCACCGTGGCTACAGTTGTGCATCTGCAGACGGCCCCTGCTGTCTCCACGAGGCCTTCTTCTCCTGCAAGGACTGCCGTGGCACGTGGGGCCCACCTGGGGCCCCTGGGGCTGCTGTTCAGCCCGAGGGCAGCAGGGGCCGGCGGGTGGGAGTGGAACGCACGATGTTCCCTCCCCTTCCAGCGTGACAACACACCTGCAGGCAGTTGCCTCGGATGCACAAACGTCTGTGCCAGGTTTGCCAGAACCGATCTGGAAGCAGCGGGGGGCATGAGGGTCTTTGGGGTGCGGGTGAAGGGGGTGTCACGACGGCGGGGCAACCACGGGCAGACTGAATACTCGCTGGCACATGCCAGCTGGGGGAAGGCATGGCCAGTAAGGTAGACCTCGATACAGCTGTTTTGAGAAGTGCAGGAACCTCATGAATTTATTACTCATTAGTAACAAATTAATATTCAGTAACATTAGTATTTATTATGACTAAACGTTCGTGGGCGCGGGGACTGAACCTCGTGCGGGATAGGAGGACGGGTCCCCGCCACATCACTGGATGGGCAAAGAGAGAGGCCTGGGACGGCCCAAGGACCAGCACGGCCGCAGCCCCGAGTGGCTGTGGCTCCACCTGCCCGATGCGCGGGAGCGCTACCTGTGCCAGTCTCAGGTGAAGGACAGCATTCTCCATCTCCAGTTCAACTATCCGCTCTTCTTTGGCCTACAACCAAGGACCCAAAATGGGAAATTATCAGTGTAATTGATATTCATCAGTAAGCATTCTACCCTCAGAAGGAAGCGAGCACCCACATCAGCAAAGATCTGCGGGGGGGGGAGGTGGTCGGCTGGTGTCGGGGCCGCTTGCCACATGGAGAGGCACCCCCTGCCCCGAGGCTACGACCCGTGCTCCAAGTGTGGTCGCAGAATCCCACACTGTGGGACGTAAACTATACCCCAATCCAGTTGCCCGAAAAGGCCCCACCCCAAATCTACCGGAGTCTGCATGTAAGCTAGTGCCGGGTGACCCCCGTGCAAGTGAAGGCCCAGAACACACTCCCTTAAGGACTCTGCTCATCAAAACCAGCATTTCTTTCCCTGCATTAACTCTTATTCAGTAGCGGTGTGTCAGCAATCTGTCACGTGCAGGCACTTGTCTGGGTGCTGTGGACACCGCTGCGAACCCATGAGGTGTGGGGTTCCCATCCTCGTAAGTGAGCTGGGGGAGCGACACCACGGCTAAGACAGTGATGTGGGTTCAGAGACAGGGCGGCCGCCCGAGGGGGAGGAGGGCTGGAAGGGCCAGCGAGGAAACCCAGAGCAAAGGGGAAAGTTCGTGCAAGGGCCCTGAGGCAGGAAGGAGTTTGGTGAGTTCAGGGGCAGAGAGAAGGTGAGACTCGGGAGGATGGGGTTCTAGGAGGAGGGACAACAAGGAAGAAGGGAGTTTTGTCTGCAGCAGAGGAGTTTAAATATGAGCTATTTACAGTAAACGCTGAGAGAGCCAGCAGCTGGAAGCCTCGGTGGACAGGAAAGCATGGGGTTGCAGGAAGGCGGCTCAGGGACCATCCTGTCTGTGCAGAGTCCCTCCCCAAGCCCGCTGCCTCTTAGAAAACTATGATCACTTTAAGGGCAATCTCTTTGGTTATAAAATCAGAAATCTGGGTATCTAGGCTTTCTGCTACCATGTTCAGCCAATTTTACCTCTTTTTTTTTTTTTTTTTTTTAAGAAACACTGAATATTTCCACAAAAGTCCACTTTTGGCCTCCACTAAGATGTGACCCCTTTGTACCCAGGCAGCTGCAGGAGCTGATGCCGCCCCTGCCTGCAGCTTCCTGGGGCTGTGGTTCACAGAGGTGCAACTCGCCTGCCCACACTGCACAGGCCAGAGGCTTGAGGACACTCACAGTTGTTCCAGCATCACCGAAATTCATCTACTATTCCATCACCCTGAAAGGACACCCACCCTGTGGCCGGCACCCCTGACTACCCCCAACCCAGTTCTAGGAAAGCACTAACCTCCTGACTCTATGCACCATAGGATACGGAATCCCCTATGAGTAGCTTCCTTCCCAGGGCACCCGGTTCCCACGGCTGAAGCGTGTGGCAGCACCTGCCAGCACTTCATTTATCTCCCGGGACTATTTGATTGTAACAGCTGTGCCCCGTGTAATTCTCCACTCATCAGGTGGAAGACGTTCGGGCCATTTCCAGGTTTTGGTCATTGTGAGGAGGGAGGCTGTGATGTTCCTGAGCGAGTCTTGGTGGGACACACTTCCCTCTGCCTGGGTGTGAATCTAGGAGGAAGTGCGTGCGGCACCTCTGGTTAGCACTGGAGGACCTGCCAGCCCGTCCCACCTGCAGTGCCTGGTGATTCCAAGCTGGCCACACGCTTGCCAATACCCAGTGGCTACCTCTCTGGTGGCAGCCATCCGAGTGGGTGGGAAGTGGCGTGTCCTTGCGATTTGATCTGCATGGCCCTGAGGGCGACTGCTGACCGTCATTTTCAATGTGCAAGTCACACACTCCTTGGTTAAACTCCCTCCATTAAACATTTTATTATCTTTGACGATATTGTAAATGGAATTATTTCCTAATTTCATTTTTGTTTCTTTTTCACTGCTATGATGTAGAAATACAATAGATTTTTGCACCTGGATCTTGCATCCTTCAACCTTGCTGAAATCACTTACTAGGGCTAATAGTGTTTTTTGGTGGATTCCTTAGGATTTCCTACATATGAAGTCATGTCATCTGCAAATGGAAATTGTCTTCCTCCTTTGTGATATAAATACCTTTACTTCCGTGGTCTCGCCTAACCACGCTGACGACCACGTCCAGGAAGATGGTGAATGGAAGTGGTGAGAGCAGATCTGTTCATCTTCCTCCTTCCACCTTAAGTGTGTCAGCTGAGGGGTTTCATGAACGTCCTGATAAAGTCAGGTCGAGAAGTTGCCGTTTGTTCCTAGGTAGCTGAGTGTTTTTATCATGAGAGGGAGCTAAATTTTGTCAAAAGCATTTTCTGGATCTATTGAAATGATCATGGGCTTGTCCTTTCTTCTGACTTTGGAATGCTAGACCATTTGGGGATGACTCCCACTTGATCATGGTTATAATCCTTTTTATATCCTGTCGGAGTCAGTTTGCCTGTATTTTTTTTTTTTTTTGAAGATTCTTACATTTATATTCAAAGTAAGACTGCTTGAGTTTTTTTGTGAGGTTTTCATGTGGTTTTGGGATCAGGGCCATACTGGCCTCATGGAATGGGAAGAGTTTCATCCTTTCTATTTTTCCAAATAGTTTGTGAAGGATGGGTATTAATTCCTCTCTAACTATTTGGTACAACTCCCCAGCGAAGCCATCTGGGCTTGGGCTTTTCTCTGGGAGATCTCTGATTCCTCAGGTAGCCCCAGCGCACTGCAGCTGTGTTCATGTCTCCCACTTCTTCTTGAGTTGGTTCTGGTGATCTGTGTTTGCAGGAGTTGGAGCATCTCGTCTAGGTTAAGTTGTCAGCATTGTTCACTTCATTTCTGCAAGTGGGTACTAATGCCATCCCTTCTATTCTTGATCCTATTAATTTTATTAGTCAAACCAAGGGTCATCAGCATTGTTCATCTTTGCACAGGGCCCACTTCTGGTCCTGTAGGTTTTCTGTATAGTTTTTCAGGCTCTGGTGCACTTGTTTCTGCTCTCGTCTCTGTTGCACATTCCTTCTGCTGCCTTTACCGTCTCGCTTCCCTGCTTCATCCAGTGTCTTGAAGCGGAATTTGAGGTCGTTGGTCTGAGAGCTATCTTCTTGTTTACATAGGAATTTATGGCTATGAACGCTCTCAGGTGTGGCTTTAGCTGCATCCTGTAAACTTGGCTATGTGGCATCTTCATTTTCATTCCTTTCAAAATACTCCCTGACCACCTTTGTGATTTCTCCTTTCACTCACTGGTTATTTAGGATTGTCTTGTTTAATTTTCACCTATTTGTGAATTTCCCAAAATTATTTTTATTGTTAACTTCTAGCATCCCTCTACGGTTACCAGAGAACATACTTTATATGCTCTTTATCTTTTTTTTTAATTTTTATTTATTTATGAGAGTCACAGAGAGAAAGAGAGAGAGGCAGAGACATAGGCAGAGGGAGAAGCAGGCTCCATGCACTGGGAGCCCGATGTGGGATTCGATCCCAGGTCTCCAGGATCGCGCCCTGGGCCAAAGGCAGGCGCCAAACCGCTGCACCACCCAGGGATCCCTGCTCTTTACCTTTTAATGTGTTCAGGCTTCCTCTGCAGCCAGTACATTGTCCAACTGGGAGGGTGCACAACGCACACATGAGAGGAGTATGTCCTTCTGCTGCGTGGACTGGGATTTTGTGCACATCTGCCTGTCAGGTTGGGTCAATACTGTCGTTCAAATTGTCCATCTCCCTGCTGGTCCTCTGTCCAGACTGTCGGTCCATTACTGAGAGGGGAGGGTGCACATCTGCCACTATTATCTTTGAATTGCCTTTTTTTCTCTTCAATTCTACCAATTTGGGGGCCATGTTCTTAGCTGCACATAGAATTGTCCCTTCTTATTCTTTTTTTTAAGGATTTTATTTATTTATTCATGAGAGACACAGACAGAGGGAGAAGCAGACTCCATGCAGGTCTCAATCCTGGGACTCCTCCAGGATCACACCCCAGGCTGAAGACAGGCACTAAACCGCTGAGCCACCCAGGCATCCCAGAACTGTCCCATCTTTTGATGGATTGACATTTATGTCATGATCAAATGTCCCTCTTTATCTGCAGTAACATTGTTTTCATCTGAAAGTCGATTTTGTCTGGTGTTAGCACAGTCGCTCAGCTTGTGTGTCGCTGACAGTAGAATGATGTGTCTTCCTCCACCCTTCTGCTTACAACCTGTCCATATCTCTGATTCTAAAGCAGGTCCCCTGTCAACAGACAGCATGCAGGTACGTGTTGCTTCTTACCCAGCCTGACAGTAGCTGCCCTTGGAGTGACGGTGTGTCCATTCATAATGAATGTCACTGATGTGGGTTTATGCCCAACATTTCATTTTGTTTTCTATGTGCCTCGCATCCTGTTGGTTCCTCATTTCCTGCCTTCTTTTGCAGTAGGTGGATATTTTCTGGCGTGAAATCTTAATTTCTTTGATGACATTTTCTACTAGTTTTTGAATAATTTTCTTAGTGGTTGCTCAAGGGCTCATCTGTACCTTGAACCTGAACAGTCTACTTCACATTTACAGTCAGGTTCTAGTGAGATCCAGAAATGCTCCTGTTGTAACTACAATCTATGGCTCTATCTGTTGTGTTAGTACCCATCACATCCATGTATATTACAGATGCAACAATGCACCGTGATCATTGCTACTTTACCTCATTGCATGTTCGTTAAAGAAGCTGAGGGGAGAAGGGACAGCAAGTATATATTTGTAGGGTTTGCTTTGCTGGCCTCCTTCACCATTGACTTCTCTTCACTTGGTCCTGTGCATTCAAGCTACCATCTGGTGTCATTGCCTTACTCCAACAAAACTTTGCCCCTATCCATGTCCTTTGTGTTACTTTTGTGAAATATATTCCTGTTATCGTTCCAACAACACAGTTATACGCTATTGTTTTACACAGTTGCCTTTTAAATAAGTGAAGGAAAAAAAGAAGAAAAATACACCTTTACTTTGTCCTGTATAATTACATGACTGTCTTTATTGGAGTTCTTTGTGGATTTGTGTTTCTGTGTGGGGGCACCTGCTTTTAGCCTGAGGGACTTCTTTAGCATTTCTTACAAGACAGGCCTGCTAGCAACACATTTTCTCCGATTTTGTTTATTTGGAGTTTTTTTTCTTTCTTTTTTTAAGATTGTGTTTATTTATTCATGAGAGACACAGAGAGAGAGGCAGAGACAGAAGCAGAGGGAGAAGCAGGCTCCCTGCAGGGAGCCCGATGTGGGACTTGATCCCAGGACCCTGGGATCACAACCTGAGCCAAAGGCAGACGCTCAACAACAGAGCCACCCAGGTGCCCAGAAATGCTTCTCTTTTGCCTTTGTTTCTATAAGACAGTTTGGCTTGATGTAAGATTTGTGGTTGGTTGGCAGGATTTTCCTCTTTCAGCACTCTGAACATGTCTCCCAGTGCCCTGACCTCAACTCCGGCTGATGCGAGCCTGCTCATAGCTATCATGGACTGACATGGCTAAAGATTCTCTCCCTACTTCTCTTTATTTTTACTGTGATGCAGGGGGTGTGGTTCTCTTTGTATTTATTCTAATTGGAGTTCATTAAGCTTCTTTTATGTTTACCAAATTTTAACAAATTTGGGGAATGTGAGCAATTATTTCTTTGAATGTTTTTCCTGCTCTCTTGCTCTCCCTTCCTGATACTTCCAAGATGTATATGCTGGCGCGCTTTTGGTTTCACACCTTTTCCAGAGGTTCTATTCATTTCTCTCTCTCTCTCTTTTTAAATATTTTATTTATTCATGAGAGACACAGAGAGAGAGAGAGAGAGAGAGGCAGAGACACAGGCAGAGGGAGAAGCAGGGAGCCTGACATGGGACTCGATCCGGGTCTCCAGGATCACACCCTGGGCTGCAGGCAGTGCTAAACTGCTGCGCCACCAGGGCTGCCCTCATTTCTCTTTTAATTGCATAATTTCTACCAATCTGTTTGCTGATTCCTTTTTTGTCCATTCAAATCTAGTCTTGAATCCTCTTGGGAATGTTCTCATTTCAGTTATTTTCAACTCTGGGATTATAACTAAAAGAAAATAATTTCTATCACTCCTCTGATATTTTCTATCTGATAAGAAATTATCATATTTTCCTTCACTTCTATAATGCAGGTTCCTTTAGTCCTTTGAACATATTTATACTGACTGCTTTGACTTATTAATTCCAACATCAGGTTTCCTCATGGGCAGCTCCTGTTCCTGTTTCCCTGCAGTGGATAAGTCTCATTTTCCTGTTTCTTTCATCTCTTAATCATTTGTTGTTGTTGTTGTTGTTGTTGTTGTTGAAAACTGGATGTTTGAGGAAATACATTGTAGAAACTCTAGAGAGTGAGGCCTTTCCCCTACCTGCAGTTTGTTTTTGTTGCTGTTTGTGTGCTTTGTTGAGTGACTGAGCTCGACTCTTCCAGGGAAGTCTGCTTCCCCCTCGGTGGGAAAGACACAGCTGCGGGCATGTGCACAGGCCCTGGGAGATGGCAGCTGAAGTGGGGCTCTTGTTAACCTTCTTTCCCTGATCTCTGTTACCCTGTGTCCCTTGGCATCACAACCATTCCACTAATTATTGATTGTCTTACTGTTTTCAATAGTTGCTTGGTGCATACAGTTTTCCCGGCCTGGTCCAGTTACACTGGGACAGGGGTACTTCTGGAAGGTGGTCTTTGAAATCTGTCCTAACCCCAGACTCTTCTAAGCCTGGAGTAAACTAGGTGGCCTATTGGCTTGCTCCTCATTATGGGCCATATCACTCAAAATTCACCTGTTGAAGTCCCATGTCCAGGACCTCAGAATGTGACCATATTGGGAGACATGGCCATTAAAGGTGTGATTTAGTTAAGATGAAGCCATTAGAGAGGGTTCCAATCCAGTCTGACTGATGTCCTTAGAAGAAGAGATTAGCATGCAGAAGGTGCTCCAGAGATGTCTGCACACAGAGGAAAGAGCACATGAGCGCACCACAAGAAGGCAGCCACACACAAGCCAAGGGCTGGGGCTACACCTTGGTCCCAGATCTCCAGTCTCCAGAACTGAGAACAATGTATTTCTGTGGTTTAAACCACCTGATCTGTTATGGTGCCCACACCAGCTAGTATGTCCTATTAATGAAGAAGAGCTCTTGTTCCTGAACTTCCCCACAATGTGTTTCAGATAAAGTCTGTTCCTCTGGGAAGAGCTTCAGAGCTCTCTCTTCTTATGGTCTGCCTCTCCCCCTGGGCTGAATCTCCAGAAATAAAAATCACCACTCAGGGCACTGGGTGGGGCTGTGGCCTCAGGTCCTCTGTGCTGATGGAACTGAGCTGGGCAAGGGCGGTGGGGATCCGAGTACTCTTGGCCTCTGCTCTGGGGTAAGGCCTCTGTCATGAGTGGGGAACCCTATGAACCCCCAAAGCTTCACCCCACTCATTAGTAATTTAGCCTCTTCAACTGTGTGCTGATGGTCTGTGCCAACTGGTGAGATGGTGACCCTAAGTCGAGAGCTGAGGAGAGGGGTAGGCCCATCTTCTTGGCCACACAAGTCCAGAGTGGACCTTCTGTCACTGAGCTTGGGTAGTGGGATGGAAGGAGCCACAGACTCTCACTGTTCTTACAGAGATTTTTAGCAGATTTCTTGAATATATGTTTCTTCATTTAATGGCTGCCATTAGGGCAGTTTCCAGGGGCTTTAAACCATTTTTCTGGTATTCACCAGATGTGCTTGCTTTGCTTGGGAGCAGGTTCACAGAGGTCCTGGTCTTGCAATCCCAGAAGTCCTGCCCTGCGACTTCCAACTCGATCCTACATCTTCATGCTTGCCCTCCTAAGCACTACTTGCTATGAGTGACATTTTCAACATAAGGATCTGTGTCTTCCCTCTCCTAAAATCTCTTCAATAGTCCTTTCTGGCCCTCAGGATAAAGACAAATGCCCTTGGCTGCTTGACCCTGCACAGGCTGCCCTCCTCCCACCCCTCAGCCTCAACCAGTTGCTGTGTCTCGGGCGCCCTGCCAGTTTCTCTGGTGCCAGCCCCGCCCGCCACACACCATGATAAGGCCCTTCTGTCCTTACCCGTCAACCCGTGCCAGATGGCACCCTACCATCTCAGCAGAGCTCAGCTCCACCCCACACATAGGAGGGTCCCCCACTCTCCCATTTAGCCAGGGTTGCACTAGAAACCCTAATGAGACTGGCTCCCGTCTGCAGCATGATCATGGGGCCCCTGTCACGGTTTGCATTTGTTTTGTGACTGCTGATTCCTTATTCAGGGGTATACTGCACAAGAGCAGGGGACAGAAGGATGGGATGTGAGGTTGCTTAACCACTGTATTCTGCGTTTAACATGGAAAATAGTAAATGTTCAGTAAGTGCTGGGCGGATGACACAGGTGCCCCAGGGGAGGGGCAGTGAGGCCTCAGGTGGGGGGTGGGGATGGGGTGGGGTCAAGACGGAAACGGACTAGGGCCTCACACCCTACAGAGCTGAAGGTGGAAGGTGGCAGGGCCTCTGCCCCATGCGGTCATGGGGTACCATCACCCCAACCCTCCCACGCTGGCCACGCCCCCAAGGCTGAGGCGGGAGGGGGTGGTGGGCCCCGGGTGGGTGGGGCTGCAGGTGTGGCTGCAGCTGCGTCCACCTGCACCTGCTCACCTGCACCTGGCGCTGCAGCTGCCGGGCCTGGTGCTCAGAGAAGCGCCCCCAGCGCCTGGTCTGCGCGGGCATCGCCAGGCCGACCCTCCGAGGACCGCTCCTCGTGGGTGGGCGTTGGCCTCCCCCGCGGTTTCCACGGTGACGGGGGGGGAGGGTGGGGCGGGGCAGGCGGGGAGGGGGAGGGGGGAGGGGCGGCCACGTCTGAAGCCTATTTCCTAAATACCGTGGGTGTCCCAAACCCCGCATAATTACAAGCCTGTCTGGGTGGTGCAGAGGACGGACTCCTGTCCCTTCATTTCTGCATCTGCCAAGTGACCACGGCTTCCCGGAGCGTAGGAAGGCCTGCGGAGAGGGGTCATCTGTGCAGGGACTCAGGTCCGCAGCTGCTGCCTGGATGGAGGCACAGAGTGGGCAGGCAATCAGCACCCTCTTTCCACAGGGCCTCCCGGGAAGGGGCTGCCCACACCTGAGGAGTGACCAAGACGGGCCACGGGGTCGGGGTCCACAGCAAACAGCGCCATGGGGATGGGCGGAGGCCAGGCACCAGGGTGGGGCCTGCCCCCGGGCTCCTGCACGGATGATGCACACACAGCCCCGTGTGACAGGTGCACGCGTGCGCGCTACGGTGCTCCCGGTCCTAGAGGAGAGCCCCTGGGGCCTGGCACCAGGACAGGCGGCCTGCTCGGCTGTGGTGGCCGGGTGTGGCGGTCCCTTCTCCCGCCCTGTGTCCCTGTGGCCACGGCACCCGCCCCACACAGCTCTCAAGGCCAATTCCGGGGACACAGCCCGGCACTTTCATCAGAACCGGCGCCTCCACCACAGTGGGTACAGGCCAAGGCTGCGGGCAGCAACCAGCCCTCCCTGAGGCTGATTCTGGCCACACCCTGGTTCTGGAGGCTTCCCACGACAGAAGCAACTGCCTCATGAGCTCGTTTCTGCGCTGGCGGCGTATGGACAGGACGCTGTTCTAACATTTGGGCTAAATAGAATATATGAAATTTACTTCCCTGGGCGACACCCTGGCCCTCGCGGGGGGCAGGCGGCTCCAAGGGATGAGGCAGCTGCTAGTTAGCGACAGACCCAGGTGGTCTCTGTCCTGTGAGGCCCCCTGCTGTGCTCTCTCCCCACGCCACCAAGCCGCACCCCCAGAGCCACGCGAAGCCTGGGAATGTGCTTTCCGAGTGCACGGCCCTCCTCCCTGGCGCTGCTGCCTTCCGGCCTGGCCCCGGGCTCTTGAGCCCCTGCAGGGGACACTCTCATCGGCCGGGGGGTCTCCTCTGCCTGCAACAGCCCCTCCTGTCATCAGGGGCCCCACCAGGAGTTAGAATGGGCACCCTGTGCACCTGCCATCTACAAACCATTTCCGTAGCAGGGGACCTGCTTTCCTGCACCTGTGGGACACTTGGAACCAGCGTCCCCGCTGACCCGACACAGCAGGTGCTCATGAGTTCTATTTGTGAAATAAATTGTGAGGAATGGCCTTGCATGTCCCACCAGGGAGCTGCACGCACATCCTCTGGGGTGCCGTGACTGAATAAACTGGAGAGTGGCTGTGCACTGGAACCCGTCCCCCGGTGTCTCCCTTCCCGTGGGACCCTGGTGCAGGTGATACTCGGGTGCGGAGGCCAGGCTGTGGCTGCTCCCACTGCCAGTCTCTAACGCTGGCTTCCCACGTGGGGTGCTGGGCTGGCTGTTGGCAAAGCGGCCCCTCCCGATCTCCACTGGGGTCCCGATCTCTGGGCAACCAGGTCAGGCCCCGTTTCGAGGCTGGAGCTTAGGATCCTCTCTGCAGCCCCCAGCAGTCTCCCATGCGATAGAGCAGCAGAAATCCATCTCCAGCGGCACCGGCTGGGACAATTTGCAGTGAAAGCCTCGTCACCCCCATGTGAGGCCGCACAGCAGTGCTCCTGGAGACAACCTGAGTCCTGAGTCCATGTGAATACGGTCCTGTCTCTGTCCTCCCACATGGGAGCAAATGCCATCACTCCAGCATGGCAGCAGCCGGTCCCACCCCAACATTCTCCCCCAGCATCTGCAACCCTTAGACAGCCCCTCCCTCAGGACAGACCTTGTAGAAATGCCCAGCACGTCCGCTCCAGGGCCACACAGGAAGGCTGACAACGGGGCTGGGAGAAGCCCCTCCAGGAACAGCGAGCACCTGGCCCTGCTGCGGCGCCCTCCCATGAGCCACCTCAGGCCGGTCCACACCATCTACTATTTACAGGGTGTGTTCAAGAATCGAGAGGTGCTGAAGGTGGCATGTGAGTGTGAGGCAGCAGGTCGGCTGACCTGTCGGGCAGGTGGTGAGAACGAGGCTGGGGCGCTGTGCGTGGGACAACATGGCCAGAGTGGCTGTAGCATTCGGGGGCGGGGGGCCGTGGGGCAGTGCAGAGAGGTCCCACAGGTGAGCGCACAGGGGAAGGTGATGGGAGGCCAACTAAAATAACAGCGGACACACTTAAATACATACAAAGTTTATTAAAAATAGATTGCAAATGAAGTACAGTAGAAACGGGCAAGTACAGCAGTCGTGACGGCCCCACAGTGACGCAGTTACGAAGAGCACGTGTTCACATTTGACCCGACGGCCCCAGGGTGGCCCCACCCACCTGCTTACAGGCCTTGTGACCACACACAGACACCCCGTATATCAATATTTACATGTATTTGCAGGTACTTACGTGTATTTGCCGTTTTTCTATATATTAACACAAAAGTAAATCATCTGCATCTTTTTCGTGAAAGAAAGTGTGGGTTCAGTCCCCGTAAGGCGGCCAGTGTTCTCGAGTGATCTGGGAGGGGCCTGCTTTTCCTGGGACCTCCGGAGCAAGCACGCGCATCCTTCATAAACACTTAGAACCACTCTACTCTCTTCAACAAGGGGAATGGTGAGAGCACACTTCCAAATGAGAACCCTGATAGACGTAAAAATATTTACACTCGCTCAACGATTTATCATACAGCTCTTATTAAAGTGATTTCTATGGCTAAAAAGCCTCTCCCTCTTCTATTTGAAAGTGTGCATATTTTTCTAACATATATATTTGTAAGAGAACAATCTGGTACATAAGAATCATCAAGATCCCACAGCAGGGCTTTGTCAAATAGAAAATTTGCTCATAATCACAAAGTAATTTAGCACTTTCACAGCACACAGTATAAAACGAAGTGAGATCCATCTCCCAGCATCAGCCACGCGTTCACAGCTGAAGAAACAACAGTGATCACCAATGACTCAAAATGAAAATTAAATAACTCTATGCGGTGTAAAAAAATAGCTTGAACTGCCAAACAAGCCCCTGACATTGTAAGTCACAGATGCCACGTGTCACCAAACCTTCCTTCTCAGACAGCACATGGAGGTGAATCTTTCTTCCTCGAATTTAAAATCTCTGAGCAACAGTCGTGCTCAAGTGTCACTACGAACCTCCCATCCCTCTCAGATACTTCTCTTTCTATTCACATCAACACGGCCCAGCTAAAGATATCCTTTCATAGATTCCCTTGAATATCTGAAAGATTTAGCGAACTTCCTAACTTAATTGCCATCTTTAAAATCACCAATGATTTATTAGTCTAACAATAATCTGGCATTTATAAAAATAAAATATCCTAAGCTTAAATCCTCAAAATTTTCTTCTTGGAGAATTTTTATTTTTAAATCACCTATTTATACCGGGAGGGCTGTCCCTGGTGGAAGGAAGGAGAGGGCCAGTCCCGACAGGCAACACCTCCCTTTCAGGCTGTGTGAGTCTGAGCTGCCTCGGGCCCACCCAGTGGGGACACATGGCGCGGCCTCATGTCTTCTCTCCTGGATGGGGACAGCTCGCCCTCCCCGGGAGGCTGCTGCCACTGCTACTCAATAGTGCAAACAAGGTCTGGGCAGCGCCAGCCGGTTCCCGCCTGACGGCCGCAGTGCTGTCCGTGACAGAGCACCACGCATGGGGGTGAGAACACGTGTTCTCACTGTGCTCTCCTGCCCTCAGTTCTCCCCTCGCCCACTCAGACTTTAAAAAAACAAAAAACTTATCTTCACATGAGTCAGATAATTAAGAAATTAGACAGTGTTTTACATTGTAGAAATGATAATCTCTTGGTGAGACAAGAGACATTCTTGGAAGGGGACCATCCCGGGATCCCAGCCGGCTCCAAAGCAGTGCTCCCGTGACTCAGCCCTGTCGCGTCCGGGCCCGCCCTCCAGAGCCGCGCCAAGGGGACCCTGGGTGTGCGCGCACGGGCACCGCGTCCTTGGCTCACTTGGTGTTCAGTTCGTTTTCCAGTTCTGTTAATTTACGAGAAGCTTTTACTTTATTGGACACGTCCTGACCTTGTGAGAACAGACGCTGGCGCTCTTTGAATGTCAAGTTTTCAGGGGCTCCAGAGCTCCCAGGTAAATCTGCCTCGTGGCTGCAGGAGAGGGAAATGCAAGACATCACCGGTCAACGTGGAAATAACCTGTCAACAGCTAGATAACTTTACACATTGGGTGATTAAGTACAATTTCCTTAATTTGCCACAACCCTCTCCATAAAGACAATCACTGGGGCTGTACTCAGAGGCATGTAGGAAAACAGGGCAGCATGTTCTCCTGACTAAAATGTTAACTTTCTCCAGCCACATCCCACTCTCAAAATGCCGGTAACTTTCATTTTAGAAGACAGGGAATTCTTAATAGGTTAGTTTACTAAAGAGATACAGCTACTAACATGTCATTTTCATGAGCCCGCGGGTACATGGTGGATGCCTCCGTGTACCCGAGAGACATCCATCAGTATACCTACCTTAACAAGTTAGTGTTCAGATACTAAACATTTTCTTGATTAAATTTCAGTGTTCTAAGAACTATCTGGAGAATAGTTTGAGTACGACCTAGGTGAGCGTGCTCAGCAGACGGCAGGCCGGCTGGTGTGCAGCATCAGGTGGGCCTCAGGTAGCCTAGCAGGAGGTCTGCACACTGCCCTGAACCTCCCACCTTTGCTGGAGGAAGCAGACAGCAGCATGCCCAGTTGCTTCTGATGGTCTGACCAAAAGCCTGGTACCTACATCACTGGTCTGAAACAACTGTATGAGTAAGACAAAAAAGCCTCTAGGCTCATATACTTGTGTACAACGAGGAAGGTCAGAGAGGACAATACAGCCTCCTACAGAACTGGTGTCCCACTGTGTGACGCTGTTTGTCTAGCGCAGCTCTCAATACCTTTTAGACAGTCTTTCTCTCGGGTCCCGATAGGCATCGTGGGTGCCAACAGCTGTCCCGGCAGATCCCAGGTAAGAGTTTGGTCCTTCACCACAAAAGGAAAAGTCCAAGTTAAAGTGACTGCATAATCTCCAAAACTATACTCATGATCAAGATGCAGTGCCCGCAGAGGAGACCGTGGGTGGGAAGCTCACGTCGCTGGGTGGCCCGAGTAACCCAACCAGCAGGCTGTACAGGTGCCCAGCTCTGAGCCGGCCGGGCCATCTGTTATGTGGGCAGGCATGGCCAAAAAGTTCCAATCAGTTAAGATGGGTAATTACCATGAATTCAGGAGAAAAATCCACAGAAGACGGGCTTCAGTGGGGAGACTGTGAGGTACCCCTGACATGAAGAACTTCCTTACAAAACCGCTGAGAGCAAATGTCACCCAAACAGTAAGCAGTGACCACACACCTGCAGTTTCTTTTCAGGATAGCTACTGAATTTTCTTGCTACATAAATGGCTATCATTATTAACACAAAACTTTTTAAACAAATGAGTCACAAAAACCCTATGTCTCATATAAATGCTGCAAATACAAACTCACTGAAAACAAGACCCCGAGCTGCACGGGGCAGAGGAGGCGTGCGTGAGCGTGGGACTCCCAGCCCAGCCCCCAGCCTGGGAATGGCACTGCCCACTTTATCCATTCCAAAGGGTTTAAGTTAAAGATCAAAAGAGATGATGCAGATATAAAATTTTAAATGCATCCAAAGATAAGATACTATTACCACTAATGATATATTATTAAAATCATAGTGCATTGCATCAATACTGATGTACTCTGCTAATTAGGAGATGAGCAAGGAGAAAAAAAAATCTCACGAAGAGCCTTTTGCTTAGGATGATACAGGACAAGGCAGTAAGTGCTCAAAATACTCAGCAAACGCTGATGGCATGGGGTCACACGATTACTACAGTATCTCAACATTAAAATTATCCTTTTTAGACAAGCTGCACAAAAATGAATTTTGCTTCTTTTCCCTATGAAGAGGCATACTGTGCAGACGTCGACGGAGCTCGGTACCCGCTGGGCTCCTCCTTGGGGCACTGCATCTTTCCCATTCCTTAGACAGGTTCCCTGTGATCACCACATGGGAAATCATCCTCCACAAAGACTCAAAAGACAAAACAGACCCGTATCTCCAACGTGGGGTAACCCAGAGCGGGCCTCACAACAATTATCAGCAGAGCGCAATTCTTTTCGATTATAATTCTAAATTTTGTTTTAGAAAATGTCATGTTGCGTCTTTTGAGCTTTGTTTTAAGAATGATACTTGCTTCTTCCGCTGGTAAAAACCAATTCTTCAAAATTGTCAAAGTTGTTTAGAAGGTTAAATACTTTCAGTGGACTATATATAACTTATTACTGCACATTTCAAGTAATTTTCAAAGAGCTCCAATTAAAGAACATTTTTTTTAAATACGTTGCTATGCTAGAATGGGACAGTTTATTCCCATTCCCACGCCGATCCTAGTCCTCAGGGCACCCAGGGGAAGAAAGCAAGTCCACCTGCAGAAGCATGCAGAGTGCTCACAACGGAGAACCGAGCTGAGCCCAGGGGCACGGCCATGTTAGTGGGATGGCGGTGACGAGGTCAGAAACGTTCTGCATTTGGTGCAGACGGCTTTGTACTTTACGAAGGAAGTCTTCAAAGAGGCACGAGCCATCAGACGCAGGATATAACCTGCTCTCCTATGTGGTCTTTTTGGTGTGAAATAAAATAAGGGTTAGTGGTATGAGTGGCAGCCAAGGTGGTCAGAAGCGAAAACCTAGCCCAACGTCGTGCTAGCAAACCGTGTCTGTGTCATGACACGAAACACCTCAAGTTCCGCTTGTAACGTGATGCAAGAGGACTGAAGGCATCTCGCTCCAAAAATTACTACTATCCCAGAAACATCTTTCCAGATCTCAGCAACAGAAATTTTATAAAAAAATTTAATTTTGGCTTCTGAGTGACTCAGTCTCAATATTACATGCTGAGCCTTCGGGGTGGATCAAAGCTCTGACACCAAGGTCACATGTTTTTGATCATTCACCTTCTTTTAGAAACGTAGTCCCGTGCATTGCACTAGGAACAAATAAAACTAAATCTGAGAACATTCGTTGCCGGCATTCTGATTTTAAGATAGTAAGATGAACTTGCCAATTTGTATCCTGGTGATTTACGGTTATATTTTAAACATTCCCCCCCCATGATGTCCGTGCCATCTCGGACACTGGTGATGACAGATATGCCTGTGTGCAGGGCCACCGTCATGCCGGGCAGTCCCGTCAGAGATCGTCAAGGTGACTGCACGCCTGTCTAGGCCGGAGTGCTAGGGCTGTGACGTGCAGGGAATGTCACGTAACAGGAAGGAAGGAAACCAGAGAGAGGGAAAGGGAGTGATTTCACAATGACTGGGTTCTGTGCCCCTGGCGTGAGGCAGCTCGCATTAAAGCGGGCCCATCAACTCAGCAAAGCACCAACTACTCCACCTGAACAACCACGGCAAGTAGGGGTCGTCTTGTAAACCCCTGCCATGTGGCACATAACCCAGAACACGGAGAGTCCTACTCATGTTAAAGGATGAAACTTAGCGTGTGACCAGGACACTACTGGGAAGACTATCTCACTTAGCTTCAGACACCAAAATGGGTGATAAAAACATGTGTTCAACTCAACCTAAGAGTTACGTGAAGAGGCAGAGAATGGAGGCCAAGACCAACAGTACTTCACGTGACTGGGGAGGCACAGAGCATTAATCGACGCCGGACGGCCGGCCTAAGGGACGGAACCTTCCAGGCACAGAGCAGGGCTGGGTTGTTGGGGGAGCTGCCCGAGGGGCTCTGAGCACAGACAGGACTGAGGGAGCGGGCGATGAGCACGCCGAGACTAGTGATCGAATAAAATCACAACTCCCACGCGAGTGTTGATTGAGGGGGTGCAGAGTCCCGATTCCAATCAGGAAGACAAAGAGGGCTTGATTGGCGATCCCACGTTTTACCTCTACCTTTCGAGTGGCTGGGCTGGTAGAAGCCTGGTTTTTTTGGAGGGGGCGGGGGCTGGCCTGCTTTGTGAGCAGTACTGTTGGCTCGGGCCAAGGGGGGCCGGAATGAGGTGCAGAGAAAGATGCCGTCGGAGGCCGGGCGCGGCGGGCGGGGGGGCCGCTGCGGCTCAAGGGCGGCGGGAAGAAGGTGCCCATGGGACTTCCTCGTGCCAGAGTGCTTGTCCTGACCTGCCAGACTGCAGTGCTCCTCCTCCTCCTCCTCCTCCTCGTGGTACGCAACGAGCCTGGCGGTGTACAGGGAGTCTGGGGAGAGGGCCTGGGCCTGGAGGGAGGAGGCGGTCCGCTGAGGCGGGGGAGGAGGAGCGGCAGCCGGAGGGGACGGGGATGGGAGCTCGTAGCCCCGCGGCAGCGGAGGTCTGCACAGACCCGGCTCCTCCGGCTCCAGCAACCTGCGCTCGGCCTCCGCGTGCTGTCTGCGCCTCTCGGCTTCCAGGCGGCTGTAATAGCCTTCTTCCTGACGCCTCTGCAGGCCGAACAGACAAGAGTGCAAAGGTCAGAGTCGGGACGGGCCTTGAGGGGATGAAAGGGCACCGTTACCCTGTCTCCCGTCGCCACACTGACAGTGAGTCCAGAGGACGGCAACTTTCAACGTTAACAGGCTACGACAGAAACGGTCTTGAGACTCACGGACATTCATCCTACGGTGGGTTATGGGCCATGAAACCTCCGAAGCATGGAGCGGACGGACTCTCAGTACTTCAGGCTCCAGCTTCCACTTACTACGCCACCGACCCCAGTCAGTTACTCCTCCAGACCTTCGTTCTCTGCTGCCTCTCTCTCCTTCTGCTCTTGTGGGTTTTAACTTACCTGTTACCACTCGGTTTAAAGACAAAACCAAACCCAAAACAGGCTCTACGTGGCTTTCTACAGCGGGCACGTGCAAGGGCAGCAACCTCGCATGTCTGCTTTCCCTGAACCCCGGGAATTCAGAGAGCCCTTCCTCGACCAGAAGGACGATTAAGTCACCTGGTTTATTTCCAGTTATTCAGAGGAAGTTAACAGAAACCAGAAACTGTAAAAAACATCACTCATTTTCCCAAGGCAACAATCTAACAAATAAGCTTTCCACAGTTGTTAATTTATAATTCAAATCTTAACAAACTCCCTGGCAGACAGAAAATTAGAGAGCCAGGCGTTAATAGCAACAGCAACACGATATTCAAATATATTTTGACACATACTGTACATTTTTTTCTGACATACATCTGCACAAACTACAGTTGACAGAGTTGAAATTATTTTAACATTAAAAAAGGTAACAGCATGGTTCTGTTACAGATTGACAAAAGTTCCAGAACACATGAAAAAAGTGAATGTAAGAAAAGGGATGCAAGATCAGAGAACCATGTGCCTCAACCTGGATGCGGTGTTGTGCTAAGGAGTGGAGTGGACTTCCAATCCATTCAACCAAAGGAAAACTAAAGTCAGGGACCATGCTGGCATCAGGGTCCACTTCATCTCACCGTGTAGGCTTGTGTTTCCTCCCCGCTCCCTCTGGAGGCTCGCACACGACGACAGTGGTCGGCGCGTCCCCTTGAAAGGGAGGAAACTCTCGGAGCAGTGCCAGCCCCAATGCCTAGACCAAACTTTTCCCTTTAACTTCTCACTCTGTGTTGAGACCTTCTGAAGGAAAGACAGTTTTTACCTCATTTTCTACACAAAGTAAGTGTCTACTTGGGGTGGGGAATCAAATCCAGAATGACCTCAGTGGCCTTTACGTCATCAGGAATGTTAGTGTGACATGGAGCACATTTTAAGAGGAAACCAAAATACCCTTTAGTTACACTGAGAGCAGATACAGTTACATGACTCGACAGTTACTCTGCCCAACAGATGAATGGCACATTTTCTATAACAAAGCAAGCCCATCAATTGTGGACATTCGGTATAAAAAATAGGTTATTCAGCTTCTTTTTTACAGTAAGCACTCAGTTCTAGAAGCAGTTCCTAAGACACAAGCATATTTGACATAATCGTGAGTTGGGAGCACACACGCTAGAAAAACCAGGTAGCCCGAGAGCGTCCACAGAAGGCTCACGCTCATGTGGCGGGTCTGTGCGGGCCGTCCGGGCAGGCGGAGGGTCCACGCAGCCACGGGACAGCAAGACAACACACACATCCCAACAGAGAACCCGAGCGGCTCACATTTCGGAGAACTGATTTTGATTCTGACTTATCAGGACATGAGTGAAAGAGTCAAGGGAGACCTAATCCTGAAAGCTCAGACTCCTCCAGAACACTGTAAATCTGCTGGGACACAGCTTTGAAAGATTGACGATAGGCTTTAAGGAATGGTGAAGGTCTAGAAGACGCAGAAGTTGCTAATTTCCATACAGGTACGTGTGCTAGCATTATGTATCTACTTTCATTTAAATGAGTCACATCGTTTCTGTCAATCTTGCTTTTCACTCGTTATATACTCAGATTCTATCGCTATAAAAAAGCTTCCTACAAGTTCTCTTTTGGGGGGAGGAGGAGGGTGCTCTATGAATACAGTTCACTGGACTAGCAAAGGAGGAATGATGAATAAGAACCAAACTTTCCCCCATCGGCAACCGTGGCACTCCCGGCCTCTGCCTTCACAGAAGGGAAGTGGCAGAGGAGATCGGCTTCTCCCAGCCAGCATCCAGGACAGGCGAGCCCTGCAGGGGGCTGCAGGGCACAGCGTCACATGGGCCCCATTTCTCAGAATAGGTCAAATCAGTTGTCACTTTAAAATTCAACTTAAAAATTGCTTTCATAAAAAAATCCACATATGGAAACAAAGTAGGAACTCAGGATATTTATCAGAATTACATCCTAGTTGAATTCTCCTTGTATGGTGTTTTTCATAAGCCATCTGCTCTCCTTCCCATCAACCAGAAGTGAGTGATGTCAGTGAATGATCTGTTTCAAGTGCGGAGTGTTAACGGACTGTCTCACTACGCTCCCGTCGCCTCCCACAGCTCGGACTCCCTCTGACCGACTAGCGCACAGGCATCGCCCTCACGGTAACAGGCTGGACCATGTCCAGGAAAGGGAAGAGCCCGGAGTACGCGGGCAGGTTGCGACAACCAGGCCTATGAGTTCAGAAGCGGGAGAGAGACAAGACTTGGGGGGTAAGAGCATCTGGACACAGTTCGGAAGAGAGGTAGGTGGGCCAGGCCGGGCTCACGTGTTGGGTCCGATAACACAGGTGGGGGTCCAGGCCCTGTTCTGTCTCGTACGTCTGAGGGTACAGGTAAGGTCTAGCCCCTCTGCCCCAGCCCATCGATTGGGTTCAGGCTAACTGGGTAAACTCTAGCTGCCCCTAGAGGACCATAACCTTTTCTTCAGCATCTCGCTTTGCTCTCTCCTCCTCCTGGCGGCGCCGCTCCTCCTCCTGCCTGGCGCGATCTTCTGCTTCTCGCTTGCGCATCTCTTCCAGCTGCTGCTGGCGCCTCCGCTCCTCATCCTGTAACTAACAACAAAGTGACTTTAACCCCCGCTCTGCAAACCCCCCAAGCACAAGGTGTAGCAGGCACATATGGACACGGACAGACACGCAGACAGACACACACACGCACACACACACACACAGTTAAATACGAGATATCAGGCTAGAATCACTGTTGAAAGACAGTAAAACAGACACATTTTATAGTGCTACAATTTTAAAATAAGTCACCTAAAAGCATGGTCCCCACAGATCCATTAATTTTCCCATTAACTGTGGCTCAAACAAGGACTGTCTCATGCATTCACACATTACACTATTAGAATAAATGGAAGTTTAACCAGCTCATGTAAAACAGCAGACTCGAATGACAGACCCTCAAATGATGGAACTAAGGAACCCACTTGAGCCCCCTCCTCCCTGTGCTTCCTGGCCTGCGCTCCTGTGAGGTGTGGCATGCGGATGTTGGTGTCCCCGGGGGGGGGGGGGGGGGGGGGGGGGGGGCTCATACGCCAGCACATGACTCCAGGGGGACGTAGGACCTGTTGGAGAGCCCACTTATGGCGGCTTGCCTCTGCTGGGCACCATGGCCATCAGCTCTCTCTGGACCCCATCCTAGACTTTGAGAATTTCTCCTCAGCCCGGGGATAACCAAACTCTGAGTCAGAGAATCTGCACCTGAAATTTGGAAGGAACCTTACTCTACCTTCCTCCTGCTACATTTCTGCCAAGTAATTATCTGCTCTGAGTAACTCTGGTGTCTGGTAACCCACTGCCTACCTCCCCGAGGCAGGGCCTTCTACTTTCGGGTAACAGCTAGTCAGAAAGTTCTTCTGTGGGTCTAATATTCATCATCTAATGGCTTGCTTTCTATTTTTCATCATTCGGGTTCTACCTTTTTGAAACAACACAAAACAAATTTAATAACTTCCCTTCATGCCATGCAAATGCTTCAAGATACCTTCAAAAATCTAAGATGTGGCCTGTCCTGGTTCTAGCCTCTTTATCCTTCTGGTCAGATCTAAGTACTACAGCTTCCAAGAACCTTTTCTAAAAGGGAGGTCTGGATGAACAGTACAGCAGACCAGAGCTTGCTTCTCTGTTTCCATCCTCTGTGACAGAGCCGGCCTGCAGCAGCACTTGCAGCCCCGAGCCCCGTGCCATCCCACATCAAGAAGAGTGGATTTAAAATGTAAAAAATTAAAATGTAACTTAATAACACCTAAAACCACTACAGGAATTCCATATGTAAAACTTCTCAGGGTGTGTTTCAGTGTTTTCAGAATTACTAGTTGTTGTATAAATTTTCCATAGCAAAAAATAGAAACTGGACTTGAAATGCATTTATGTTTATTTATTTAACAAAAACCTAGCAGCTTCACTCTTTCCAGATTCTGTGGAGTGGACAAACACTGCATCTGGTGGAAAAGTAAAAATTAACTTGTGTCACTAGACTTTTTCATGTCAGCAAACAATATTAAAACACCTTCGGGAGAAAATTAAAACCTGCCTCCTCGAGAAGACAAATTTACTTAACTTTCTCTTTTAGTACAATCTAGGAGTAAGCCCTGGAGGGAGGTGAGGATAAGTGCTGTCAGGGGCTCTGCTAGCAGGAGCAGGTGCTGCGGCCTGAGAACCCCAGAAGGACGGAAGGGCTATCACCAGCGTCCCGCCCCAGGGAGAGCCGCCCACAGGAGGGCTGAGATCCAGCAGCCGCAAGACTGATCAAGCAGGTTACAGTTATCAGTCCAAATGAGGAGGAAGAGGATCCAAGTAAAAATAACAAAATAAAACAGTGATTGATAATATTAAATGTTTTACAGAAGAGTAATATATGGAAGAATATAAAACTGCATTAATGAATAGTTTTCTGGTGCCCAATAAAGCACTAACTCATCATGTTATATACTTTCTAGACCTAATTAAAGACAAGTCTGAGCAAGAAAACCGGTACACAGTGAAATGGCCCACTCACTCCTTTAAATTAAAGAGGAGTAGAATTTTAAGAGTGAGAAAAGTTACAATTCTCATTACAGGTACAGAATGCTATCTTATGAATCTGTAAACAGACTCTTTCTCTTAAAAACCTTCACTCTTCTAAATCTGGACAGGGGTAAGCAAGGAAAGTTCTCCCGTGGTAAGTTCCCTGCCCCGGCCCATGAGGCAGGGCTGTCTCCACTGCTGGTAAGCTGCTTCTTGCACTCTCATTTTCAAAACACAGACTGTTTTGTTCGTCGTACATGTGCTGCTGCTTTACCCTCGTCCCCCCAAGCCCATTAAGGACAGAAAAGACAATCGAATCTCTTCATTTACTCCAAATAACAGCTCAAAACGGTACACTGAGCTATTGTCCAGTACCAGTTACAGGACCGTTCAACCTAAGTTACAAATTTCGTGGCCGAGATCCGATGACAAACTATGTTATGTTAACACTGGGGTTAAATGAACAGGAGATGAGCTCACTGTTTTACAGGAAAAGAATGCAGAGTGACATGAATCAAAGCTGTCTGGTAGGAGGTTATGTTCAGGGGAACAGATCTGCATAGACAGAATGAGAATTCTTACAGAAAGAACACAAGACAGTGTCCAGACTTGAGCTATTCTGAACCGAGAACGAAGCTGGGATTCCAAAAGCCAGCGCTCTAAGCCTGAACCAGGTTTGCTACCCTGGTGGTCCCCATTTCTACAAAAGGCATTTTCAGGTTAAAAAAAAATGTTGAAATTTATTTGTTTATGACTTGATACCACGAAAAACACTAACCTGTACCCCAAATTGACAGTAAAAGCCCCATTAAGGGAGACAATCACGTTGAAATATCTGAATATAAAATGGAGTCCAGCTATCCTTCGCTTTTTGACATTTTCACTGAAAACACAACTTAAAGTCTATTGAACAGATTGCCATTAAGAACTTGGGCAAGGGGGATCCCTGGGTGGTGCAGCGGTTTAGCCCCTGCCTTTGGCCCAGGGAATGATCCTGGAGTCCCGGGATCGAGTCCTGCATCTGGCTCCCGGCATGGACCCTGCTTCTCCCTCCTCCTTTGTCTCTGCCTTTCTCTCTCTCTCTCTCATAAATAAATAAATAAATAAATAAATAAATAAATAAATAAATAAATAAATCTTTAAAAAAAAAAAAAGAACTTGGGCAAGCCTTTTCTACGTTCCCATCTACTATTAAAAACACGTTAAAATTTTTAATGCAAGCACCTCTGGCACCTGACTCAGCCCCAGAGCAACTCCTCCAGCCCCACATCCCAGAGGGCATTCACTCTAGGTGAGGAAGGGGTTTTCTTCATTAGGAAAGCCATCTCCATGGTGCAGGCCACTTGGTATATGGGCTCCCTGCCCTTGGCACAGCCCATGCTCAGCCTTCTCAATGTGAGGACAACTTCACCAGGATCCGAGAGATCTAGAGCTGAATGGCAGAGACAGGAGAGTCACCCCTAAGTTGGGCCATGTGGCTCCTACAGCTTCCCCTGGCTCTGCGGGGGCCACAGCTCCCTCCCACGCCAAGCCTTCAGCCTGAAGAGGCCGAGGGCAGTCCACATCTCCTTCAGGACTTCTCTCAGAAAGTACAATTCTCAACGGGGTTTCCTACTACATGTTCGAAGCCCTGCTAGTGCTTTTGCTTCAAGCCTTCTACGCCTGGGGTTGCTGGGGGAGGCCTGATTCCTACTGTCCCATGGGAAGGGCAGATGGAGAGCATGGGCCTTCCTACGAGGGCAACAGGAGAGCGTCACTTCACTAGTGCTACCCCATGGTGGAGGGATGCTCCCCTTGAGCTGGCAGGTCACTGAGTCAGTGCACGAGCCATTAAAACAATGACAGGACAAAGCCCGAGACCAGACAACTGAGCAACTGTCCAGTCACGTCACTTTCTAGTTGAAAGATGGTTCCTAGCAAGAGTTTCATGAGCAGGAGACATTTTTGTGTAGCAGAATATGAAAGAAATATCAACTCAGAAAATGCTAGCCAGAAATATCCTGGTTAGAATCCTCTCACTCTAGAGGACAGTAGGTCAACCTCTTCAGTACTGGCCTTGTCCCTTGGTCCTACCCACATCACAGGATTGTCATAAAGAAACAGGACAGTTATGCATGTATGAGGATCTACAACCTAGGCAGCAGAGGTATGAGCTGCATGCCCTTTGGACATTAGCCAGGTGACGCTGCTGTGACAGTGGATACCACCCACCCTGAATCATAGATGTGAAGGGCGTAGGCAGGCATGGCTGGTCAACAGCCCCTCCTGGGCACAGGAAGACTCAGGATGCTTCTCTAAGTGACGGGAGCTTTGGCAGGGTTCTGATGGTTTTTAACTAGGGTCCCTGGAACTGCTGGGCTGAGAACAGCCTTTTTGGGAACAAAAGGAGAAGGGGGATACAGCAGGAAGTCCTTTGCAGGAGGAAATGGCAGGGGCTCATGCCAGCATGGGTGTCGGGGGAGGGGGGTCAGATTCTGAGAAGGTAAAGACAGTAGAATTTCTTGATGCAGAGAAAAGGGGGTTATGCTAATGAGGGTTTGTAGATGGGGCAGTTTAGAGTCTGCTGGAATGGGGAAGGCTGAAGGCAGAGCAGATGAGCAGCATCCTGGGGAGGGGTTGGGGGAGAGAAGGAATTTCAGGCAGAACTTGCTGGGGTTTGCAGAGTCTTGTCTGACTCCCACTGGAGATGCTACATGGGCAGATGCCTACAGGTCTCCAGTCTGAGATGGCTAGGCCTACCAATACAAAGGGGGCTCCTGGGTTGGGAGGCAGAGGCACTGGGCAGTGGGCACAGGCAGCGGGGAGCTGGCCCCACACAAAGGACCACAAACCGCACAAAGGACTCTGGGTGCAGCCCACTCTGAGAGCAGAGGGCGAGCAGAGCCAGGCAGGGCAGATGGCCAAGACTGCTGAGATGCAGCTGCTTGGAGCAGACGACCTGCCCTGCTTATCCCACTCATCATCAGAAACACCCCGGGATGTTACCTACAAAGAAAACACTGTGGAAACTGCACAGGGGGTGGTTCCTACCCATCTGGTTACATGTGCCACCACCCTTCTTATCTTAGAGAAAGAACTCTCTAGGATACCTCGGTGTCTCTATGACACCTAGCAGAGGAGGCCCCTCCAGAAACCTGTCAACTCCGACAAAAGGATGCTGTGGATAATGACACTGCTGGGAATAACACTAATATTCCCTGGGGAAACAGGCTAAGAAAGCTCAAAAATGTGGTGGTTACAGTCAATATTAATACTCAAAATAATTACCTCTTAAAGAAAAGAACCTCTAAAATGTGTCTTTAAAATACGTATCTTCATGTAATGCTTTATCCTTGAATATTATTCACCTGTCATGTGACCTGCAGAGGATTCTGGGCCACTGAGCTGGGGCTGTGAAATATCTTACAGCCCATGCATCAGGTTAGCACCTGGCATGTAACAGATGCCCAGCAAGCGTATGCTAAATGAGCATTGAGCACAAAGAAGCCACACTAATGGATATCTTCCGGCCACCTGCCATAGGTACACCTCAACACACGGAAGTGTGGAGAAAACGTACATATTTTATCTTTGTCTGCAGAAGAAAAAACTAGAACCATATGCCCTTCAGCCATCAAGGAGGGGAGGAGCTGTCTCCATGAGCAGCTTCTCTTTAGAGAAATAGTGCAACTACAACACTGTTTAAATTAAAAAAGGAAAAAGAGAGAATAAAAAAGTAAGAAAAAAGGGGTGTTATTTGGTGAAAAGGTCAGCAAAGTCAGACTTGGGAGCTGGGGACTGTTTACGGTTCTGCGTGATGCCGCCCGTGTTCACGTAGGAGCCGACTAACAAAGAGAACCTCAACTCAATGTGTCAGCCAATACATAATTCTCTGGCCGGTGACACAGACACAGCTCTTGAGCACTGCATACACTGAAGGACCAACCAAATTTCCCCAATACGGACACCAGACACACTGAATTTATAGCAGAAAAGGACTCCAGCATTTCTTGGCAGATAGTAAACTGGTATGGCTGATAAACTAAACCGAAGTCCATGTGAAATTATTAAAGAAGACAGAATAAATGCTTATCGAAAGGCTCTCTTTTTCTACCAACACACACTGTATCCTAGATAGTTATATCTTAATGGGCAAAACAACATGAATATCAGGTCAATTGAGTTTCTAGTAGGTGATTATTCAAAATCTACTACCAAAATAAGGATGAAATTGGTTATGATCATTGCAAAATTTCTTTCATTTGCTCATGTATTTATGACTACGTAAGTGTACACAGAATCAATTTTAGGACTAAAACTGGGAAAAGGTCAAAATTCATAAACAAACAGTAACACTTAAAATTAATGGAAAAAACCAAAAAGTCACTAAATCTAAAAACATAGGAAGGCATGCTTCTTACGAGGCACGAGCTACACACTCTGCTCTCGGACACCCCCAGGAACTGGGTCTACTAGAAACACAAAACCACCACCACTGAAAGAAAAAAAGAAAATCAAGACAGGAAAAAGTACCAAAGGGAAAGAAATGAGAACATACCAAATCTAGAACAGAGATTGCTGGCAGAGCAGTCTGCTGCAGGTAACAGAGAAGGAAAAAAAAAAAAAAAAAAAAAGAAAGATGAAGTGTGAAAAAAAGTCAAGTTTAGACCTGTATTTCCACCACCGGTGTGTGTGCTGCTCCCATGCTTCGTCTGCGTCTGAAGGACAACCCAATGAGAACAGTCACACTACGGACCGGCTTCCGGTCCTCAGAAATAGGAAATGTCCATATGGCATTAAACACTTGAGTTTCGTTATTAAGATACATGAAAGAAACTTTAAAAAAAATAAAATTCCCCTTAGCTCTCTTACTTGGAGCCTAAGATATTAATCTTAAATATGATTAATGATAAATACACAGCTTTTAATTTAATTACTGAATGAAACTTTCTGAATGTCGTAATTACTTAGAGGCTTTAAAACAGTCACTGTTCAAACTATATGGAAAACCTGACAGACCTTTAATAAAGATTTGGTACAAATAAATGCAGAAATCCTACTATGTAGGTGCTACCTTTTTACCATGGGATACAGTTCTCACAATAAATGTTAATGAGTGGCCCCCTGGGCTAGTGGCACCTGCCAGAGCAGAGGGAGAGGACCCTCCACATGGGGGGTGGGGGGGGGGGGACCGGAGTCTTAGGCCTGGGGTGGAAACCGCACAAAGGACTCTGACATTGTACGAGACTCACTCCTGATCCAACAGTTCCTCTTGCAAATAAACTAATACTGATACTAAATAGAGTTGTTTCTAAGGGCGTTTTTTTGTTTTGTTTTGTTTTTTTTTTTTTACTGGTGACTTGGAAAATACTAATAAAATCATGTCACAGCTAAGATTTGGGCTTGCGTTTAAGACACTTCAGCGTTCCAGCTAAATTCTGGGCCAAGTTCCATACACCTTTCGGTGAGAATATGTGCATAATTAGATGTGTGTGACATGTTTCAGGAATATAATTCATAGAGCAAACTTGAAAAGTGGTCAGACTGCTAGCTTTATGTACTAGTAATTATCTAAGATTAAACTGCATCACGATGTAGGAAAGACTAAAACGTCTGACCTAACAGTTATTCGTTTAGATCTCTAGTACAGACAGTTGCAATTAGAAACAAAATCCAAAAGACATGCTCCAGGCTGTCTTTTCCCAGAACACTGCACTGTATAAACACTAAACTAACATGATACGGTCAATAGCACTCTCTGCAAATTAATACCAATAAATGCCTCTCTGTTAACAATTCTCTTGACAGGGTAAAAAAAGAATTTTGAATTTGGCACTTCAACAATTTATTGCGTTAAAGTAACTTAAATTTCACTTCTTTTATTTGATACAAAAAGAACAAGTTCTTTTTATCATATAGAGAAATAAGGATAAATTCTCAGTATCTACTACTACTGAAATAGAGTGGTTAATTATATCTGCTTCATCAACTGTATGAGCACTTGGCAGAGTGTCTTCCTGGTAATGACCATTAACTTTGAAGTTCTCAATAGTCTTCATCACCCACCACCCAGTGCTGATAATCGAGACCAGGGGTCAGCATACATGTCGCAACTGTCTGGGAAGTGCACAGCACCTGGCTGCTCAGTCTGTCAAGGCGGCTCTCAGAGTTCGACAGCAGAGCTGTGCCATTAAGACAGTCTGTGCGGCTCACAAAGCCTAAGGTACTTACTTTCCAGCCATTTAAGAAAATATTTTTGCCAACCCCTGATGAGGATTATTACTGGTCACTAACAGGTTAGTGGTGATTAGCTTGTTTGCTCAACTAAAGCGTTAATGAGAAGGGCAGGAACAACTCTGTTAAATTAAAACAGCAGAGCTCCATGTGGATGGTCTAAGACTTTGCAAAGTCTGCCTTTAACCCAGTTAGAGGGTTAGAGGGGTTAGAGGGTTCACGCTGCAGGATGCCCGCACGCAGCAGTGGCTACAGTACCCCACTACAGGCCAGGGCCCTTGCCAACCCCCCACGAGCAACACGCACAGAGACGCATGCCCACAGCACTTCTCCCCTTTACCCTTGCTCTTCGCTCGGCCTCGAGGCGCTGCATGATGAGCATGGTATCCACGTCATCGTCCTCCTCCTCCTCGTCATCCTCGTCCTTCTGCTTGGACTCCTGGAGCCTCTTCTGGAACTGCCACTCCAGCATGAGTTTCCGTAGGCGATCGTTTTCCTCTGCGCTGCGCTCGGGCTTGTTCTGGAGCTCCTGGATCTCCCTGCTCAGCATATCCACGATGTGCATCTGCTGCTGCTTCTCTAGCTTCTCCCGGGCATCCCGCTTCCACGGGTCTGGGGACAGACTATCTCCCGAGGACAGCTCCTCTTTGCTGACCGTAATGTACTGTAAGTCTCTGCGTTCAATCGTGCGGGGCTGCTGCTGGGGCTGCAGCTCCCGAATGACCGTCTCTTGGGGCCTCTGGAGTGTAGAAGGTTTCTCTGGCTTCACATGCGGGACAGTTACAGGAGAAAACGGGGCCGGGTTCAGTGACTGGGAGCGCATCTGGCCCAGCTTCCGCTCCTGCTCGCGGCGCTTCCTGTCCCGCTCCTCCTCTAGACGGGCCTTCTCCTTCTCATACCAGCGCTGGTGCTCCTCCCTCTTCTTCCGCTCTGCAGCCGCCACCTGAGCAGAGGCAGGTCCTGTCTGGCTGGCAGGAGGTGGTGGGAGAGGCAGGTCTGTTGGGATCCCGTCGAAGTCTCCGGTGTAGTGCGTGGGGGGCGGCGGGGGTGGTGGGGGCAGGTCAGTTTGGACCGGCTGGGAGCCAGCCACAGGCAGGGGCTGCACAGCAGCTGGCGTCTTCCAGCGCCCAGGGCCGCTCTTGGTCAGAGTGGAAGCGGGGGTGCCGGCCTTGGAGGGGTGGTCCAGGTGCTCTTGGCTGGAAGTGCTCGAGCCCACTGAGGAGCTCTGATGGATCCACATATCGCTATCAGACTTGCGATCCAGGACTGCCTCGATCCGATGCCGCTCTAGTTGGTAAGCCTTATCCTCCCGAAGCTCTTCCTGGGAACGGGTAACACGCTGGAAAAAGCAAAAAGGAAAACTGTTCTATTTCAGCTGCTTAGAAAAAAACTACTAAAAATTCATAAATATCTTATCCTCATGGAGAACACATTTTAGGGAAATTATTAGGTGAGTGTCAAACAGAGGCTGAGACTGTCCAGCCCTGTGGGGTGTACGATGTGGAGGCAACATGTTGGGGATGGGGGGCAGGTGCAGTGAATTTCTTTATCTGTGCAAGAGCTGTACTTCTGTCTGCAACACTGGCAAAAACATACAACACACAGACATCCGGGTACTTTCTGGACAAGTGGGGTCTTCCCCACTCTTTGACGATGCCCCTTGCATGCATCTGCACTGTGGTTCCTCACACAGCTGACTTTCAAAGGATGAATGTGTTTGGTCTAATTACATGAATAGCAACAAATTTACTTCTCCATAGTAAAATTCTGAGTAAAAGTAATGATCAAATCATAGCCACTGGAGCCAAAGTTCCACCAGCTGATGACCGGCTTTGGGGACACTCTGACAGAACTGGGCATGCGCCAGGACAAGCTATGCACCTGGGTGTCTCTGTTCCGATCTTAGAACAAAACACAGTGCTATAAATCTGCTGGACATGAACTTCTGTGTACGTGTGGAAGAGACAGAAATGAACCCTCTCTTCCAAAGGGCTAGTCTGAAGTCTGCACAACAGCATGAATAAAAGTAGTTTAATTTGATAGAAATGATTCACCAGGATGTCAACTTTTTTTTCCCCTTGTCCTGTTAATGTGTAGAAAGTGAACATGCAAATCTGGAAAATAAGCTGTTTCCTTTCCTTAAAAAAATCAGCCAACAACAAAAAAATGAAATATCACTTGAAAAAACAGTGTGATAGGAAAATGGAACAATTTTGTCCACGTTTTGCTATGGCTTCACTCTGCACACAGAAATGGCTTCCACATCACTGGGCCATCTAGAGACACTCAAATAAGGTGGGGGACGGGGGGCACTGAAGACTGGGTGGCCAAAAATCTACATACAACTTCTGACTCCCCTCAACACCTACCTGCTAACAGCCTACTGTTGGCTGGAAGCCTTATGGATGACACAAACGGTTGTGAGCACATATTTTGTATGTCTTACTAATCTACTGTGTTTTTACAATAAGCTACAGAAAAGACGTCATTAAGAAGCACATCAGAATGAGAAAATACATTTGCAGCACTTGTACTGAAGAACACGTGCATTAAGAGTGGACATGAATCCTTCAACTCACGGGGTTCAAGAGTCAACTGTGTCAATACACCTGCTGTTCATAGAACAGAATTTCAGAGTTCAGGCCTCAGACTGCCCATCTGCTCTCGCTCTGCTGCAGTTCCCAGGGACTCCCGAGTCACTCCTCTGCTTTCCTTGAAGACTCATTTAGGTCCTGTGCACCCACCACCCATCTCTCCATGGATCCCCTGGCAGGTCCTATCCTAATTCTTAGTCATTTCGAGATCCACATCAACCCCTGGACCTGTTTCCTGACTTCTAGAAGTATCCTCTACCTCCGAGGTCAGGCAGAGAAAACAGCAGACACACACTGTGAATGTGGAGCTTGATAATGTTATTCCCATGCAACAGGAGAAAACGTGTACATTATATCTTGACATAGGGGAAGGAGATCCTCCTAAGGGTAACAGCATATGCCAGAGGAGGCAGGGCACACAAGCACTTCATTGTGAAATGAAGTCTGGAGGAAGGTCTCTTTTCCCAGTTAACTCCAGCTCACTGACAGAGCTGGCAGGTGGGTGGAGGAGGGCATCCAACGCTCCCAGAGAAACTGGGCTTGTGGGGGTAATCAGACAGGATGGAACTGTGGACAAGGCAAGATACTTCTTGCCCTCTGAGAACCATGATTCATGCTGCCTCCCCACAACTATGACCCTTCCTCTGTTCCCCTGGCCTTCATGGCTCAGCTCAGCCCCACGGCAATCCCCAGGCTCCTCCGACCACCCTAGTTAAAGCACCACATCCAGAATTCGTTATCCAGGACTCATATTTGTGACACAGCCTAGACTGCACCTCTTTCCTAGCATACGTTTCTTCTCCCAGCCTTTTACAATAACTTTTACAAAGTTATCTTTCTAAACAGAACAACACATCTGAATTATCAGATTAGTTCTGCAGCTCACCTACCTACCTAGACTGACACTCCCTTCTCTTGGATGAAACCCAAACCCTCAGCTTATCACTTCAAGCATTGGAATGTGGTTCCAGGCTGCAAAGGCCTGCCACAGCCCCCTGGAGCCAGGTTCCTGCACATCTCCGAGCCCTCTCCCTCAGTCTGAAAAGCTCTTCTGTTTAGAGAGCTGTCATGTAACGCGGGGGGTCCAGGTCCAAGTCCCATGTAGATGGAAGGGCAGTTGTGTCATTTGACCGGACCCAGATCTCCAGCATGACTTACACTGAACTGACTTTATTGTCTCATTTCTCAACCACATCATTAGTTTCACAGGCAGGGACCATGGTTAGGTCTGTGTCCCAGCACTTGGACAGCTGGTACAAACAGAAAAACACAACATCCCTCATTTCTCACTCCTTGAATTGGGGATCCTGCCTCACAAACTCTAATGAGGATGTCCTATTACTAACACTAATCCAACATCAAGGGAACAAAGCATTGCTCTTCACATTTGTATTCCTGCCTCTCCCCTCTTCCTCAGCAAACCAGGAGACCAGCAAAGAAGACAAGGTAATGGCTACGGTGCTGCCTACAGGGTAATAACCATATATCTGAAATCATTCAGATTTCACCCTGTCAGAATGGTTTATCTTTGAGGGCTGCAAATGTTCGTGGGATCCTCCTCTCTAACCTGAATTGCAATACTGGAATGATTACTGTCCATGTGCATGTGTGGCTTCTCCTCGTAATTTGGCCACTGGTTCTGAGGAGGAGCCATCCGGTCCTGGGATTTGGAAGCTGGGAAGGTGAAATACTCTCTGGTGTATGTCTGAGTGGGGATGGGGTAAGCCTCAGGTCTAGGTGGAGGGGTCTGTTCCTGTAAAATGAGAAGAAGACAGAAAAGTGAGCTTTTGGCACAATTTGTGTACATAGATTAATTTCCAATGATCTGTTTTAAAATATAGCAGATACATATATTTAAAACTGTGTTAAAAATTAAAGTGTTTGATCCTATACTGAGAATAAAGAAAAACATTTTATTTTGCCCTGGCTTATTAATTTAAAGGCAATTTCCTTATTATGTTAAAAATAAAGCAGCACTCAGGAATTCTAAACACTGCTGATGTGCAGAGTGCAAGTTTTAGGAGATAATTCAGGTCTTCCACGGGAAGACTGAGTGCTCGCCATAGTGAGGATGTTTTTTTCTGACCTCAGTGCAGAGGTTCCCAGTGGAGACAGACGTTATCTTAGCTGTTGTCCCAGGGGCGTACGCGCTTTTCCCTCCAGGGCTAGGAGGCTGATCTGTTGGAAAGAGTCAGGGAAAAGACAGTTTAGTATTAGACAAACACTCGATGCAACATGACAAGAGCTCTGTAAGGGTAGTGACCATGTGTCATGCATCTTCAAACTGCCAGTGAGGAGTCAGCGCAGACACAGAAGTAGGGCATGTGAGAGATGAAGGCTCATCAGACCCACTCCCTGCTCTTGAATAATCGGAAACCAGAGCTGCAAGGTTTCATCTACAGACCAGGGACTGGCAAACATTTCTGGCAATGGGACAGATAGTAAATATTTCAGGCTCTGCAAACCTTGTATGTGTTGCACATCCTTCTACTGATTCTTCTTCTTGTTAACAACACTTTAAAAGTATAAAAACCATTTGAGCTCCCAAGGCAGTCTGCCAACTCCCACTAGAGTCAGTATCAATGCGCTCGGCTAGGGCATCAACTGAATCAAAGGTTTTCCAGCTTAGTTTTTATTTCCTACTGGAAGAACATTACTTTTGACATGTCTCATGAAAAGCACATCTCAGGTAGCCAGTATATGCAGGTAATCCTACTGTTCTGATAACTAAGAGAGCACAGGGCGTCCCCTTCACGCTGTGACCGTGCTGTCCTGGGACAAGAGTGCAAGGCCAGGAAAGGAAGGGCCAAAGCGATCCCGCTTACTTGCCACGTTGGGGCTGGAGCGGTGATCAGCCCGGTTCTTCATCAGTCTGTCATCGCCAGGCAATTTCTTGGGTTCAGTGTATTCTGCCCAAGGCAGCTGAGGGCTCTCAGGTGACCCGTTTTGAGCTGAATTATTATAGAGCTCGAAACCTTCACTCTTTGGTCGGGGTTTACCTGAGCCACGACGGTCTGAAACTGCAATCAAAGTGCATTCAGGCTCTCTTCATTTGTTCAAGATTTTATTTTAAACACTCTTATTTGGTCTTTAAAGAAAGATGAATCTACAAATATTTAAAAATTTCGTAAGACCTTATTTTTAGCCAAAGAAATAAAGTAATTTTTAATCTAAGAGTAAAATCTTTCTAGAGAATCTTAAAAGCAACATCTAACTGGCCTTGATGGATAAAGGTGTTCTTTCCAAGCTTATTTTCTCATAAAGTTTACCTGTTAAGTCCTACGACTACTTTTAAAGCAACTTTTTAAAAGTAAAACAAATATACTTCTCTCACTTTCTAAAACACTAATTCTTTCAGCACCTGGCACTGCCACCAGCTAGGTGACTGTCCACTCTCTACTTTGGCTTCCTGTCTCCCTGTATGGCAGCCTTGCTGTGTTCTCTGTTCTACCTCACAGTCATGTTTGCTTCTTGGAAACCGAGCTAATGTCATGAGCTATGACATTAGACCACCAATACGGGATGATGTCATGAAAAAAGTAAGAAATGCGGATTCAAGGCCTGGGCTACCACACAGGGTTGTGTTAAGACATGCTTTTTGTTTATTCCAGTAACGGTAGGCCCAGGTTCTCAGAAGCTGTTGTGTTACCATCAGGTGGACCTCAGGTCCTGGACTTTAAAGCTACCAGGACACTGACCTCAATGGAGAAGACAGTTCCATCAAGACCAGATCTGGCGGCTATGCATAAAGTTAGCCAAGTAAAGGCAAATATATATTGATTTAAAAGGTACTATGAGTCCTAATGTTTCTTCCCTATGATTTCTGAACTAATCCTCTTAGAAAGCCCTACATTCATATTGGTTTTATTATGAGATTTTTGATGTAGGTACAAAATCATGGTTCCCACTAACAGGTTACCTTATCTAAATAATTGAGCTTTTAATTTAAAGTGAAGTCCATACATCAGGATAAACGTGTCCTGGAATACTGGAATATGTATTCATACACACACACATGGACCTCGTTTCAGTAGAGAATTCTACTTGTTCTTTGAAGACTTTATAACATGCATCACCCACCACTACGACTAAGTGCCCAGTGCCAGGAGGATGGAAACCCTCTCTGGTGGCCGGCCAGGCCCACGGGGCCCCTGGGAGCAAGGACTCAGTGAATGACTATGTGGCCAGAAGGTCAGCGGCCCACCCTCAATGCTTTTATTGGCTACATCCTGCGCATCGTGCTGAAGCGCCTGTGTCCCCAGCTGGGATAATGAAAGCAGTAACACCTAATCCACAGAGTTTTTGTGACTATGGAGAAGGTCATGACCGTAAACTGCATGGCATGCGGTAAGTGATCAGCACAAGCCAGCTATTATTGGCGATAGTAAGAAGAGGTGGCAGCATGCGATTTTCCACAATAAGCTCTTACTTCTTTGCATCATTGGGGATGGCTGATTGAGCAGCGTGGCGAGGCCGTGATAAATTGCTCCTTGCTTTGCTACTTCTAGTGTCACCACAGAACTTGTTCTTGTCATGAGCTCTGCCGCCCTAGGAAGAAGCGAGCATCACAAAGGTAAGGAAAGTGAAATGTAGTGCTTGCTCTCACAATGCTGGCCTGTAACCAGAGCAACCATCGGCAATTCTGAGGAACAGTCTGACCTTCGGACACATTACCTACTGCTCATTCCCTTCCTTTAAAGATTAACTAAACACACACCTCCTGTTATCACATTAAGAACGGTAAGATGATACTCAGAAATTTCCAGGACATGCTAAGAGTAGGGGTTTTTTAAGCTTCCAAGAAACTGCTCCAGACCAAAATACATATTTATAATCTGGTAACAAATGAGGTGTCACATACACCGTTTTATATTTAAAAAGGTGAACAGTAAGGGCATAGCTTCCTAGCTTTATTCTTTGTCTTCCAATTCAAAATGTGCAGTATCCCTAAACATGTTAACATCGAGCTTTAAACAACAAATACATAAATGATACCTTTCTTGAGAGAGTCCTACCAGACTTCGTCCGTCCACACTGAGGAGCTGGTCACCCGCAGCCAGGCGTCCATCCTGTGCATACCCAGGTGGCACGTATTTTGGGCGGTAGGGACAGCCAAGGGCAAGAGGTGGAAGGGGAAAGTCAATAGTAAGGAAGCTCACATTTGTATGTCAGCAAGCAGTGTACACGGTGTGCTAGGACTACAAGCATCCGTGGGCACACTGCAGGCCATCTGTTGAATAAGACATACTGAAAACTTACAACTTTAAAAATGATACTAACCACATCCGCAGCACCGCCTTTTACAACAGACTTGACATAGATTCCAAGTTTATCTTGACCAGCACCCTGAGCAAAAAAAGGAAACACTGCTTGACAATGCATAGTAAAAAAACACAATACTCAGTAAAATAAAAAGAAAAATAAAATTTGCACAAGGATAATTGCAACACAAGTCCTGATTTTTGGTTTCACATGAAAATTAGTACTAAAAAAATCAATACTCTATTTGGTAAATATAAAGGAAGGAACAGGAAGTGTACGTATTTTATGTTTCTAAATGAACGAAAAGTACTCCTGAAAAATCAATTAAAAAACCAGCTGATGAGAAGACAAAGACCTGGAATCCTAAAGGAAATTCAACATAAGTTCTGAGAGCCCTAAGTGAGCTAAAGCTACCCTCGTGATGTATTAATACACTATTAATCACTTTAATGTAAAAGTCATTTACTAGTGTTTTTATATTCCAATATTTACGTATATCCCCTTATTCTTTCCAAAGCTATATTTTAAAATTTAAAACAAGAGGAAACATCTTGTGGTGTACAGGAAGGGGGACTCAGGTAGTCCTAGAACAGTATGTAGAAAGTCCTCTGTATAGATTCAATGTAAACGTCACGCACTATAACTTGAGGTGAACACCGAAGCCAGGAGTCCCAATCCACATGGATACACACCAGCTGTATTTCATGTTCTATCACCAGAGGACAAGAAACTTCTGTGAAGCTGGTTTAAGGAACACATGCAACTCTTGTACAGAAATCACCAATGTTCTACTTGGATATTACAACTGCAACCTAAACATCAAATGTGGATAATTATCGGAACAACCTAAGGAAGCAATGGCATGCGTGGAATCTCACTTTTATTACTACTACCAATGTTCCATAACGGAATACATGTTCCTTAGCTCAGGGTAACTTCAACAGTTACAAAGTATTGTGTCATAAAAGCAAAAATATAAAGGTATCACAGAGAGTTGTAAAGACCATGATTTCAATAAATGACTTAATTGAAAGAGATTTTCTACAACGCTCTGGAAGCACATCATTTCTACTTGAGAACTCTTCACCCTCTCGCTCACAGAGCAGGTCTGGCGGGACAGTCTGGCTGCCAAGCATGGCTGAGGCCATCCCCACTCTCCCCTCAGGGCAAGTCTAGCATGAGCCACTGTTTTGGACTAAAACCATCTATTATGTATCTCGTTATAAAAAATGGTATAAAATGTCTCAATTTAATAAAACAACTCCACTTCAGGAAACAGTATGCTTCAAATTTCATGTGGTTACATTATCTGTGAGCTGAATTTATAAGTTGTCTACAAGATAAAAATCAAGTCTCCTCTGTGGCAGCTCCCCACTGGTCTCCATTTTTCCATCCCTCCACTCCCATGGGTTCCTCGGTGTCCATCTGTCTGTACCCGGACAACTCCCGAGTCCCCTTGCTACAGCTCTGCACAGCGCCAGACATCCAACTGCCTCCCATACAGATGCCTGCCCTGCAGAAATCATCCAGCACTTCCAATATAGCAGGACAACCTGTGACCTGTACCTGGTCCTTCAGCCACACACATACAAGCAACAAAAAGCCCTGAGACAGTTGGGGAAGCTTGTACTTTTTTGTAAATTTGAAATGTCACAATAAAAAATATATATAGTAGGCCCTCAATAAATGATGACTTTTCTATATTTTAGCACATCACTTAGCAAAAAAACAACAGATAAACCTCTGACCCAACTTCACTCAGGCCAATGCTGGGTTTCTTTGAACCCAGGGACCTAATATGCACTCAGGGAAATTACTTCTAAGGCAGCCTCCACCCCCAACCCTATCTGTTACAAGGTACAGGGAATTCCCTCACATGTCATCTAATTAAATCATTTTCCCCATATATTCTATACTTTTATGTAATCTGTGATTGACTAATTCAACAACTCAGCTGTTTATTTTTTTAAAGATTTTATTTTTTTGTTTGAGAGAGCGAGCGAGAGAGAGAGAGAGAGAGAATGTGCACAAAAGCAGGGGGAAACACAGGCTTCCCACTGAGCAGGGACTCTGACGTGGAACTTGATCCCAGCATCCTGGGATCATGATCTGAGCTGAATGAAGGCAGATGCTCAACCACTGAGACCCCAGGCACCCCCAACAACTCAGATGTTTAAATGACAATCTCACTCAACAAATAGTCACTGAATGCCTCCTTACACTGTCCTAAGCCCTGTACGTACATCCATGAACGAGACAAATGCCCCCTTCCCTCACAAAGCTTACATTCCAGAGCAGTCTTCTCTGTACCTGTCTAGTAATTTTGACTGGGGCACTGAAAATCCCCCTTTTCCTTTTCTGTAAATGGTACATGGTATTTCCTTACACCTAACACCTGAGGCCAGATTGTTTCCTCAAAGGCTCTAAAAGCATAGCCACCTGTTTCCGGAGTTCTCCATCGGGCTAGGGAGAAGCAATGCTCGTGGCGTCTCAGGATACAGTTTCAATGTCAATGGTGGGCACTGACATCTTCAGGATGCAGTACAGATTATAAAAATTGTCCTTATCAGAAGATACTCAATTACTTCCATATTTGAAAAGAAAAATGTTTACCAATAATAATAATACTTTTAGTAACAGTGAAATAAAAAATTAAATACCAAATATATGCATTCTAAAATAATAAACCAAGACCTCTCCCTTCCTGATATTCTTTATAAGAAAAGATTACTATTAATAATGGAAAAAATAACATTTAGACAAACTGTAAGAGAACTCTTTTTCTTTCTAAAATAACAAAATAGAATGATAAAAGAAAAAGACAAAAATACAATTTTGCTTCTCCCTACACCAAGGCCCTGCTCTCACACTCTCTTTTGCCCATCGGTTAGCTTCTTTATCACAATTCTCACTCTGAGAAGAGGGGGATGGTTCTACCCTCACCATGAATAGTAGCTTTGGTGCTATGTCCCTTTATGCTTTTAGCCTCCTCGTTTAGAGGAGGAATCACACCCCCGAAGGGAGCCACCAGGCCCCATATCCCACGACCATTTTACATTTTAGAGAACTAATACATACTTACATATGGGAAACTCCATATGAATGGCAAACAATAAGTGAATATCCCGAAACCCTGTAGCACCTTTAGATAGGCAGTTTCATATCCTTCATGCAATGTGATGTGATGTTTACAAAGTCTAAGTTTACATATTCAAGTACAACTGATGATGTAGTGTAGACACTGGACAACATCGTGATCGTCACACCTTCAAATTTCCAGTGTAAATCTCACAACAGTCCTGGCAAGCACTCCTTGTGGCTATCCTGCCGGCCTCCCCAAGCACCACACCCTCTGAGCCCCTCTCATGATATACGGGGCCCGATCCAGATCGTCCTTCCCATGACCCCATTCCATCCTGTTTCCGTGTTCTGGCCCTTGTTTATGTTGTACTTTCCACACAAAATGTCTGATGCAATGCGTCTGCCAAAATGCTTTTGTCATTCAATTCCTGGGCTCACCAGCCACCATTCACCAAGCCATAGACCTTCCCAACATCTGCACAATAGAAGCTCTTCCTCATCTCTATGCCCCAGATGGTTACTCTGTCCTGTGTTCCAACTGTGTGATAGTATGGGCGGCTCTCCCCCCAGTTCCAGTTCCATTCCCTGGTCGCTGCCTTCTCTGCTACTCCTATATGGTCAACTCTCTACTCTCAAACCTACCATGAGACAGTCCAGAATCTTACTGAATGGACACGTTAGGATTAGTGGGTTAGGAAGCAGCAGATGCAGCCATCACACACTGAACTGGTAACAAACACTGGTAACACTGAAACTTCACTAGTTTATAAAGTTGGGAACCCTCAGCATTTCTGACTACAGCACTACATGTATTGTTTTGGAAGAAGCACTCCATTACTGTCAGGTATGGATGATGAGAAAGGCACAGTATTTAACAGATGCTACTATCTTCTCACATGATGGAATTTATCTATGTTCTAAGCTACAATCACATCTTTAATTCCAAGTTCAATTTATCCATGCATTTCCTAGTCAGAAAAGGAGGTCTTTGTCTTAGGAATTACAAGACAATCATTAGAGAACTCAATTCCAAACACCCAATAGGCTTCTAAAAGATCCTTTTAAGGTTGGTCATACAATGGACTTTAATTAGGTCACTGATGGTGAATGATGAAATACATTATCTATCTATATATATATATATATATATATATATATATATATAGTGATATACCAGTGAAGAATGTAGATCTAGAATATTCTAAAGAAGTATCCAAGCTTTCATTGATATTTGAATCCTACTAGTGTAGTGTCAACCTTGCACTACTTACCTAGAAATATTCTTTATCTAAAAGATTCACTGCTTAAATTTCTATAAACAGGTTGCCATCCTGCTAACCTTTTACCTTTCTGTAAACACATTCTCTTTAGTGACCTACTCCACTGGAACTCCCTTCGCTCCTTCCACTCTGGTCCCTTCCCACCTCTGCTTATTTGAATCCCATCTATACTTCATTTGCAACTTCATTTGCACAGGCATAAACCGGCCATAAAAAACTGCAAGTACAACTGTTACACAGAGAAATTACCAGTTCTACTGGTAATTATTTTAGAAAAACAAAATTACAGACAGATACTCAGAAATCAAAGAAGTCTAAGGAATTTCTAACTACACACACACACACACACACAATATGGGTAGTTACTTTCAACCCAAAATAGCACATCTCTTGGACTGACTCTAAGGGACCCACTGTCTCCATCTGGCCACAGCAGCCCTGGTCTGGAATGTCTACCTTGATAGGCTGGACAGAAGGGCATGGAGGTGCTGCTTTGCCCCTGCTAACTGTCGCTCCAATTGGGGCCAGGTCAGCTCTTGTGAGCACCCAGGCAAACTTACCATTTGTCAACCTACAAGAACTCCTTAACATTACAGAGCTCTCACTACCTGCCCCACTTCATCTGAATAAAAATAAGAATATTATACATTATGATAAAAACTGTATAAAACAAAATTTTAGCAACATCTAATCACTTATGTCTTATTTCTGAATAATAATGCACACACTAACCTAGCCTAGGAAAACTGCATTTGTATGGCAAATCCATTCTTTTTTTTTTTTTTTTTAAGATATTATTTACTTATTTGAGGAAGGGGGGCAGAGAGAGAGAGAGGGAGACAGACAGACACCAAGCAGAGGGCAGCAGGGAGCCCGATGGGGGACTCGGTCCCAGGACCCAGACATCATGACCTGAGCTGAAGGCATATGCTTCACCCTGGGACAGAGTCCCCCAAGCACCCTAAGTCTACTTCTTTTCTAATTAAGACAGGAGAATGGGTCCAGGAGTGTTTTGCTGCTAAGTACCAATGTAACACATCTGTCAGTAAAATAACGTAAATATGAGCAATATAAACATTAACTGAAGCCAATTACGGAAATATAAAGAAACAGCTTTTCAAATGTTGGTGGAATGGTATTAGACACTATAAAACTGCTGTCAGATACGGCAGCCATAAGCCACATGTAGCTATACTGAATATGTGGCTGAAATGTGGCTTGTACAAACTGAAATGTGTTAAGTACAAATTATACCCAGATATAAAAGCTTTTTTATGGAATAAAGGACCTGAAATATCTCATTAATTACTTGCATTCACTACATGTTGGAATCATAACATTTCGGATACATTGTATAAAACAAAACATTATTTTTTTTCTTATTTAGCTAATACAGTATTTAAAATTACCTTGGTGGTGCACACATTCTATTGGACAACACTACTCCAAAACTACAGACTTTTCATACTATACATTATTAGTAAGCACAGGTACTAGCAATAAATTTACAATTAGGCAGATAACCAGGTAAAAAAACAGATTTTACCACAATATAATATATAACGTTATGCACCCTGGTTTCCAACCATGGGAGGAGTAACCACAATCATTAACACATAAAAGCTAAATAACTTTAAGAATTACTTGTTTAAAGCTACCTAAACTGGCATTTGAAGATATTACTGTATTTTTAGTCTCTTATTTGTAAAATTAAAAGATTAATAAGCTGGATCATCTAGAATTATCCATTACCTATTTAAAATCAACTTCTCTTTTATTTTTCAATTTTAAAAAAGATCTTATTTATTAATTGGAGAGAGAGAGAGAGAGAGAGAGAACACTTGATTGAGTGCACAGCAGGGTGAGGGGCAGAGGGAGAGAGGGAAGCAGGTGCCCCGCTGAGCAGGGAGCCCAATGTGGGGCTCCATTCCAGGACCCCGAGATCATCACCTGAGCCGGAGGCAGACACTTAACCAACTGGGCCATCCAGGTGCCCCTCAAATTCCCTTCTAAAAAGGGGATCCTGAAAAGCAGTTATATATTCCAAAGGCATCAGGGATTATGAATTACACTAAATACAATTTTAGAGTTTAATTAAACTAATGAGAAGCAAAGTTTTAAATGTCAAAAACACATTGTCCTTTCTGAAGACACCTGGGGGAAGAATATGGTGGTACAGTACCCGGGCTGCTGTGTGGTGCCTGCCCTCTCCAAAGTCACTCCAGACTCCTAGAGAGTGGTCAGTGGTGACCGAGTTGCACCAGCCAAGCTGGACAAAAAAAAGCAGAGAGCCAGATCCTCAGTCCTTAGAAAAGCAATGAAAACGGAGTAACAGAGAGCACTACATGTGTGGTCTCAGCATTTAAGGTTAAAGCGCATCTTGAGTTTGCTTTCTCCTTGAAAAGGGAAAGAAGGGGTTAGGAGGGAGGTGGCATTACTGCACAAGAGGAGGACAGGGCAGCAGGGGACGGGTTAGCGAGAGCGTCCCGGGCTTTACTTGGGGAAAGGGGCAGAGGAAGGCTGGCAGTAAGTTACCGAAATAGGCTCCCGGCTGCACCGATGGAGGCAGAGAGGCCTCAGTTGCCAGGCGCCCGACTCTGCCCAGGACTCTCAAGACACGAGCCGCGCGCCCGGGCGACAACCGTCTGCAGGGGCCAGGAGGCTCCGGACAGATGGACAGACAGCTGGTCTGGGCGCCTGCTCGTGCACCTGTGGGAAGCCGGAGGGTGAGGTCCGCTCACCTCGGGCACAGAAACTCCGTCAGGAGGAACCTCCACCTCCCACGCTCCGTGGCACACTGAATGTGTGGGGGAGGAGAGATGACGAACAGCATGAAAACATCATTAAACACAATCCAGAAAAAAAAAAAAAAAAAGGCAGCAGGAGGAAGGAAGATATGCAGGCACAGAGTCAAGCCTATTGTTCCCAGGGCTGGAGACACAGTCCGGGCCCTTTACTGAAGGTTCCAGAACAATAGTGGGCTGGGGGACTTCAGAGCTCAGCAGTATTGAAAACTCATCAGGCTGTCAGTACAACACTCTGCCACGTGCTCCTCTCAGTGTCGGAAACTGCTTTACTTCTCACCAAACAAGTTCTCATTCATAAACTATCAAAATTCAGACAAGGGTTTTAAAAACACTGCAAAGCTCTCTTCTTCGTAGGAGTTACCTTAATTCTGAAATAAAACTCATTCTTGATATACATTCTACCCTCAAAGACACCGAAAGTTCACGCCAGGTGCTCCCTGACAGGTGCGGTGCCATCTGCAAGTCCCCGCGTGGCTCCTGTGAGCCAGGCCCCAGGTCCAGCCCTGTTCACGTCCTTTGAGCATCACACACAAGACGAACACATCACATCTATTGTTTCCCTCTTTATAAAACAAAGGAAATGACCTGAATGGGGGGGTGGGGATTCTTAAGTTGGGTCCCTTGGAGAGGCTGTAGGAGGCCCGTGGATCCCCAGAAACTGCACGCAACACGTGGTGTGTGTGTGTGGAGAGCAGGGCTTTCCCAAGGTTCTCACAGTGCCTCTGGGTGTGAAAGGAGTGAGACCAACGCAGGCGAGCTCCTGGCTTCTGTAGAAGCACTGCTCATGCGGGGACTGGCCCCTGCAGGGGTGTGTCCTGACTCCCCGGCCCGCTGAGAGTGGGCAGGGGAGGCTGAGGCAGTCTGAACCCTCCTCAGACCTGGTGCTCCACCAGTGATTCCCTGTGTCCAGCAAGCCACAGAAAGATCACTTCTTACCAAGAGTCCCACGGTGTGGGAGTATTAACACTTCATGTTCCTATTACGTTACGTCAGTGCTGTAACAAAACTCAGTAATCCCATCAATCCAAGAAATTAGCACTTAGACCATTAGTATAAGAAGGCAAAAAATTATTCTTTTATATAATTTGCTATTTTGTTTATATGTATGTATGTATGTATGTATGTATGTATGTATGTATTTATTTAATTTGGTGCCAAAACCCAGGATGCTATTTTACTTTTAGAATGAAAATATAAAACGTCATTTCCAAATTCATGAACAGCCATGGAGGGCACTAGTCATTTCATTCCACTTAATGGAAAATTATTTCTGGCACTTCCATGGAAGAAATGCAGTCGCACTGGATACTTTGAAAATGATTTTAAAAAGGAACCAAGAAGCTCCTGACTTCATCTTTCCGACTAGGTCTTTCCCATGTGGTGGTCACAATAAGGACATTAAAGAAAATTAAGAATGAAAGTCTCAAATTCTTCAAGGGACTTAATTGTAGTTCACGTCCAGATTTTACTTTTCAAACAGTGAGAACATGTTATGTTAATAAACACTGTTTGCACCATCTCTTTTGTAAGGCACGTGAATCTTTTTTGTGTTTAAAGCTAATTAAGATTTAAAAACTTAAAATCAGCAGAGTCCAAAAGAACAGACTAACACATTTTTAAGATACTACTCAACTATTCATTTTTAAATAAAATGATAATATATCCTAAGTACCTTTAAAATGATGATTTTTAGATTCACTTTTAGCAAAAATGGGTTTTAGAGACAGTAAAAGCCACCCAAAGTGCCCACGAGAAGTTACACCACTTAATCTCAGTAAGTTATACAACGGCAGTCGGTATTATTTCAAGCAATTTTCACCACACTGTGATCAGCAGGAGAAAATTTATGGGGTTCTTCCTTGTGCAAAAAGGGTATAGGAACCTTTTATTTTTTATGAACTTAAAGAATGTGCAACATTAAAATATAACAACAAACCCCTGGGTGTGGAATCACAAGCTACAGTAAATGGTTGCCTCATGAGCAAGTTAATTATTGGCAGGTTTAAACAAGTTCTAATGGAAGCAGCAGCATTCTTGGAAGGATCACAGCTCAGAGTTTGCACAAGAACATCCACATCCACAACGACACCCTAAAGAAACTCACCACCGATCCTGTTCTTCCGACAACAGAGAACCACATTCTGATCTCAGGACTACAGCAACTTCTCCAACTGAGGAAAAAACAACTGTGTGCTTCCCTGGTTCTCAACAGCAACCCACACAGCTGGTCTTTCAGGACCCGGGTCGGCACAAGTCTGAGCTGGACGTCGGGACACTGTATGGCATTTATCAGCACGGACTGGAGCCAGTGCCACATTCAAGCTCTTACGTAACCAGTCAGCTCTGATTTTTGTTCATTTTGTACTTTATTAAACTTTAAAAAGAGCTAGAAAAATAAAGAGGGAATTGTTTGTATTTTAAAAATCCAAATTAAACAGGAAGCACCGTATTGTCCCACAGATGAGTAAGAAGGAGCATACTAAACTTCCCCAAAAGCAATGTTTTAAAGAAGTAAACTGCACACACATACTGTTCCAAATCATCTGGATTTCATAAAACTGAACCGCAATGTGGAAGGGGCGTCAGGGAGCTTAACATCAAAACATCGTCCAGGCTCACAGCAGCTAGCCACACACTAATTAGGAAAAAAAAAAAAAAAATCAAAAAAAAAGACTGGGCCAGATACAAAGACCACAACAGCTTAAAGAGAAAACAAAATCCACAGACACAAGTAAGCGTTACTGAGGGTAAAGCCAGCCGGTGGGGCATCCAGGCTCCAGCAGCAATCAGGGAACAAGATGACAGACAGCACCGTGCGGCGCACACGCAAGATCTCCCCGGAGCTCAGGCATCCCACGGCATCAGACTGCCGAAGGACCTGAGCTGTGCCAGGGCAGGACGGAAGGGACAACTCCCAGTCTCCCAGTCATGCTGAAACCCTTCCCCACCCTTCGCCCCGGCACTGGCCTGCCTTGTGCTTCACATACATTCTTGAAATCTCCAAAATAAATCTGTTCTATTGTTATAATTTATGTAGACCCACGCTATGTATCAGCTACGGTGTTGTTTTAGCAAAAGTGTATAAATTAAAGGACTTCTTTTATTGCTGAACATTCCTTTCCTAATGACAAAGACATTACAAAGAAATTGGGGAAAAACAGGTTGTGTGAAGCAAGAGGATATACAAGGGAACTGCAAGATTCGGGTCTCATTTCAAGACTAGGCACCGATGCCCTGTTCATTCTTAAAGTGGCACACTGTCCAGTACTGACCATATTCTAGACCATATTCTGTGAGTTCCTTTCTCTGAGCATCTCTGGCTCTCACTCCCCGACTTCCATACCCATATACTCAACTGTCTGCTGCACAACATATCCACTTGCCTGGCTCCACAGGCATCCCAGATCTCAAATGCAGCATGTTCAAAACTGAACACTTGACCCTCTTGCTGCCCAAATCTCTCCCCTGCCCCCAGCCCTGCTTTCGTGGAAGCCACTTCCACATGCTCAACAGCTGAAGACAGAACCCTGGTACATTCTACTGTTTCTCTGTCACCCACTACAGCCAATTCATTGTTTGCATGGAAAATTACTATTCAACGAATATGGATTAGCACCTATGATGCATCAGAAACTGTTAACCCTTAGCAGTGAACAAGACAAAGTGCCTGACCCCAGTGAACGTGGTGCTCTACCTGCCTCCAGCCAGTGGACCGCCCACCTCTGCTGCTGCTTCCCAGGCCGAGCCTCTACCACCTTCCACTGGTACCTAATAGCTTAATTACTATTGGTCCTTCTGTTGGTGCTTCTGAGCCCCTCAAACTTGCAGGCTCAAAGGACGAACAATAAACTTTCAAAACCTCACTCTGATCCCCTTACACTATGTGAACCCCTCCAATGGCTACTCCCTGACCTACAGTAAATGCACAACCCCGTCAAGATGTCAGGGACTCTTAGTTCCTCTGGGACACAGCCAAATGCCCTCACTGGCCACTGCCCTACGGCTGTGTTCCCGCTGAGGCCACACAAGCTCGTGGCCGCAGCAGAGGCCCCACGGCCCACAAAGCAGAGAATACTTGCCATCCAGCCCCTTGTAGGCAAAGTATGCCAACGCTGCTATGGGTGACAGGGACTCATGCCCTTTCTCCCAGATGCACCTCTGCCATGCTTCCTGTGCTCCAGATACCAGGCTGCGCCTTCGCCTGGCGCTCCTCTTCTGAAATTCTCTGCCCACCATCCTCCACCTGGCTAACACGCAGGCACCCTTGAAGTTTCAGCCTAAAAGGCATTTCCTCAGGAAGGCCTTCACTGATCTCCCTTCTCCTGAGGCGTTTAGACATCCAACACGTATCCCTGAATAAATAATGACCTCTTGATGTCATTCACTCATTGGGATGTTCTTTGCCTCACCCCTCAAGTGATCAGGGTATTTACTGATAAAGATGTTCTCAGTGGGAGAAAGGGCACAAGAGCCAAGTATACACTCAAGTTGTATTAAATCCACTGGATAAACTGATAAATTAATCACCTTAACATCAAATCTGGAATCTCTTCAAGAAATGTGTATCATTACTTTTTTTTCTAGTATAACTTCATACTTTCCCTGTGGAAAGCATTTAAAAAGACCAGAAACAATAAGAGTGGAAATCCCAGAGATGTTGGCGAGAACGCTACCTTCCCAGCTTACCCTCACGGGGCCTACTGCGAGAGACAGAGAGAGAGTGCGACAGAGAGAGAGTACGAGAGAAAGAGAGGGAGAGCGCCCATGAAAGAAAGAGAGAGAGACAGAGAGCGAGAGGGGAGAGCACGCGTGCACAGGAGAGCAAGAGAAAAAGAGAGAGGGCGAGAGCAAGGGGTGTGCGTGAGATGAGGGCAGAGACACACCAGGTGCTCCCTGCCTCGGGTTCTCGACTCTGAGGGGAGGCCTGTGGCAGGAGCCACGCAGAAGGGGGCAGGAAGGAGAGCACACTTTTTTCAAGAATCAGGCATCGGCTAGCCTGCCGCGGATGTGACAGGAGCTGTGCTCTCCACACCAGCTTCAGGTGGTAAAAAGGTGATCTTTACAATTTCTAACTCCCTGTGTTGTTCCTATTCCCCATGAAGCCCCAACTGTATCATCCTACATCCAAATTACAAATACTAAAACTGGTATTTTCCAGTTTTTTCTTCAAATCTCTTTTTTTAACATGTCAGTACACCAAAAGAAACCTAGAGACTGAAAGGCTAAGAAGTGAAAATTATACTCTATTTTCACACAACAGGCATTCAGTACTCTCTTAGAATAAATGTCACCCTAACAATTAGCTACTACTTTCACACTGAGTTTATTCTAGTATTAGTGAAACAACAAAGACCTCCTCTTAAGACCACCATGTAGCCTGAAACTAAATCCTCCGTGTTTCCAACTTACGTGAGGCTAAGAGCAGTCAGTCACCACCGTGCTACCATGATTTCTGACCACAAGTTACAAATACTTCTGTGATAGATAGCAAGGATTTCAGAGTCATTTCCATTTTTATAGCAAAATACTTCCTCCTCATTACAGAAAGAACAGGGTCTTCCCCAAACTTCCCCAAACTTCCCTGCAGGAAAGCATATACGAACAGAATACAGTCAGCAGAGGTGGGGGTGAAGAGCTGGTCGAGAGGACATGAGCACAGCTCTGTGGCCAGCACAGGGTGGGGGCGGGGGAGAAGGCCCCTAGACCAGCTGTCATCACTGGTCCTGGCTGAGCACCGCCATGTAGAGACCTCCTCACAGGCCTCAGTTGAGGTCCTGTCCTCCACACTCACTCACTGCTTTCTCACTCCTTCTCCTGCCCCAGTCTACAGGAAGATGGAGGGATGCCACCTGGCAGTAAGTGGACTCTCCCCACTGCCCGTCATTAGACCCTTAGCAGGAAGCAGTCCTGGGGGAGACCAGAGGCCTTTGGCCAGTGCCCTCCCTCCCCTGCTCACCCACGGGCACAGGTATGGGAATCAAGGCGTGACTGTAACTTCAGCCCATCACCTGGTTCTAACCGCCCACTGATACCTGGCTGCCTGGCAAGAACAGAGGCCTAAGGGGAGGGCAGGGGTGCTCATGTGGGCCTCACTGGGTACACGCCTGTCCTTTACACATCACCAGGTACTAGGGAAAGGATCAAAGATGCTTACGTAAATCAGACTTGAATCTTCAGAAAATAGGTAGTTCTCTACTAAGAGAGAGCATAACTTTTTAAGCTAGAAAAGATGGAGGTGCTAATAAATGGTGGCCCTGCCACCCCAGAGGTTAGTACTTAATATTCCAACGAGTATTGGAAAGAAAATGTGTATATGAATACACACACACCAGAAAACATGCACGTTAGAGCTTTCCTGTATATCTTAGTACAGCCAGGTAATGTATCATCCGAGTATTTTTTTTCCCTAAAAATGAGCATCTGATTCAAATGGTAAACAGAAAATAGTCCATGTCTAATACCTTTCCATTCATATTTCCAAATGTTTTGAGTTGTAAATTATTAAATTAGGACAGTCTGAAAATACGGCCCATGTGCATGACCCTTAACAGATGTAAGGAACTCTGGACTATGAGCTGTACTACCAGGCTCTGGACCTACCCTCTTCTGGCCCATCTTGGGTGACCCCATGCTAGCAACCCCCTTCCATCCACACCTACAAAGGCTCGCCTCGGCCAGCTGATTTCAGCTGGAATCACACCTATGGTCTCAGGTTCTTCTATTCAACCTATACACCATGCCCTTTGCAGACACAGCTTCCTGAAATGTCCCTCCATCAAGTCCCTGTCATTTTTCTGTGGTGTCAATATACAGTACAAACCCCTCACCTCTCGATCATGAGCTCCAGAATCACCAGAGCACCACATCCCTCAGTCCACTCCTGCCTCGCAGGACAGGTTTACAATTATGCAGACAGCCCTCAGCACAGCCCTGCTTTATGCCATCCCTGCTTGTTCCCAAGGACTTACACTAAGGACAGCTGGGGTGCACTTGGTTCACAATCCCCCCACAAAGAGCCTATGTGCAGCCCAGATGAAGGATGTGCTCTCCAGGCCCCTTGGAAGAGACCACCCGGACAGGGAGCCACAGTGTGCCTGGGTGACACATGCCCAGTGATGCCCATGTGCAGGAATACTTGAGAAGGGTGTCTAATGTCCCACCTCCGACCACGTGCGAGACCTCACTCCTGTTTCAAACTCAGGAATCTCCTTTCTCCCATGCCTGTCATGCCCCATCACATTCTGACTCTGCTCACTTCTCAGGAGCACCATCGACCAGAAGTCAAAGTTACACTCCCTGCAGCTCCCATTTCCAGAGCAGATGCCATCCTGCAGTTATGTGAGCCTGAGCACCTAGATACATTCGTGTGACACCCCCTCCCCCACAAACACAACTGCACGCACCACCTGTCCATGGGCAGTGAGGGGCTCCTGCACACTCAGCTCTGGCCCAATGCTGCTCAACATTCAGGAATGCAGTGTGACAGCCCTCACGTCACCAATTGCATCCTACCTTTGCTGCAACGATGCTAAGGCCCATCCCATTTTGCTTCTTAAGAGTCACAGTGATTATTTCAGGTTCTTTCCTCAGAGGCTGAGCCTGAAGGATGAAAACAAATGTTTACTTTATGGCTGAAATGAAGTATATCGAGGTTAGACAACTCATAAGTTGACCTGCTGATCACACTCACTGTGGTAAATGGCACAGACCATGGGGGAACAGGCAACTGAACAGTAAAGAAGAACAAGTTGTACAGATACTGCTCATGGATTAACCCAGCAGAGGAAGTATCAATACTAAACTCAAGACCTGTGAAGGTGAAACTAGTCATAAATGCTATCTAAATATTATTTGGAGAACTTAATACAAAACTACACTTCCATTACCATCAGGTTAGAAAAATCAACCACAAAAAATTAAAATCTTACTTTATTACCTTTCAAAATAAATTACTAGGTGTTTAAAGAAGAAATTTAAACTCCTTTTACACCATCTATGGGGAGGTCAGCAAAAGACAGTTGTAACCAAGATGATCCAACATCTCTGTCTCTTAGGAAAATGCAAGAGTTGCTGGATGTTAGACAACCCAACCGCAACAATCCCATGATGTGGGCAGTTCTACTCGAATCAGTGAGAAGCTCGTTCTTGAACTGATCCATAAACAAATAAACTGTCCACAAAGTTACATGTTATACACATGTCACTCCTCACACAAAGAATGAACAAAACAACAGAAAAGAATTACCAGTCATACACGTTAAGGGATAGTTTAATTAATCAAATACACATGTATGAAGGCACATGGCCAACAGGTGGTAATTATATATGTGGGTTGTTAATCTAGAACTAAGGTCAGTGAGAGAACATTTTAAGGAAATAAGATTAGATGACATTCCAATTTTTTTTTTCTTTTAGATTAAGACCTGAAAGCTCCCAAGGAATCTCTGATTACATGAAGAAAATGAAGAATCTGTGATCCCACCCAAGAAGGTACTCACTGTCCTATAAAATGTGGGAGTTGGGAACTGCTACCACTTGGGAAATCGCTAGTGAGGTCGAGAGAAGGTATGAGGGGCACATCCTGTGTCAGTGGCCACATGCAATCAGCTCTTTGGTGGGACAGTAGCTGTCAGCCAACTCAGCTGCTAGAGGTGGACAGTATACAGCTTCCAATCTAAAGCAGGCTACTAAGTCATGACTAATAATTATTTGGAATTTGATATAAAAAATACACATTACATGATTTTACATTAAGTATAATATTTGCATAATCTATGTTTTCTCAGAAATTAGATATGTAATAGAGATACACAGCTCTGACTACTGATTAGTATTTTAGGGTGGTACTAGGAAGTCTCCGAAGCTTTAGCAGATTTATGGCTGTTTCCATACACACACCACAATCTCTGCATCTTGGCCTAGGCACATCGGATATTCCACCCCTACTGGGAATCAGTGGACCAGCGAATAAATGGCCACATTGAATCACACATAATGCACTGACCCCCAACCCACAGGAACCTTGAAAGAAGTACTGGCACATGGGTTTGCTCCTCTGAACCCTTAAGTGGGTTCAAAATGAAAATGGCAATTATAGAATGATATTTAGATGAACTCAACAATGAAGTTCAAAAAGGAAAAATTTCATTTGTTTTTTTTTCTTGATTGATATGTTAATGAGAAATATGCCAGTATATGCAGTACAAGACAATTGTGTCGGCTGTCACATTCTAGGGCATAAGAAAACATTCTTTGTTGTTTAAAACTCTCCATAGAGAGCAAAGCAGAATTTTCCATAAAATGTGTGAAGCTAGCAAACACTGAGACTGACTAGTCTTTCAAAAGATACAAAATAAAAAAAAACTAAAAAAATTTTTTAAAAAAATTAAATAAAAATTAAAAAAATGAAAAAAAAAGATACAAAATATCAGCGACATGATACGTTTTAAAAAAAGGTAGAACCAGCTATAAGGAGAAAATATTTCTACCAATGAAAAACATTTTCTGATAAAATTTGTAAGACTATTTCATTAATATTTTCTTCAAAATATCTATTAACATTAAGGCTGGTATAGCTGTGGGTAGAAATATGCTTTATTTTTTAAAAATCCCATTTATTTATGGACACAAGTGTGTGTGTGTGTGTATATATATATATATATATATATATATATATATATAGCCTGGAAAAAATATATATATAAATCATGGTTTCAGATTTTTAAAAATAAAATTGGTATTTAAAGATGATTTTAAAATATACTTATCACAACAATGCTCACTATAATCAAGGAACAGGTTTGCATTACATTTTCAAATCGTAAGGAACACAGGTCTGTGTTCCACCCATCACCCTCACAATACTTGCCAGCTCCGTGTTCTCACGCAGAAGATGGCACTCGTAATCTGCACCCTCAAAATATATTGTCCAAGTACCTGGTGAACGTGCATGAGGGATTAACCTGCAAAATCCTGAGGAGAAAACAAGCAAATGATGAAACTGAAAAGCATGTCAGCTACATCATCTTCAAGAAGGGAAGCAACATCACATATCAACTGCTCACTACCTCATGACGACCTGTGCCCTCCTTTCTCTACAACCCTTACTCCCTCTGAAAACTGAACTATCAGACACAATCACTGTTTGTTTGGGTCCAATGGAATTCAACACCAAGTGAAAAGGGAAATTGGTCTTCCCTCCTTTTTTGTTCCACAGCGCATTCTTCCTTACTTCTATGAGAAATTACGGAATCACACTGTGAGTCCTCTCCTGCGGCCCAGGCTGTCCTCAACAACACCCAGGATGCTTTCCACAACGGGGACCGGCAACAACACGAGTACACATGGCCGTGCACCGTCCCACAGCACACTCAGCTCCATGGTTTCCAGGAAGACAGTATCTGCCCTGCAGGATGGGCTCCTTCTCGTGACTCTGTCCAGATTTCCTTACTTAGTCACTTACATTTCTCACAAATTTTAGAATTACTGTATAATGTTTTAAGGAGTATCTTTTGATATTCCCATCACGAACAAATGACATCTTTACAAAACCTAAGCTTTTCAATTAAAAATAGGTCATTCATGTAGTCAGATCTTATTCTATGTTACTCAGAAATTTCCTGACAAAGTCCTATCTCATAGGCCTTGCACAATTCTTAAATCTTCTCCAAAGCAGTCTATTACTAGAAGCTACCATTTACAAGGAGCACACTGCGTGCCCAACCCCACACCGCCTCAGCACGGCCTGTGGACCTGGGGCTGGGAGATGCCCCAGATGACGCCACCTGGCACTCCTGCACTCTCAGATTCCACCAGTAAGGAAAGCTCGCCCGTTATTTTGGGGCACCTATAAGGTTTTCTTTGCAGTAAGGGAAAATGGAGATGTCACAAGAGTACAGTTAAAGATATAAACTTATCTTTTTTTTAAAAAATCATTGTTTCAATCCATTTTCATTAAAACATAACCTACAACTTCTCTTTCCCCTGCTTGAGGGAATTGTAATTACCACAATTTTGAAATGAACACTTTCTATAATTTTTTTTTTCAGATGTCAGGGTTCCACAATGAGGCTGGATCCCACATGAAGCAGACATTTTCTGCTTTCTTAGCTGAAGGAATGCATCTCAGATCAGGTATGAGTCTGTGCTGGTTTTATAGCCTCCTCTCACACAATCATGTTATAGGACAAAACAAAAGGAATATAAACCGAGAGCACATAGTAGTTCTTTATTTGGCTTACAAAGAATTGAGCGTGAAGAATTAAAAACACTGATGTCATAAAAGAAAACACCGAGTTCTTTGTAAGTCTTGTAAAGGCATCTCTGTAATAGGCTGTGCTATCACCTGACACATATGGAATAAGGTGGGGATGCCAAGATCATGATGAAATATCACCTATGTCCTGAAATCAATCATCCAGGGGAGCCTCAGGGGAAGTCCCGAAGCAAACTCCACTGCCAAGGCAAGAGCTCACTCTTCCCATCTTGGCAAGCATCTCTGCTATGGCACACATCACAAAACCGACAGCTGTGTACACACCACAAATCACACACACGTATCTGAAAAATGCCAGTAAGTGAGCCTTCCCGTGTGCTCGTGCATAAGCCATCAGTGAAAAGTGCCGCCGCTGAGCACTCAATGCCCAGCAGCCCCATGCTAGGTGCTGAGGAGGGGAAGCCCGCCCGCCTGCCAGGACTCCAGCTCAACACTAGAGAAGACACAGACGTGCACTTCAAGTGATGTCACAAAAACATCCTCAAAAAAAACAGAATCACTTGTGGGACAAGTGGCTTAAGCGTCAGGAGGAGGCAGAGGTCTTGCAGACAAAGGGCTACATGATGGGGACTTGAGATGAATGCTAGGGGGCACATGGAGCAGTGGGATGAGGCTGCCAGCCTGTCTGCATCCGGGGGGCGAGGGGCCAAGCTGGGGCAGGAGAGCCAGCAGCGAGGCGCAGCCTTGGGCACCTGCCACCTGGGACCTCGGAGGGCAGGGAGTGCTGCTGCAGTAGCCCATCCATGGGTGTGCGAGGTCCCGGGAACACATGGCTGATGGCAGCGGGTCCGGGGGGGTGTTAAGTGGAACGCACACGGCGACCCATATCCCCGGGCTCAGTGAGGTGGTGGGGCAGCAGGAGACACACTCTGCTGGGATGGAGGGTGGCCCTGACAGGAGTCCTGGCCCGCTCTGAGGACAGCACTGACTGCTCACAAAAGGCAGCATTCCTGGCAGGGCTGCGGCCACACCTGCAGTAGACATCCAAACACCTTATCCTTTCATTACGAGGAGCAGCCTTCATAAAATGAGAATTCTGAAGAAATCTCTTTATTGTAGCATGTGCAAGAACCATTGAAATTAAAAATCACGCTGACTAAATTTATATAGACGAACACAAAACCTTAACTTTGCAATTATCATTTTTGTTTAACTCCTGAATTTTGAATCTATTTTTCTATTCATCTGAGCTCAATGTTACAAACAAGTAGCAGACTGGGAGTGAAATGTGGTCTAATTTAAAAGTTTACGCTTCATATGGAAGTGTTGTATGTGGAGGGGAATGACAGAGATGAGAGATGAGAGATGAGAGAGAGAGAGAGAGAGAGAGAGAGAGAGAGAGAGAGAATCTCAAGCAGATTCCCCACTGAGTGCAGAGCCTGACATAGGGCTCATCCCACCACCTGAGAGCACAACCTGAGCCAAAACCAAGAACCGGATGCTTAACCAACTGAGCACCCCTGGGCACCCTAGAAGTGTGATATTTTTATCAACACATAGCCAACAGTAATATGTAAAGAGACACAGGATCAAACCAGAGAAAGCTGGCTGCCCTTAGACACGATGAGCTGGAGTCTGGCCCACAAGCATGCAGTAGGTGACAGTGGCAGCAGTGCCGACTCAGAGACCAGCTCTGTGCCAGAGGTGTAAGGGTTCCATAGGCTGCGTGCCCGAGCCTCACAACGATCCCAGGAGGTACACGCTATCCACCTGCCCATTTTGTAGATGGCACGTCACAGGAGTCAGAGTGGGGGTTGGAACTAAGACGGTCTGATCCTCCTGACAGCTCTGCTGGTAGCAACACACAGTGACAATATAGTTCTAGCAGATGAGCCAAGCCACCAGAACAAAGTGGGGAGCAACTCCTATGAGCCTGGGCAGAACTGTGGCTGTGACAGCTGGTGAGCGCACCAAGTACCCATGGAAGGGTCATAGCACATCCACAAGAACTTTGTGGCTGGATATCTGACTGCCCCCGCCTCCCCATCACACACTATGTCCAGATCCTGGAACACTGCTTTCTCCAGAAGCACATGGTGTGGGCTCGACCCAAGCGCACTGCCCCACAAACACACAGAACTGCTAAAATGCTTAACCCGGGTCATAGCGTAGACTCTACGTACAGTAAATGATACTCACCTCTCTGGCACAAAGGGTCTAAAAATTCTTGTAAACCATTTGGAATGTTCCTGACAACATCACAAGAATAGCCGTCTTCTGGCAAAAGAAAAGGCAACTGCAGATCGGGGTCCTCTTCCAGCTGCACCTCCCGGCCATCACTGCGCGCCAGCTCATCAGCCGTGTTTTCAGCCACAGCCACCACATTTTCTATCAGGTCCTGGTCAGAGTACAAGAGTACACTGACATCATAAACACGCTATCTGACTGGCACACAGACTTCCTCGTGTGCAGTGAGGCCACACACGCACACAAGGGCCACAGAGGGAGAACACATTTCTCAGTATGTTTAAAACCAGCTTGCAAATCAATGGATCAGAGAAGTACATACTGTTAACATACAAACCGAGAGAGTAATAATTAATCGCAAGTCCTCTTTAGCCTTAAAAGAGAAATTATTCAGTCACAACAAAATGGTTTTCCCTTTTCAATGGTAGTCCTTTTTGTTCCTGTGCAATTTTTTAACATGTAGTTGCTAATAATCCTATTTTTATAGAATTTTTAATGACAGAAAAAGCTCACACAACGTTAAATGTAAAACAATCAGGACAAAAGAATATTCTCAGCCAATCCAGGGGAAAATTCACCAACCTGACCTGTACAGCCTGATGATGTGAACACAGCACCTCAACTCCCCCCAGCAGTTCCAGGAACGGCAGCCTCATGGGGGAGAAGCAGCCCCTCACTACCCTGTCTCTCGTCCCAAGGTCAGCTTCCTGGGCCTCTACCGCCACAGATCCCTTGTGCCTGCTCTTGAAACCCACACTGATGGAAGCCAATTGCATCTCTCTGTATCTGACTTTTGTGCAGATGGCGCAGTGCATTTCATCTGCAGTGCAAATTCACCCCTCGTTGCCACTGTGACAGGACCATCGATAGATACACTGCTGTGTCGGTCAGTGTTTGCGGACTTCTGATCCTGGGTGACTCTGTACACCTCCTTTGTTGGCATAAAGTTAATACTAGAAGTTGCCCCATCCCCCTGATGATCTTCCCTTATCAGGGCTCCTGCATAGAGCAGCTTTTATCCCCGTGACAAGTGCTTGCAGCCTTTCTCACTCTGTGAATAGGAGCTATAGTACACATTGTGGGCAGGCTGCTCACCCTCTACTCCTCCTCTTGAGAGGCATGAATGCCAAACCTTGATTCCTAGCAGTCTGATGCCTCTGCGTGGGTTGGAGAGGCCCTCTTGCTGCGCAGCATGCTGTTGGCAGCATAAGAGGACGTGAGGTGGATGTGAGGGGCCACTCTGTGCCTGCAATACAAGGATGCCTATGGCTGTAGCAAGAGCTCTTGGGCCTCTGACTCTCAAGTAGCACCAGGGTAACTTCTTAACTTCCTCTCCCCCAGTCCTTCCAATGATTTTCCAAGAACCTAATTCCCTGAATTCAATCCTTTTCTATTTAAAATGCTTGTATTTTCTACTTCTTGTACTAAACCCTAACTCAAATACCAACAAAATACGATCTTACAAGATGATTAAGGAACTTTATTAAAGAAATAAAGTAATTATTATAAACACTCCCCCCCAACTGCTTTTTTAAATTAAATTTCCCTATGCAAACATGTCTCACGCTGTGTGGCTAATGTGCTGTCATTCACTCACCGTGGGAATAAAAGGCTCATCAGGTGCACAGTGGTAATTCTGTAACAAGGCTTGAAGTTGCAGTGAATTTAACTTAAAGCAGGTACTGTTTATATTTGGAATGTCATCAGGTGCGTATTTATCCATTGTAAGCAAAGTGGTTGCCTGTTTAAAAGAATAAATAACAGGAGATATGATTCAAAAGTGTTTTATAAGCATTCCCCTTAATGTAACACTTAAAACTGTAATAACTTGCTCATTTGATTTTGAAATCCAGAATCTTTTTTAGGGAAACACACTTCCATTCACATGGAATTGAACTGAAAACCCGTCGTCTAGTAAAGGTTTACAGATGGCTTCTTAATTTTATTAAAATATGTACGTACTTATATTTTACTAATATAAAATGTAAATAAAATTCAATTACTTATGTTCATAAATCATTTAAAAGAATTCTCTCAGTAACTGTAAACATTTACAAGGCCATTTGATCACCAATTACTGGAGTCTAAGGAAAGTTTCATTGGAATGACTTTTTACAGCCACCTAATGTGATCCAAGGAGGAAGTGCCCTCCTTCTATACTAACTTTAAAAGAGATTAAGAAACTGAAAAAAAAACCCACAAAATTATATACTGTAATAATAATCACAAAAATCCGCAGTAACTTTTGAGGCTTCTGACCCTCACTTCCTTGATTGTAAAACCCATCTCTAGTCCAGGGCTCCGTAGGGACACCCGGAGAACTGGCCAAGCTCTTAGCATGCAGCTGTGACACTCCTCTGCCCCCTTCTCCATCTCCTGCTCCCGTCCTCTGGGATGTGAGGACCACTCAGTGCTTCGCCCTTTCTCTTCTGTGCATCCCCTACAGGTTTCTGCTTTGTGGTCACCTGGCTCCGTAGGCTAAAGAGCAAATTATTATCCAGTTTGAAATTGGAATCCATCCATCCAGTATGGAGATTCACAAAATACACCCACTGGTCTCAGGATATTTATTCTACTGATTACCACTTGTTATGGTTGAACTGTGTTCCCTAAAATTCATACACTGAAGCCCTAACCCCGTATACCCCAGAATGCGACCTTCTTTGGAGAAAGGGTCCTGACGGAAGCAAGGACAGCAGGTCTAACAGGACTTGTATTGTATAAACAGTGGACGTGTGGGGAGACACATGCGCACAGGGAGACCGCCCTGTGAAAACAGAGGCAGAGAACCCCCCTTCCACTTTGGCCTTGGCCTTCTGGCTTCCTGAACCGTGAGACAGTGTCTGTCGTTTAAGCCTTGAGCTGGTGAATGGTCACGGCGACCAGGCATACCAACACACCATCATTTCTTTCCCCATACACGTGGGAAACCCCAGAGGGGGTACTGATGTTCTCCTGATGAACCCACATTCTGACCCACAACAGGGTGAGAGGCACTGGTGACAAAGCCCATGAACCGTGGGGAGGGGAGAATCGGCACAGCCCACCTGCACGATCCTGCTGAGGTGACAGTCCGCTGCCAGCTCCAGCCCCTGCTTCTCTGCCCAAGCTTCCACATGTCCCAGCTGCTGGCGAATAATCGCCCCCCAGTAGTGGGAGCACAGTCCCGACTCAGGGTCGGTCACCAATCTGTTGAAGAGCCACATGTTGATAAAGTGGAAGAGCTGAGAGAAGAGCTGGATGGTCAGGGCAGCATTGACTCTGCAGCGCCGCAGCAAAGACATGGCTCCCGTGAGCGTGTGCAAAACATCATCTGTTCAGAGACGCGGAATGAAAGCAAGAGTCTTTTGAACGAATGGTGAATTCAGAAAACGGCAGTTATGGTCAGGCCTACTCAGTCACTCCTGAGATTCCAGTCTCTCCAGACAGGAGACAGTGGTGAGGTCTGAAACCACACATAGGAGTGAACTATGCATAGCACAGCTCGCCCCAGGAGATTTTCCGAAAAGGCATGACAACACACCAGAACCAGAGCTATTCTTAAAACAAAACAGATGGCCGTTACTATTTATTAAAGAATGCCCAATCCAATAGGTTATCTCATTTATTTTGAAAATATCTCCTCCTTATGCATATTAAATATTAATATGAAGTTAAACAGGAAGGAGGGAAGAAGGAGAGTGGAGAGAGAGGGTGAGGAGAGAGGGAGAGTAGGAGGAGAAAAAGAGCCTCCTGACCTATTTTTGGTCTCTGTAGGCTGTTCTCCTCGGGGTCATCCAGGAAGGCTGGCATGTAATTATTCAGTTCTGATTGAAGACAATGAACCAGATATCTGAAAATACGTAAGCACTTTTAATAACGTCAGCAAGACGCACCACTATCAGCAGACATGACATCACGAGTGAAATAGTTCATACTATTTAGAAATATTTTCCATTTACAATACAGCAGTCTTACTCTCAGGATTCTTGAAACATGGCTCAATAAATTCAATTTGTTAAGTCAACCCATTTGGCAAATAGTCATGATTCTTGGTACTCATCTTCGATCAGGGTAAATAAAAACCTTTAAAGAAAATCTCTACAGAATAGAGTAATCTCCAAGAACGTGATCCTTACTTAAACGCCATCTGAACCAAGTGTGCTAAAACGTCCTGGGCGTCCAGTGTGATTCGACTAAGATCTCGGTCCTGCTTAATGAAGTTGAGCAGCTCAGATGCATTGGCCATCCAGAAGGCAAGGGCCCCTGCAATATTCTTCTGTTTCTGTAGACAGAACACATTCCCATAAGCAACCCCAAGACAAACAAAAAGAATGCAAATAAAAAAGGAATGCTCTTGAAAAGCTGCTGGAGATAGACCAGTGCCTTCCCACTGTCACCAGGGTATTTACCACAGATACCAGATATTTGCAAAGGAATTTGGATACGTTCACAGCAATGGAACTGACAACGTCTTCTTAGGATTCATGTATGGACACATGGATCCAGTCAGCCACCACGTATGGCATCAGTGTAGAAAACAGAGATTCCAAACCCTCCGACGCCCAATTGGAGATCGTGCATTATCTGGTAATCTGTGAAGTACACACGCGTCTATCCACGGTTACCCACAGCCACCCTGATACGCGGGCCGCTGGCTCGGACGCCGAGCAACTCGGTATCAAGTACTGATCTATCGCATCATCTCCCGACCACATGTGCAGGCCAGGCAACTTCAGATGAGATCCAAAGAATAGGAACCAAGGATAAACAAGAGAGGAGAAACAGAACTTTCGTCAATTCATATCCACACTCAAGTGCATGAAGCAGAAATTATGAAATGCTGGTAAAGGTTGCACAGTCAAGGAAGGATTTAGTACTGCAATGTTTCAGTTGCTGAATGAGTGTTATGAACCGTCCAGTCCGCTTGCTGGGGTATTGTGTTTTGACATGGAAGCAGCGCGAGAAACTCAGCTAAGCCGACACAGCCAGGACCAGTTCCCAGCAGCACGTCCTACCTGATCAACCTGGTCTACTTCCTGGAGAAAAACAGACGGAGGGAAATCAAGCAGAACGAGAGAAAGAAACTTGTAAACAATCATGATAGTTCAAAAAAATCAAAACACTACTATGAAGGTACGACATGAAGGTACGACATTTGGTTACTTCCCAATTACATGTTCATTCCTGGCCCTGAGGCACGTGCCCGAAGGGGCCAGTTCTACGTTCTGAGCGCTGGCGCGGTAAGGGATGGGACCCCTAGGGCTCTTAGGAAGAGACGGGACAATGGACACAGGAACGCACGGATCTCTTGGGAAGGCCTAGACGTAAAGGACTTCTTAAGGTCTTTTCAGGACACCATGTGTCTGACTACTTAAGGGTACGTTAAGAGGAGTGTCTATCCCCGGGTTTAACGGGATGAAAGAGACAGTAAAGACCAACAGAAACCATAAAAAATAAAAGTCAAAAATTTTAAAATGTACAAAAAAAAAAGACATAACTGTACTAAAACAGAGTAAATTGGCTTCTGAAAGTAGGTTTTTACAAATTAAAGCATTCATTACTACAGTTCTTTCCTAAAAACTTTAAAATCCCCAATCACATACTAAGTAAGGCTACATCTGAAGTTTAAAAGACCTGTTTCGATAATGATCATCTCATTGACTAGTTCAAATTCAGGCAGAAAAAGTCTATCAACAGTAGTCTGAGGACAGGAATTTCACAATTTGAAACTGGCTTTAGAAATGCAAACACGATGGAAAACAGACGGTGGCTCTGAACTAAAAGGAAATCCTTGTTTCTTTATAAATTAGTAAAAGAGGAATACAAACTGGGATCCAAATAAAGTGACAATCCTTTTTGGCTGTTTCCTCATTTGGGTATAAGAATCATAAGCCCATTAGATTCATATGCTAACCCCTCCCACATAAAAGAAACAGTTCTTGAAAAATTTGGCCTTTTAAATCAACAGACTAGTTTGCTCAAACTATCCTCACAGGAGAAAAACAACCAAATCATCTAATTATGTTGCTTAACAATGATACATAACTAGGGTTTAAATTCCATGGCTGAATAACAGCACTGATAAGAGGTTTAGAAAAACTTTGAAAAAAGTCTTAAATTTGCTTTTAAGGACGTAAGATTAAACCTTCAAATTATCTGTGAGTTTGGAAAACTGCTATGCCAATTTTACCAACCACAGATGAAGAGTACTTAAAAAGAAACGAACCATTCTACAAAGAGAATACCCTTCCCTCCTTAAACTTTCAACATAGTTTTATTAAAGAATCTGAACATTTCATCATAATTGAGAAATGTCATGATGTCCATCACACCTATAAAAGTGCTACCAAAAAACCCAGGTAATTACTACTGACATCATACACTCACTATAAAAGAGCAAATGCCCTTCTAACCATGAAAAAACTCTAAGAAGGTGGTTGCAAGGGTCCGGGGGAAGGGATTATGAGGACAGACTGCTCAATGGGCACGGGGTTTTACTGTGGAGTGATGGAAATGTTCTGGAACAAGAAGTGGTAGCTGCATAACAGTGTCAATGTACGGAATGCTTACTGAATTAGTCATTCTAAAATGGTTAGTTTTACGTTAATGTGAAATTCACCTCAACAAATTATTTTTTTTGATTTTACAAAAACCCACAAGTCTCAATACATTGAGACCATTGCAAATTTTAAGGACCTTTACCATGATCATTATTACATTACACATACAGTACCTTCCCTTACTTCTAACATTTGTAGGAAGAACAGAAAAAAGTTCACATTTCTTTTCAACTTGTAAAGCTATGCAATTGTCAATGCTATTTATAGAATTTTCATTTCAGAAAAGACTCTTCAGGTAAAGTCACACATGTAACCAATGGGAAACACTGAGCCAACTGGCTTCACTGGTGTCAGACAACAGGCACACTTACTGACTGGCTCTGCAGGCGGAGGCTTACCTGAATCACCCCCTCCATCATGCTCACCATCTTGTTGACTATTGCAATCACTTTGTGAGTGCGCTCTGTAGGGCTGACGTCGGGTCTGTACTGGCTTGACAATACATACCGACATGCCATATATAATACATATGTAGGTGACAACTTAAAATGGACTGTAGAGCTATTAGTATAGTTTATAATGGCAGATAAAAATGAATCTTCAGCTGTGAAAAGATTTCAAAAAAGAAGAAAAAGAAAAAAAAGAACAAAAAAAAACCATGAAAATCAGATGGAGGAAAATGGAACAAGAAATAATTCACTAACAATGGAATCTGAAATTACTCACAACTTTCCCTGAATTCAATGCTTGCAGGCAGTATCAGCTCAGGCCCAGGAGCATCCTGAGTTCTGGAAGAAGAAAGTGGCCATCTCTTAAAATCAGGTCACGTGGCTAAGAATATCACTAACAATCTATGCAGATTTCGGCAACTATTTTTACAGTCTCCATACAGTTCTTCCAAATAATACATGGCCCAGTAACTTGTGTTCACGTGGAAACTACTCAACTATTCAAATGAGCATACTGGGGGCGAGCATATCCCTACTCTTCACAGAGGTCAGTTCTTTGAAGGATCTGCTTTCATCATGAGAACTGATCTGACCACAATTCTCTATTATTCATGAAGATTTCATGCAGAGTAGGGCAACCAGGCTGTCACGCACCTGCTATGGCAATGGCTCAAGTCACAATGAAAAGCCACTGCCAGGACACACAAGAAAAACTAAACCACAGTGAGCCTGACACTTAGCGCTCATACATGGAGGCGAACCAGTTCCTACGAACCAGACCCTGCCCTGGCTTCTGATGAAGCTCAGAGCAGATGATCACTCACTCCATATTAGCATTTTGTGATGCTCACAGGGAAGCACGCTTTAAAAAGAAGACATCCTACTCATAATTTTTCCCAAAGTCGTATCAATTCATTATTTAGCCTGACTCTACAAAAATAAGGGGCTGCTGAGAAATATAAACCAAGAGCAACTATGATTTGGAACACTTCTAAGAATTAGCACTGTCCTCATGTTTATATATATTCAGGTATTCTGGATCAAAGTACTTCAAACATTAGGTATGTTTCTGTTTCTATCAAAGAGTTCTCCAAATAGTGGATCACCCTGCTCTCACTGGTAGGACAAAGGTTCACTGTTCCAAACATATACATATGTAGGTATGTGTCCACCAGGGCACAACATAAAATACGATCCTGTGTTGTATACTATGGTCAAACAACAGCTGAAGCCTTTAGTAAAGCATGGGATTTCTAAAACGCGCAGGATAAAGAATTATAAATCCAGTTTAGATCTCCTTACCTTGGATTTATACTTTTATCGATGGATGGTGTTCAGCTGAACTACTATTTCATGTAGACAGGTGCTTAGAATTTCAAGCAATTTAATCATCACTCTGAGTTTGCTACTAGCTATGTTTTATATATAAAATATATGTAAGTCACCCCTCACTCCTAACAAAGTGGCAAGTGATTAGGTTCCTTAAGAGTTTAAATCTTTACCATTTTAGTTCAGCTCTAACAGAGGACCAGGAAAAGTTTTCCAAAAATCTGTCCTCAAAAAGATGAAGAAAATCAAAACTGACAGCAAAAGTAAAGAAACATGTGCTGTGCCTTCCCACAAACTTAACTGGAAAGCAAAGAGCAGGCCTTGATGATTTATACGGGAATGAAAGCGACTATTGAGGTAATTATCAGCTCAGAGGAACACGGAGCTCAGTGTTCACAGAGAGCTTCAGATCTGGAGGAAGGGACAGTCAACACCTCCGTCGGTGTTTCTGAATGTGTTCGTGATTGAAATGACTGTCATTTTCAACAGGAACACTGAGGTCTACTGATTCTGGACAAATGGTGGCGAACCTGCCAAACCTTTGTGTTTGGAGTCACTGGGACAACCGCTCACTCCCTAAGCTGGCTCCTATAACTACTTGTTCAAGAAAGGAGATGAGAGGGAGAAGAGCCCATCATGGCCGCAGACCAGTCATTGGTCTCCAGCAGCGATGCTCCCTCCCACCAGTCCGACTCCCCAGGCAGTGACTGAGTAGCAAGGAGGAACACAGCAAGGCACCTCAAGCTGTTGTAACTGCCAGAAGGAAAAACAAAAGTCTTCTCATCAAATTATAGGCTTCAATGTCTCTTAGTCAATGACTGAATAATTTGGATTTAACAATTTAGGTATGAAAAAGCTCTTATAAACAATAGAATTTAAATGTCCAATTATGTAACATATCTCTCTTAACTGCTGTATTTATAGACATCTAAAATTGCAGATAAGTAGTTACTTTACTTTCAATTTAGTATCTATGCAATAAACTGGATGAACCATACCAATCATCTGTTTCACCAATTTAACACATCTGGAAAAATAAAATTAAAATCTCACCAAAAAAATTAAAAAATGTATCAAGTGATAACTTAAGGTACTCCATTACTAAAAACGATTGTTTGACTTAAATCAGTATTTTAAACATGTCTATTAAAACAACTTTGATTTTTATGAATAAATGAATTAAGCATTGCTTATACCCACAATGTCTATGTGAGAAACACAGACTGAAACAGAACAACCATCTGTTGCTATCACTGCTATAGTATCAAGAAGGTAGGACATTGCTACAATTCCAGTAACACCTTTAGTACAATCTTCATTCACAGGATACAGTCAATTCTAACATACAGTGAACCATCGGATGGCTACCTGACCCTGTACTAACATACTACATTACTTATCAACTATTTATATATATTCATTAATTTTGCTTGACCTAAAAGAATTACCCTAATCAGCTTCTTTCATCTCCCCCATTTCTTGATTTATTCACTTAAGAGCTATGATACCTTCCTCTCGATCACCTTTTAACAGAGGCACTCTCTTTTGATACCAGTTTACCATTTAGAATATCTTATTCTAGAACATACAACCAAAAACAAGTACGGATTGAGAAAGTAGACTTATTATTACATCTGAAAAAATTCACCTAGCCAACAAAAATCTTGAATAATAACCAAAAGCGCAAGATAAAAACAAAGTAAAAATCTGAGATTCCCACGGGACGCCTGAGTGGTTCAGCAGTTGGGCGCCTGCCTCTGGTTCAGGGCGTGATCCTGGATTCCCAGTTTCGAGTCCCACATCGGGTTCCTTGTATGCAGCCTGCTTCTCCCTCAGCCTGTATCTCTGCCTCTCTCTCGGTAGGTCTCTCATGAATAAATAAATAAATAAAATCTTTTTTAAAAAAATCTGATATTCCCACATAAATCTACAAATTGAATTACTGTGATGAACTATATTAAAAACTTGTAATACACAGCGCCCTCTACTGGAAGATAGAAAATTAAAGAAATGTATCAGCTGCCTGTCACCAAATTGATGTGACCTTGGGCCAGTTACCTGTCTCAGTTACTGGATCTGAAAGGGAACAGTTAGAATGGCTTCATCAAATATCTGAAGAGCACCAAAAGACGAGCACTCCCAGTTCCACTGCTGACAGAGAGTGTGTGATTCAGTACTCGTATTTCCCTACGGCCATCTGAGTGGGTTCAGAGCCCTGCTGGAGAAGCACCTGAACCACATCATGCTGCGGATGAAGCTCATCAGGATCTGGAGCTCATCACCTGTTATTTCAATGTGTGAGGCACTGACATTACTTTGCAACATTTTTAAGCAATAAGTAGAATTCTCATTAAGGTAACGTGTACTTAAAAATCATAAGAAAAGGAAATCACAAAAGGCAAAAGATCTCTGTTCAAAAAACTTAGGCAAGAACAATGACAGAGGAGATAAGAGACCCTCCCCCCCACACTTCCCCAGGGTGTACGACCCCGTAACATGGCACTCGGTAAATTCTAAAAATGCTGCCTCGGTCATGTTTGGCTTTGTATATTTAAATACGTGAGGATTTTGTATACAAATGTGTGAAATGATTAGTTTTACATAAACTAAATATAAAAATTATCAAATATTAAAAACCTAGAAAAACTTCCTCTCTCCGTGTTTTACAGAATAGCACATTTAAAATAGAGACATTTTGGGATCCCTGGGTGGCGCAGCGGTTTGGCGCCTGCCTTTGGCCCGGGGCACGATCCTGGAGACCCGGGATCGAATCCCACGTCGGGCTCCCGGTGCATGGAGCCTGTTTCTCCCTCTGCCTGTCTCTGCCTCTCTCTCTCTCTCTCTCTCTGTGACTATCATGAATAAATAAATAAAATCTTAAAAAAAAATTATAAAAAAAATAAAATAAAATAAAATAGAGACATTTTTAACTGGAAGCCCCTCCCGTGTCAGCTGGGTGGAGGACACCGTGGTACAGGAGGACAACCACTCATGAAGTTATGTTACTTCAGCTCAGTAACATGAACAGAAAATAATCTTTCAAATACCACTAACATCCTAAAAATGTCAGCTAAACGTCAATAGAGTCAATAATCTTTATCCCAAGCCCTTTCCAGGAATACTTTCACATCTTCTGTAATTCAGAAAAGCAGTATATCCTACCTGTTTTCTTGCCTGCGGTAGTCCTGCTGCTGCTCTACTCTCATCATCGGCTTCACCATCCCTCGCTCCGCTGTGCTGGAGGCAGACAATACCCTGTCGCCGTCCAGCCGAGTGGTGCTCTAAGCCAAGGGGAAAACACAGAGCGTTTAAACACACCATGCAAACCAACCAAGCGTACACTTCCTGTGGCAGGTGAGGCTCTGGTGCAAGGCTGCCAGGCAGAGGACGGCAGGAGAGGGATGCAGAGGAGGAGCACAGACCAGAAGAAGGCGCAGCAACACGGAGGATGTCATGCCCACAGTGGAATGCCCCAAACACACCATCATTGAAAGAATAATAAAACAGCCAGGGAAAAGTGGTACATATACACCAGGGTTCTGTACACAGTACAGTAACAACAGCGACTACTCCAAAAAGTTCTTTTAAACCAGGAGAGAGCTGAGAGAGTATGTCTAATAGGAAAAGTCAAGGTCTTTGTTTTACTTAAGGAGTTAAATATCTGCTCATCACAGCTCAACACCCAGTGAAGAATTTGGTACAGAAACTGGTTTATTTCTTGCCCTTAATCAACAGAGAAACAACACATTTATAGCAGCCCAGGGCAGTACATGTAAGCTCTTCCAAGCAGGGCACATCCCTAACCAACCTACGGCAGACAAAATGGATAAGCTACCTATATAAGTAAGAAAATAATTAGAACAGAATCAATAAAATTATACAAAGAAAATCACTGAAGCAAAAATTTTATGTAAAATTTCTCATTTTATTTGTTTATTGTAGAAATTGAGCTTGATAATAGAAATCATTCTTGTCTTACCAACCAGATAGTAACTCCTGGCTATATTTTTTAGTTTTTCTTATTTTCCATAAATGAGGTTATACAACCTACCCTGTAAAAAAATACTCTATGTTGTAAACATCTTAAAATATTTTTATGTTATGGAACTGTAATGGCTGTGTAACATTTTGTTGTCTGTTCACCAAAGTTCATTGAACTAATCTTTGATTACATTGCTTAAAATGTTCACCAGGACAGGGTGTCCTGACAAGCATGCTTGTAAATATATATTTTTTTTCACACACAGTGATTACTTCCATAAATACATTTACAGAAATAAAAATGCTTGGTCAATGGATGGCAACAGACTACAAAAAACTGTTATAAGTGAACAATAAAAAGGGAATGGATAAACTAGGTTATGTTTATAAGCTTACATATTACAAACAAAATAATTTTAGCCTATTTTTGAATAAAACACTTACAAAATCATAACCAAAGGCTAAAGGAAAGTAAAGTGTGTGCGTGCAAGTGCACACAGATATTTAATTGAAAGTGTACGAATGAACACACCTGCAACATAAAGAGTTCAGAAAAGGATCCATGAAGATGTTACCAATAGCCAGCTATAAATTGCAGGTGAATGCTTTTCATTTCTGTATGTTTTTTTCTTAATTTACCAAGTTTTCTGTTTTGACTATATACTTTTCTCAATACTAGTTTACACTTCTATAAGAAACTAAATTTTTTTAAAGATTTTATTTCTTTGTTTTAGAAAGAGAGCATGAAAAAGAGTGTGAGCAGCATGCACGGGAGGAGGGACAGAAGGAGAGAGGGGGAGAGAATCCTCTAGAAGATGGCCTGCTAAGCATGAAGCCCGACAAAGGGCTGAACCCCGTGTCCCCAATATCATGACCTGAGCTGAAATCAGGGCTGTACACCCAACTGATGGAGTCACCCGGGCGCTCCTAAGAAACTCAGCTTTTTGTGAAGAAAGTCACATTTGGTTCCAAGAGCATGTGCTCATGCAGTCACTCAACAGCTCTTTACTGCAGCTCTTCCATGCCCTGGGCATGTTCTGAGCACATGCAGCACAGCAGTGAATGTGTCAAGTGAGATCCCTGCTTGCACACAGCTCACCTTCCAGTCAGCACACAAGAGAAGTATCAGACAGCAATACAAGCTGGCACAAAGAATTTAAAATAAGGTATAATTATGCTTGGGGGGTCAGGGAAGATTTCTTCAAGGAGCTGATGTGTGAACTGAGGTCTCACTGGGAAGGGGCTGCTGCATGAAAACCAGTGGGAAGAACATTCAAAGAAGAGCAAACATGCCCCACCCTTCTGATGGGAGAGAGGTGTGCGGTCAGTGAACAGACACCAATGTGGCTGGTGCCGGCTAAGCCAAGGGGAAAGGTGAGCCAGGTCAGAGGGAGTGGTGCGAGCCAAAGGGAAGAGTGTGTGATATGTGGGATGAAGGGCTGTGAAAGCCGGGCAGTCACAGGATCGAATTTATATTTTCAAAACATCAGGGTATCTGCTGGGAGAAGAGTGACAGGCCAGGGCAGCAGAGGAAAGGCTGCCAAGTCCAAGCCATGCAGATCTCCTGCCTATGGCAGGCCACTCACAGCAGCGATGGAGTAAGGCAGGCACCTGCAGACTATTCCAGACGAAGAGCAAATGGAACTTGCCAACGACGGAATGGAGAGGCTGAGAGAAGGAAGGAACCAGGATAAGCAGTGACCAACCTCTGTGGGGACAACACTGTGGATGAGGATGCCATTTACTAAGATGGGAAAGGAAAGGGGAAAGAAAGAAAGATGTTTGAGAAAGAAAATCTAGTCTGTCTTAACTACGTTCCACTTGAAATACATGTCAGACACCACCACAGCTACATCCAGCAAGCCTGTGAGGTCTGCAGAGGTCAGGGCCAAAGACAGAATGGAGAGTCATGAAAATAAAGATATATTAAAAAAAAAAATAAATAAATAAAGATATATTTTAACTCCCTGACTGCACAAGATCCCCAGGAATATGCATACACAGGAGGGAAGGTGCCCAGGTCAGAAAGCAATGGGAGGAGTCCAGAGGAGGAAGGGGGGAGGAGGTGCCACCCCTAAATGAGCATGAGGAGGAACACCAAGGGGGGAGAGGTCGGGAGAGTGACACCCTGCAGTGGAAATAAAAACATGCCCCAGGTCAGTGGTGTGGACCTCGCTCAGGCAGTAGACTAGGCTATCTGGGTGTGAGCAGAGCTGGTGACAAGCACCGTCCCAATGAGGATGTGGGACTCAAGGGAAGATGATGGAACAACAAGAGGCGGACCACAGAGCGATTCCTCAAGAAAACGCGTGATGAAGAGCAGCAGAACACGGGAGGCAATGGTTGGAGGACTGCCACCGGTGATTAAGAGCAGGAGGTGCTGAGCCGGTGGGGATGGCTCCTTGGCAGGCCGCACCCGGAGTAGCTCCTTTTCTGAATCTGCACCAAGCCCGTTATCTGGCTTTAGGCAGTGGAAGGTGAAGGAATTGAACCTGGGTGCCAGCTCTGGCCCAAGCCTAAGAAGGCCTGTCAACTCCCTGATTCTGTGAGGCCCCGAAACATCTGGCTGCCCTCAGGGAGAGGACAGGGGGACAGGGAGGCCGGCTGGGCCACGACCCAACACACCGGAAGCTGATGCAGCAACACCAGTGACCACCAGCAAGTCCAACAAGCCAACAGCCCTGGCCAGTCCAAACCACAATGCACAACAGTTAGTAAATAAAACAGGTGCTATTTTATTTTAGTTCACTAAGTTCTGGGGTGGTTTGCTATTGAACAATAGATAACCAAAATGAGGACGTAGGTTCCTGGATGATGCAAGATAACAGAGAACTGTGGAAGCAAAGTGCCTGAAAAAGAAAGGTGGCAGGTGGATGAGAGCAAAGTCTGCTATCTTCAGAGGTCGCCAGACCCAGAAGAGCTGCCTCAACAGAGGATGAACCTAGGATACACTGCCTGGAGAAAGCACACATCCCTGGCCTCGGCCCTGCTACGTTACCACTATGAGACACAGCAGCACCAATTAGGACACCCCTCAGTTAGAGACCACTGTGAGGTCTGTGCTCACACTAGTTCTATGAGCGTAGGAGCAATAGTGCATCCATAGTGTCCTATAACTCTACACAAACAGCCCTGTCGGGCCACGTAAATGACCTACCTTACTTGTTGGTAATGCTGTTCCACTGTGAACATCTCCTCCTAAATCAAATGTTGTCTCTTGAACAGTTCTTTCAGGATAAAAAAAGAAATACATAGAATTAATAACTCTCAAATGAGAAGACATCCTTTTTCTCAATAACAGAAAAGAGCTAAATATCCCAATTTAAAGATCTTCAAGAAATCACTTTATTTTCACAGCATATAATGTTAGAGAATTCAAAAGCTGTTAAAACTTTTACATTTTTCTTACTGCTATATCCTGAATATTCTCAGGATATTTTTTAAGACTATATTTTAATAACAATAAATTGAAAAAACCATAAAAGGAAAAAGCAAGCCACTTCATCACATAATGGCACACAAACGAAGGGCATATGTCTATGGTGCCAGAACCCACACACTGACATAGGGAAGGCAACCGTGTCCACAGAAGGGTAAGGCACAGGACCTGAGCTGCCATCCTCACAAATTAATCTGATGATTTTTTTAAAAGCTCATGGATACCACTACTTCAGTTATGATAAAGAAATGGGGAATTTTTATATAATGTTAGTAATCAGATTAGGAGTTACCTTATTTTAAACAATTTTTTAGAATATTTAAAAACTTTTAAACCCATCATTATGAAGAATTCAGAATATAAACAAAATCTCATTTTAAAGAGTCAATCACTTGAAACAAGCTATGGTTCTTTGGCACAATGAGGGTAAATATCACCCATTAATCCTAGTCCAAGGGAGAGACCCCAAAAAAAGGAAAAAAAAAGAGCCCTAAAACACCTGGAAACCAACAGGATGGGTTAGTGCTTAAATTCCCTGAAACCACAAGTGATATAAAAGTTCAAAATTGTTTTTCAAATTAGAAAACCAGGTACAAACTCCACTTCTATGTCATCACTATGAAAATAAAATCATCTTGTAATGCAAAATAATACAACACTTAAAAAAGATTTATTTATTTATTCATGAGAGAGAGAGAAGGGCAGACATAGGCAGAGAGAGAAGCAGGCTCCATGCAGGGAGCCTGATGTGGAACTCAATCTCCGAACCAGGGATCATGCCCTGAGATAATGGCAGACGCTCAACCGCTGAGCCACCCAGGTGTCCCGATACCACTTTCAACAGGAAGTTGAGAAAGTAGCAGCTTTTCCTGAGGCTCCATACTTTGTCAGCGATCCTGTCACCAAGATAGTAACACAACATAAAAACTGTTCTCCTGGTCTCTAATGGTTAGAATGGGAAATTTACTTTAGTCATTCTGTCTCTGATAATGAAAAGATAGTTCACCTCCCTGTCATCTATCAAAGCTACACATGCACCGCACCTACCCCTAACTCCATGCTGTTGATGTACACAAATATAACCTGACAAGCCTTCTTGACTCCACTTGTAAAATAACAAATTTACTCAATACCATGCAAAGCTTGTTATTGTTCCCCCAGAGTTAACAAGACCTTAAAGTTTAACATGGACACATTTATACTGCACTCTATAGATACATAAATGATTACAAAATGATCTCATTCATGACTCTGAGGACATTATCTAAGAATGACCACTGAGGATAAGAACCATGTCTTGGCCAACTCAGCTCAGAGCACTGTGACATGTGACACTTGTGCTCCAAGAACGCAGGCTAGATGTATACATACATGAAGAGATGAAGGAGAGCACTGAATGTATCAACAGAAGTCCCATACTGACCATCAACATCAAATTGTGCTACTTTGCTCATACATACACCATTACTAAGGCTTTGAAGACACTGACCGTGAAACCTGCAATTAAGAATACATGCATCAAAAAAAAAAAAAAAAAAAGAATACATGCATCATATATCCCTCAAGGAACTAGGAAAAGAAGAACAAACAAAGCCCAAAGTTACTAGAGGGAAGGAAATGAAATCAGAAATGAAAAGAGAAGACTTTACAACTGATAACCAAAAATAAAACCACATATCAGACCACTATAAACAACAGTTTGCCAACAAACTGGACAACCTAGAAAAAACAGATGAAGTCCTAGAAACACACAAACTATCTGGACTGAACCATGATGAGATAGAGAATCTGAATAGACAGATTAATCCTCCCAACAAACCGAAGTCCAGGACCAGATGGCTTTACTGGTGACTTCCGCCAAATGTTCAAAGAAGAATGGTTACCAATCCTTCTCAAAGTCTCCAAAAACTAGAAGAGGAGGGCTCTTTTACAAACTAATTTTATGAGACCAGCATTACTCTGATACCAAAACCAGACAAGGGCACCAGAAAAGAGAATTACAGGCTAATATCCCTGAAGAACATACACACAAAAATCTTCAACAAAATATTAGCAAACCGAATTCAACATTACATTAAAGGGATCACACACCATGATCAAGTAGGATTTATTCCAGGGATGCAAGGAAGGTTCAACATCCACCCATCAGTCAATGTGATGTACCATATTAAAAAAAGAAAAGATGAAGATCACAGGATCAACTCAACAGATGCAGAGAAAGCATTTGACAAAATCCAATATCCAATTATGATAAGAACTCTCAACAAAGCAAGTATAGAGGGAATGTATCTCAACGAAATAAATGCCATATGTGACATGGCCACAGCCAAATCATACTCAATGATGACGAGCTGAAGGCTTTCTTCTAAGATCGGGAGGAGCAAGACAAAGATGTCCATTCTCATCATTTTTATCCAACATGGTGCTGGATGAGCTAACAGAGCAATTAGGCAAGAGAAAGAAATAAGAGGCATCCACATTGGAAAGGTAGAAATAAATCTGTCACTATTTGCAGATAAGATGGTATTACCTATAGAAAACCCTAAGGACTCCATCAAAAATATATATATATTAGTTACGGAGTGTTATATATATATTTTTATATAGAAATTACATAAATAAGTATATATATACATAAACATACATACACATATATATAAAATGAAGTATTTCAGCCATAAGAAAGAAGGGAAGTTTACCATTTACACAGCGTGGATGGACCTGGAGAGCAATGTGCTCAGTGAAATAAGCCAGACAGAGAAAGGCAAATACTATATTATCTCATATGTAGAATCTAAAAAAAAAAGAAAAAAAAATCTAAGCTCATAGACACAGAGAACAGATTCGTCGTTGCCAAAGGCAGGGGTAGCAAGTGGGTAAAGTGGGTCAAAAGGTAAAAAAATTCCAGTTATAGAATAAATATAAGTCATGGGGATGTGATGTATGGCATGGAAACTACAGTTAATAATACTGTATTGCATATCTGAAAGTTGCTAAGAGAGTTAATCTTGCAAGTTTTCATCACAAGAAAAAAAAATGTACCAATGAATGGTGATGGATAGTAACTGGACTTATGGTGATCATTTAAAAAATATATATATATATAACATATCACAAACACAGCTGTGAAAAACACCCATGGATTATCTACCTAGACATGTGTGTAACAGTCTGATGACAGAACAAAATCAGTATTTAAAAAAAAAAAAAAAGAAAGAAAAGAAAGTTCTAATTTATGTATGTACATGTAAGTACTGGCATATTCAACCACTACACAGTTTTTACTAGATTTGTAGGGAAAAGATGTTAACAATAATAAACCTAAAATTTCATTGCACACTCCTGTAAAAGAAAACTAAGCTATGTTCTTAATAAGATTCTGCTTTTGGCCAGAGAAGATGAGAAAAGACACCTGGAGGCCTCCAAAGCAGGTGCGATTATGGCGAGACAACTCGGGAGTGACCTCGCCGAGCAGAACTGGAGGGCTGTAGTGATAGGACAGGCAAAGTCTGATAGGCACAGCAACCCCTACCATCAAAATAAATCTGATTTAGGAATCAGGAATTAAGCATGATTGGGAATAACCATAGGCATCGCTGAAAACATGCACCAGGCCAGAAGGAACCGATTTCTTTGACCGAACATCATACAGCTAAGTGGCACGTAAGACTCTCAGACAGATACCCCTCACCCTGTCCCCATCTGGTGCTGAAAGAGAGACATGGGCCTGAAGAATAGAGTGTCAGAATGGAAAACATCTGAATAGGACTGTTGACTAAAGCAAAGGGGCCACAGACGTCACAACGAGAGGCAGGAAATGTGGACATGGCTTGTAAGTAAATACAACCTTAAGAACGGAATATAAAACACACAGTCCTCCCAGACACAAAGCGGAAGGATGAGTTTAGATACACATTCCATTTAAAGCTGAAAGTCAGACAGAAATGGGCTTTCTTGAGAAGTCAAGGCCCATGACAGTATTCCTTGGGAACCAAGGGATGGGTCCTTGGCCAAACCATGGTGCTGGAGGTGAGCAGCCGGGAACAGAAGGTCTCACCCAGCCCGTGACATTTTCCATGTCCCCTGTTGTCCACCAGACCATGTGTGATGATCCACAAAGTATCATCCTACAGAAGGATATTAAGTATTCCTTGTACTAGCTGCCTTCTATCCTCTTCCTGGGCCAGGATTCAAGATGGACACGGAATGAACTGATAACCCACCAGGAAGGATCGAGGCAGAGTTTACAATGCCGAGAAACTGGTAAAAGACCAAAGGAAGAAACTGCAAACTTTTGCCCGCCCCAGAGTATCAGTTCTGGGAGGCTAACGAAAGTGAGGTCACAGCACAGTACAGTGGGACAGGCAGCAGCCTGAAGACCACCCACATGTGGCATCCGCAGGGCTTGGGGCAGAGGGCTTCCACTTAGCAGACTCTGCGGACCCTTCAAGAGCCTGCAGGAAGGGCCATGGTAGCTGTTGCCCCAAAACTATGCCCCAGCAGCCTGCAAGATGGGTGATAATGGAGGCACACAGCATATTCCTTTAAAAATCACCATTACTGGGCAGCCCAGGTGGCTCAGCAGTTTAGCGCCACTTTCAGCCCAGGCGTGATCCTGGAGACCCACATTGGGCTCCCTGCATGGAGCCTGTTTCTTCCTCTGTCTGTGTCTCTGCCTCTCTCTCTCTCTCTCTCATAAATAAAATTTTAAAAAAATAAAAAAATAAAAAACAATAATAATAACCATTACCATAAAGGAAGTCCTACTCTCTCCCCCATCAATGTTTTCCCAGGTCCTCAGTGAGGACTGTTGTTTTCTGGTCACACTGCCAGTCCTCACAAAGGCACTAGGTGGAGCTAAAATATTCTAAATTCCTTAAAGAGCTCAGTGTGTCTCATTACTACTAAAAGGGAAAAAAAAAACCCTCAGCAAAAATTTAGCTACATGGGATTGTTCCATAACATATCACAGTTCCTCATAAAAGAATAAACTATTGGCTAAAAAGACAAGATTTGAAACCAATTTAAAAACCAGCTACAACTGCCAATTTTGCGATGAAGTTAAGGCCCGGAAGTTTCTTCTTCTTCCCTGTGCAACCAACCCAGATCAACAAGAACGAACCCCACCGTGAATTTCTAAAAATGAAACCACCTGTAACGTATGCCTAATTCAGACTCCACTACACATCATCGAACCACAGTAAACTCTTAGAGCAATTACCCAGGCTTATGTCTGGGACCCTTGGCGGTCAGGCTTCCATCCACAGATCGCTTTGCCAGAGCGTGGTCCTGGCTGGGATCCACAAACTTGAACACGTGTGACGCCCCAAACTGCACTTTCATCCCGCTCTGTAGCATGGTTGTCTCCGAGATGCGCTGTCCTTCCACGTAAGTCTCGGCATCCATGCTTCTCGGCGTTACAGTGACAACTCCATCCATGTTTGTGAGGTCGCAGTGGTGGGGCTGAATTCCTGATCCGAACAGCTAAAATAAAATCAAAGAAGCTTCCATCATAAAGGACACCGTATTGAAAAACAATCTTAGGGGCGCCTGGGAGGCTCCGCTGGTTAAGGAGCTGACTCATCTCAGCTTGGGTCTTGATCTCAAGCTCATGAGTTCAAGCCCTGGACTGGGCTCCACACTGGGTGTGGAGCTTTCGTAAAAGCAAAGAAGCCAGAATTTCAAAACAGTGAGTTCTTCTTTTGTTATATAAATATAAGATAAACTGGCTTTCTGATACTTCTTAAGTGGATTCTCCTCCTACAGTATAAAAATAAACAAACACTATCAAAATAGTGTCAAAGTAATTGAACACATTATGTTTGGCATCCAGTAACTTGTTTAAGACACCCTGCAAGTCTGAATCGAAAAGTACATGGTCATCTTAAACATTTATGAGATAGTCAAGAATAAATCTGTACAGATCATTAGGATCACAAATTCTATTTATGCATTTTACTGCTATACTGAAAGAAAGGATGCCAGAACTAAAAATGACACTGAACAACCTGACCCATCATTCATAGCTGGGATATGACAGCACAGGGGAAGGGCAGTTTGCCGAAGTGAGTTGAGATGGGTCAGGTAATGAACCTGGCCTTCCTCCTTTAAAGAACATGCTATGCTGTTTTAACGAAATACCTGAGAACCACATTGGCTAACACTGTGACTACAGTTCAGGGAATGCCCACTGCTACGGGTATCAGACCCGGTCGCAGGCTACCTCCTCCATCCCTGATAAAGACCCATGGAGTTATCACCACCTTCTGGAGAAAAGCCAAGTCTCGGAAGAACCCCACAACCAGGCCAAGTTTCCAAGGTGGAGAGTGGACATAATTTCACAGGCTGCTCTGTTCATGCTGAAGCAAAGGAAAGTGGCCCAAAGTACACAGTTATTTATATTAAAATGCAGACTTTCACTCAGCATGATACCCTCCAGTTCCATCCACGTTGAAGCAAATGGTGGGTATTTTTGTCCATTCCTGCACTTGCTACTGTGCAGCAGGCCCTATACCAGGTGCCCTCACCTACCCAAATGTAAGAACTACAAAATGCATGAGAGCTACAGCACGCCTGCGCACCTGGATGGAGTTCTCATCAAACTTTTCCGTCCCAACCTCAGTAACGCTCAACTGAAGGCGGTAAAGCTTGGGCTTATCTCTGGAGTCAGAGCCATCTGCGGAGAGAAGAACAGAGCTTCATTTGCCAAGTCTGATGTTCTCATCACGTTATTTGAACAAACCAACAAAGCAAGCGAACAAAAGCTTATCTTAGAAATGATATAACAGTTCTCAATTCTCAGGGTTTCATTTCAAAGAGTTCTCCAAACTTAAATCATGCAATTTAACTAACTGAATATAGAAAATTCAAATTAAGACACAGACACGTCAGCTTCTGTTTAATACAATTTAAGGGGCTAACATCAACATCCATAACCAACATTCATTCTTCTTATCACATAAAAAGAAATTTCTCCACCATGCAGCCCTGGATTTTTGTTAATGGCTCTGAAGAGCAATTCTATTAAGCAGATAAAGATTAGCAAAAATAGACCTTCCTTTCAGAGCAAACCTGCCACCTATATATATAGCACAGGGCACTGTATGGATGGACTGACAGGGCACAGCTGCATCGCTGATGGAGATTTTAAATGCACAACTTCCCAGCCCATCCAGACCTTCAGACCAAGATCTCTAGGGGTGGGGCCCACACACATAATCTCCCCAAGGGATTCCAATGCCCATTCCTGACATTAAGTTCCAGTAACAACTACCATTAAAAGTGCTTAGCTTTGTGGAGTGGAGTGTGTGTGTGTGTGTGTGTGTGTGTGTGTGCAGGGAGGGAGGTACAGAAAGGGACAATGTTTTTTTTTGTTTTTTTGTTTTTTTTTTTAATACCTCTGTGAACTGCTACCATTATTTGGCTTCCCTGTGCATGAATTCCTATGATGGGGTTGGTGTGCGGAGAAGGAAAAAGAACCAGTGCCAAGACATCTGGTCCATTTACACCCTGATGTTCATTCACTTCTCACCTACTATATTCAACCTAACACAGGCTGTCAATCAAAGACTCATTCTGATTTCAGAGTTGTTAACATACTAGGAAACAAGCCTCACAGAATCAGTGAATCATGATACCATCTTCCAGCCATGACAGCCAACCTGATGTGCGCCATCCACTGTGCAGAGTCCTTAAGGGGGCCACATAGAGTCTCCCTGGCCTACTTTAATGCATTAATAAACTGCTGATCCATTTATTAAGTTGCCAGTTAAAACCTCTGGTCACTGGGACCAGGAATTAAACTGTGAGAGCTTCAGAAGTTAGACACTGGGGTAATGAGCATGAAGTGTTATATAAGATGGATGAATCACTGACCTCTACCTCTGAAACCAGTAATACAGTGTATGTTCATTAACTGAATTTAAATTTAAAAAAAAGTAAAACGCAGTTTGAATTTTTTAAAAAAAAGAAGTTAAACACTAGGAGTGTCTGCAGGTTTAAGACTACTAAAATCTCTTAGCTGTGGTGTGGTCTCAACTCTCAGACAAAACACATCGTGAACATACAAGTTCTATTAGGATTGTTGTTAATTTTAGAGTACACAAAATAACATTCTAATAACAATATTTCCCATTTCTGAAATATTTTCGAAACCTGTCAAATCTGGATAAAAGTAGCCTGTATTTGAGAACCACAACACCTAATATGCATGAAAAAACTGGTTCATCATTGACAATGCTGTGCAGCTGGAATCTCCTCATTGTGTGTGGTGGCAACTGGAGCATTTTTTTTTCTTCTTCTTTTTTTTTTTTAAAATGTTCTTTTTTTTTATTATTTTTTATTTATGATAGTCACAGAGAGAGAGAGAGAGAGAGAGAGAGAGAGAGAGGCAGAGACACAGGCAGAGGGAGAAGCAGGCTCCGTACACCGGGAGCCTGATGTGGGATTCGATCCCGAGTCTCCAGGATCACGCCCTGGGCCAAAGGCAGGCGCCAAACCGCTGCGCCACCCAGGGATCCCCTGGAGCATTTTTTTTTTAAGCAGTTTTATTTTCAACTCCAACTCCACGTCCTGATCCAAAATGAGGCATCAGAACCACGTGGGCCTTTCCTGGACGTAGGCAGTTCATTCCCTTCTAGAGCTGCTGAGTCCAGTCCCCCAGGAATGTCTATTATTTTGCTTGCTTTAAACACCACAGGTGGTCCCAATAAATCCTCCCAGGCAGGAAACCTTGTGTGTTCTTCCCATCCTCCACAGCCCTGTACCCTACTTTATCTTCATACCACTAACCCTAGTTTATGATTATTTCCATTTACTTGCCTCCCCCATCTCTGAGCTCCTTAGCAGCTAGATTAAAAAAAAAAAAATCTTGATCCTAGCACTCAGTACAGTGCCTGGTCCACAGTATTCACTCAACAAAGATTTATTACAGTTAATTAACTAGTAGCTAAAAATGAAGAAAATAAAGCGCTTTGGTGACACAGATATTATGTAATTACACAAATGAATTACAAAGGGAACAAAAGAAGCAAATAAATGATGAACAATTATTTCAATACAAAGTTAAAAGTACAAGAACATGAAAAATACGTGTCTAGGGGTAGAAAAAATTCACATTAATATTCTGCATTTTAAGTGCTTCTGGAAAGTATCCTGTGAACCAATAAATGGATGTTATGGACTTTTCTACACGACAGATTCTGAAGTATAAAGAAAAAGGGGGAAATAAAAACTTCCCCTCCAGTCACTCGAGGGGAGAGTCAAGCTGCTCCCCACTCCCTCTTTTTTCACTACCACATAGCAACAGAAAATACAGAGAAAGCCTTTATGGACAGACTGTGAATAACCCAAATGGTGGCCACAGAACTTACTAGATACAGTGGTGTTTGGTTTGAGTCAGGGAGGAAGGGGAGATGCAGGCAGGTAATCTTCAAATAACTAACATCTTTCTTTTTGGAATAACTCACTCCCTTCTCCTTATTAAGAGCACAAGGACCATCTCATGGGCATTAATGAACACAGAAAAGTTGCCAAAAACAACTGCTTCTATTTTCTCCCTGTCCTCAACTGAACAAAAGCACCTAAGCACTTCTCTTCCTTACAGATCTGGAACATCTGTAAGAGCAGAGACACATCTAAATAACCCTCCCACACATAACACTGCTTCTATCAGAGGTCATTTCTTCTCTTCGTGTCATAATGTAGAATTAAAAATCTATAAAATATTCATGCAGTTTGAAATTTAAAAGACATGGGAAGTACACAATGAAAAGTACCCTTCTTTTCCTGGCCTAATTCCCCATCCAGAAGCAAATCTTTAAAATCTGTTTTATGCACATATAGTTAAGCAACTCAATACATGCGTTTTTCTTTCTTTGGACAAACATTAGAATACTCCTTAGGGTCAACAAATGAAATGCGTGGCATCTAGTCAAATGGGTGATTGTTGGGACCCATTTACACAAAAACCTGGTGTTCTTTCTAAAATGCTAATGTCTTTGGGTCTCCTGAATTTCATTTGCCAACTCTGGTACCCCTAAATTACTGTTCACACTATTCTGCATCTTGTTTTTCTGCTTTTGCTTTTCTAAATTTGAGATGTAACCTGAAGTTTTCTTTAGTATGCTGAATATTAAGGGGAAATAGACTATTATGAACATAGCATAGGAAGAGTCTTTAAATAGCACTTTTGTTTTTACAGCATTTCTTTATGTCCAACTCTGCTTTTGTCTTTGCTTGCTTCCTGAGATGAATTCCCCAGGTGAGCCTCTGGAGGTTAGTTTGTGGTGCTGTCATCTTTGCCACGCCACTTAGGGAAAGGTGCCACTTAGAGAAAGGTAGGGACTCCTTCACTTCAAGAGTGCTGACCAAGCACTTGCCGCATCCTAACCATGGTGAGGAACTGAACGCATTCTCATCCCCACAGAATTTACTTTAGCCAAGTCAACCCAACAGTTCAGAAAGCCATCAAATTTCTGAAGCTTACTGAACCACAGAGCTTTTAGAGCATATTTCCACTAACTCTATTAAGAAAAACAAACAACAAACTGGCACTCCTCAAATACAACTGGAGAAAGGCACAGCACCTGCATTGCTCAGTGGTTGAGTATCTGCCTTTGGCTCAGGTTGTGATCCTGGGATCGAGTCCCATACTGGGCTCCCTGCATGGAGCCTGCTTCTCCCCCTGCCTATTTCTGCCTCTCTCTGTATGTTTCTCAGGAATAAATAAAGTCTTTAAAAAACAAAACAAAATTGGAGAACTAAAAGCACCTCGGTCAAAGTTTTGATGAGTTTAGTCCATGCATTTTTTTATATACACAAGGTAAAAAAGGAAATGCCATTTTATCCCTAGTTTCCATTACTTTATAGTATAAAATTAACACACACATAAAAACGTTAAAGAATCCTTTTCAGGAATTTACAAAAAAAAAACAATAAAAGCAGGTCTTAGACTCTATGCATATGAATATCAAAATAGGTGATAAATACCACTTATTCATTTTTTTAATTTTTTTTAAATTTTATTTATTTATTCATGAGAAACACAGAGGGAGAGAGAGAGAAAGGCAGAGACACAGGCAGAGAGAGAAGCAGGCACCATGCAGGGAGCCCGATGTGGGACTTGATCCCGGGTCTCCCAGGACCACGTCCTGGGCCGAAGGCAGGCGCTAAACTGCTGAACCACCAGGGATCCCATCATATATTTTTTAAAAAGAACAAAATCCAAAACGGCAAGGTCAGTCAATAGCCAATGAAAGTCTATATGATCAGTTTGGAGATAATTCAACAAATACAAGATGCTAAAAACGGTGATGAAACTTTATGCCGCATGGGAAAACATTTGTTACATTTAACATGTAAAAAAATATTAAAAACATAAAAACAGCCAAAATGTATTTCCATAAAACCAATATGTAGCTATACTACTGAAGATGACAAAGACAGATACACACAAATTTGAGAAGCATATTCTAAGAAAGTACATCTTTGCTAACAAGAAGAAATGAATTTTGATGAGGCAAACAAGGAGAATCCTAAGGAAACTCTAAAACCTGATCATAATGTAATAAGCTAGTTCCCTACAAAACAGATGGTAAATATGAGTGAACGCCAAGCGTATGGTTGACTCTCTTCCTCTCACTCTCCCAAATACTGTCAGACACAGGCCACTGACTGGGACACCTGCTCCCCATCAGTGTCATAGCTGGAGTGTGTGACCGCGGAGCCCCTCCTACCTGCCCCTCAGTCCTGGGCACTTCTTACCCACCACCCTCACTCTCTCTCCCCACCATCTCCCCCTCTTCCTAACCTTTTGGGGGGAGGAGGGGAAAGACAGGAACACAGCTCCCATCATTCCTCAGTCCAATTTCTCACTTAAGACTTAGCCTAAAAAAAGGAACTAGACATTTCTGTAAAATAAGCTTCTGTGAAATGAAGCGATAAAGCATATGGAACACTTACTAGATACGAATAAAGTGACAATACATTAAATTCTCAGAATAAAGTTATTTCTTTCAATTCAAAAACTAATACATAAAATGTTTGGCCAGTTAACATTATTTTGCTCAAGAGGTTCTGTTAGTGCTCTAGTTAAAAAAGTAGTATGAAGCAAAGCATTACCTTCATAAGTGTGATAGTTGTAGTAGGCAAAGTGATTCCTTCTCCCTGGGATTAGAAACACATGCACGGGACCCAGGTGAAGGCAGCATCGTCAGGACAGAGGTCATGCAGAGCACGTGGGAGGGGGGAGGAGAAGAGAGACAGGAGAGGGTGAGCTGCAGTGGGACACCTTTCAGAGGATGAAAATTACGGTTCAGCCATAGCTTTCAGAGCTGTGAGGACAAAACAACAGTGCTCCAGGCAGTGTGTGTGTTAGAAACCAGTGCACACTGTTAAGGAAAACACCAAGACAACAGGTGAGTCACCAAGCAGCAGGAGAGCAACAGTTAGTTAATCATCTAGAAGATCACCAGCCAACTCAGCTATTCCTTCTGTTAAAAAAACACATTCAAATCCAAACCAAAGGATAAAATGACATTTCCCCCCATCTCTCCAAAAGACAGTCCAGACAGTATAAGCATACACCCATACCTCAAAGACCTCCCATCTACACCCCTGCACCTCGGCCCAACCCTGAGGATACCTGCGGGGCTGGTCACGTGTCCAGTGCAAGTACAGCACTTATCTGTTTGTGACAAATCAACATTTACCAGTATCATTCTCTTGTCCATGTAAGAAGGAATCAACTACATTGAGCATGCTGACTGTGAGAAAGACCTGGGCCCAGCCTGCAGGCTGTGGGAGCCGAGCTCAGGACGTGCACCTGTGCCACCGCAAGCAGGTACCAGGCAGGCAGCCCAGGGTACTGAGGAGGGGCGGTGGGCTGCAGGGGGCTCACACACACTATTTGGGAGTCACCTGAAGGCAGTATCTCCCCTCTCCACCTATGTACTCACTGCCTTCCCTGAAGCAGCAGCCCAGTAAATTCTGAGTAAAGGCAGCAGAGCACCACGAAGGGAGATGTGTCATGAGCAGTAACCCGATATTTGGTGAAAAGTAGTATAGAATTAATTTTTACCTATAGTCTATCATGTTTTCACACCTACAAAAACATATATATTTAGCTGGGAGACTAAAAGTATGAAATAAGCAGTCAAAATAGCAATTCTCACTAGAATGGAAGTTGCCAAGGTCAGCAGGTTTCATTTGTTTTGTTGGTGCTCCATGTCAAAGACCCTGGACAGGGAGGGTCTGACACATACTAAGGATCAGTAAGTACTTCTCAATATAGATGACTGAATGCTCATCCTGTCTCTGCTACCCATCCAAACCACCTTTTCTTTATTCTTTTGAAAATTATTTTATGTCGGGTGCTATTTATCAATTCTCTCTAGACTAATATTCCTGAATCCTCAAAATTTAGATTTGGAGAAAACAATCATTAGTTTCTAGCACGTAATGCAAAATTTTTAAAAGTAGACCCGATGCCCAAAGATCCTGAAAATGTTTAAGTTCCAACATAACGGCTGGCCCTCAGCTGCCTCCGTGACCAGCACCCATGCGCTCATACTTCACAGCACACAGCAATACTGGGACATGTCTCCAAACCACAGCGACAAAGTCTAAATGAACTTTTCAGCCAGAGAACCAAGGGACAAAGCAACACTAACATGTTCCTCACAAACAGCAAATCAATTTTAAAAGCTCCTCAAACATAATTAAGTTTAAAAACTACTAGCTGCAGCATATTGCCGCTGACTGTAAATCACAGAGCATCAGTCGAACCAAGACCATTTCTCCTGAATCGACAGCTCCTCCTTGTGCCCTAGGACTGTAAGGCCACAGGTTTCTCATCTATTCATGGGGATAATCTCATAAATAAATGCTCATGAATCAAAGAAGACAAAAACATAATTTCTGTCCAAGCAACCATAGATGATCCATATCATCATTCTGGCTTCAAGTTTTTTTCCGTACTTACTAACTGAGCTTTATTTTAACAGCAGCTCTGGGGGAGCCTGGGGGGGCTCAGGTGATCATCCAACTTATGATTCCAGATTAGGTCACGACTTCAGGGTCCTAGGATGAAGCCCAATGTCTGGCTCTGCACACAGTGGGGAGTCTGCTTGGGATTCTCTCCCTCCACCCTTCCCTCCTGCTGGCACACATGTTCTCTCTCTCTCTCTCTCTCTCTCTCTCGGCCTCCAAAAATAAATAAATCTTCAAAAGTAAAAAATAAAAGTTCTGGGAAGGAGAGCACAATGCTCTAGTCTTTATAATACAGGTTACATACCATGATTTGACCCAAATGAATAATAAAACGTCACATACATGTACACACTTATCTCCTATACTCACACATATACGCACACTGGGATGTATATGCTCACTTCTTCAAGAATATCAACATATTTCCCTACCTCAGGCTAACTTAGAGTAACAGCTTTAGCTTAAGGGAGCTCTAAAAAGAAATATGTAGAGGACTAACATGAAAATAAACCTGGTCTATTATAATTTTAAAAGCAAACAAATATCCTTCCTCTTATAGATAGATTTCTTAAATGTACTGTTAAACTTAAAGGTATTTTTTTCAGACACAGTTCATTCATTAAACAACAGTATGGTAAATACACACACACTTCTTTCTATTAACTCTGCCCTAAGAATACATCTATTTCAGTTTCTCACTTTAGTAGATTTTTAAGATTATTTTAGAAAAAACTGAAAAGGAAGTGGATCATTTAAACTTCTCCTTAAATTCCCCATATTCACTATTTTAAATGCTGTTTTCAACATTTTTTGTCCATGTGAACTCTACTTTTATGAATATACATATCCTGTGACACTAAGGTTCTGTTATTTTAATATCTTAAGAGACTTTTTAAAAAAATAAATGGTCTAAATGTCAGTCAAGAGAAAGGATACTTAAGTAAAATTCATTAAAAGTGTTAACACGAAAAGCTAAAAAAATGTATGCTGACAGTATTTCTCACCTGGGCTTAACTCTACTAGATAGGGCAGTTTCTCGGGAGGGAGTGCAGAACCATAGGCTGACCCCTCTGCTCTCTCCTTTCCCTTCACCAGCTTCCCATCGACGTGTTTCTTAGTTTTCTTTGGGATATAGTCGGCTGGCCTCCTCTTCAACTGAAAGACTAGAAGCCCTAGAACAGTGCACAGCATCAATCATCAAGCAGTCTCAAGTCAGCATGCACAGCCAAATAATTGACTGTCAATTCCTCTAAGATTTACCAAAAAATTTAATTTAACATCTCCTGAGGGGTGATTGAGTGAAGGCTTATCCAGTTTATACTGGAAAGGAAATAGAGGAAATAGTATTTGTGTTCTGAGAAACTCTGATAGCAATTCGCAAAGATTATTTTAAATAACTATTTTAAATAACTACCCAAGTACGTTACATGCTGGAAAACACCATAGCATTCGTTTAAGAATAAATGAATGTTTATACTGGTAAATAACCCTATGATCAATAAATACATTCACATGACACATACCACATGCATATACAAATATATTTTTAGTTGATCTGATTTTTAATTCAATTGAATTAACTCAGATGTCAAAGTAATTTGATTTTATAACACAATTTAACTTTAAAACTGTCTAGAAAAAGGTAGACTAAGTAATTTAATTACTTAGTTTACTCATTTTAATTTAAACTACCAATCTACATTGCTGATAGGATGAATGGGCAATCAATTTGTAGGTCTTCGTTACATAAAGGCCTCTGCTCGAGGACAGCCAGCTTACAGTGTAAAACCAAAAGCAAGAAAACTAGATTTCATCAAAAACACAGCTTTCAACCTTTGCTGCTCTGAAATCATTAGGGGGAACTGTCTGCAGAGTGAAAAGTCTGGATTTCTTATTTGAAATGACTGAATTACTGGAGAGTCTCTAGGGCTGCAGGTTACCATCCTGTCATCAGCACCCCCCGCTCATCTGCTCAGCGTGGACGGAGGAGTGCAGTGTGCTGGCCGACACAGTGCGGCACTCAAGTCCCGGTTCTCCTTCCACAGTGGGACCGCCCACTCCAGGTCCCCAGACTTACACAAGCTGTGTGTGGCCCTCAGGACAAGGATGCCACGTAGGAACCATCCGGCAGGTCTATGAAGGAGCTACAAAACTACACCAGCAAACAACCACAAAACAAATACTTCCCTGCACACTCCCCTGCGTCCTCATTGTTAAAACTCACGTAGCTGACAGAAATTTAATTCGTCATGTAAATCATTCTTTAACACATAAAAGTACCCTTTACCTTTGTCGCTTGGCCATTCCCTGAAGATTTGTAAAGGACACTCATCATCATCCAGGATCATTTCTTTAGCACCTTTTTCATCAGAATGCTGGGCTCCAGGAGGAAGCATAACCTGAAAGGGAAAATTATAAAATCAACTGTGCTATACCTAAAAAGTAAAGCACCAGGATTCACAAATAAGAACTTAGTGTAAATAAACTGACCAAACACTACAAACAATTCTCAAACTATCAACAAAAGTGAGGGAAAATAGCTTCTAATAAAAAGTTTAGCCAGCTGATGGGGCCATTTCTATTCAACTTATTCTCCGGCCCCCAAAAGGAACTAGTTGAGCAATTTTTATTTATTTTTAAATAAACTCTTATAGGAAAGGATGGTATGCAATGGCCAAATTGTGAGTAATTTCTTAAGAAAAGATCATTCCACCATTGCTCAGTCTCTGGTCCCAAACCCACCTTCCCATCATTAAATAATTGTGTGTGTTTTTTTTTTTTTTAAGTAGTTTCATCTAATGTGAGATCTCTCAAGATAAATGTCACCTAACAACGAAACAGCAAAGCATTCTTTTTCTTATAGTATCTGTCTTTATGACTAAATTTTAATCAGATCATTTAGCTATACCACAGAGCAATTCATTCAACAAATGTGTTTAAGCATCTGTTTTAAAAGACTGCATTCATGACACTCTAAAAGTTCATAATGCTGTAATGCTCTTTACGCTTTTATGGTAGCCAAACGACTTTCACACACACACATCCCCCCCCCCCCCCCCCCCCCGCCCCGGCCCTGGTTATACAGAGGAAAAATCTAGGTGACAGTGGCCCAATAAGCTCATACATCTGCTGGACTTTTTGCCCCTTCTTCATTCTAAGGAATGAAGTATTAAGTTTTAACGCAAACTGAAACACAATTATAGAAAATATGAGAAGCAGCCAGACCACTGGCCTGTGAACAGCTCAACCTATAGTAGTGCAGTAATGTTATCTCAGGAGACCTGGCCACCCAAAATGTCATCATATTCATATACCAGTGGACTAGACTCTTCTGTAGAACCCTCTAATTTCTCTCTACCCTGCTTCAGATTACCTTAGTAAGCCAAATGTACTATAAAACACCATCTTGCTAAAGTAATTAATCTTTCCTTGTGCTGTTTTGTATTGAATTTAGTATCTTGGGGTTAGAACACAGAACCTGAGCTTCACACCTCTCTCATGTCCCAATCTTTGTCCCGCACTCTGCTAGACCCAGGCCACACCAAACTACTCAGAGCTCTCAGATTAGGTCGTGAGTTCCCACGCTTCCATGATCTCTTGAGCCTAAAAGGCTTATTTCCCAGTGTCCAAGCCTAGCTCAACTACAGCCCCTCTAGGAATCTTTCCCTGACCACCACTCTCACTCCAGCACTCCTTGTTTTATATTTCTCACTCCTGGCTTCTCCGTCTCCCTTCAGTTTAAGTTCTTTTAGAGACAGCTCTGGCTTTTGTATCCCAGCAGAGTATCTAACAAGTGAGAGGAACTTAAGTATTTATTGAATAATTCAATAGCTAAAATAACAAATGAACGAATATGGAAGCACTACTTACTACATAATTGATAAGATGACAAACCAAGAGAACAAAGAACATCTCATTCAAGATTAAAACAATAATCAACTCCTGATTTCTACTGCCTAAGCTTGCGAAGCAGAATTTCCAAGGACATAATAGAAGGAAAGCCCAAAGTAGGAGACCCTCAAAAGCAAACATCAAATGACTTCAAAAAGGCCTGTCACTACAAGCCCATGGTAGGCTTTTATACTTCATGACCTCGACTGGGGTGCCCTTTCACTTGAATGTCGTCAGTAAAGGTACGGTAGAAATTAAGGAGAGGGAAAAAATGGTAAAGGTCATTACCACCCATTGTATCAAATGCAACTTTACATGCAACTGAATATTATTTAGTAGAGTCGTATGCGCGGACACAAAAACGTGCCTTGGCAAACACGTGAGCAATCCCAAGTCTCACATGCAAGGCTAGGTGTGGTAAGGCACCCTGCCCTGGGTGCTCAGAGACCAGCAGGGACACAGTGAAAGAGGGTCAGGTCTCCACTGAGCAAGCTGGGCCCTGGGCACACTACTGATTTGCTGATTTTATTCTAACCAGGAACATTTTTACAGTTATTACTAACTAAAAGCCGACGGAGCCTGTATCCAAATCCATCCTCATCCATGGGCCTATTACTCCAAGGGCATAAGTGGACCATATACAATAATGCTCACTACATAGTCCTCCTGAACAGAAAAGCAATGAGCTCACAAAACCTGGCATCACAAGATTCTCTTCTATTTCACACTTAACCATCAGGAGGAAAATGCATCAGAATGTCCTGTATCTTAAGTATTTCCACTTCAGAGCGAATGCACAATTACCGTGACTACCTACTCTCTCAACCTCACCCCAAGAGTCCCCTCCCTCACCAAAGTGGGAGAGAATTTCAATTCAGGATACTGTTTCTTTATCTATGAACCCTATTCTCCAGAAATTCAGTGTAAAATATATCTTCTATTTCTGGAAGCTCACTTTCCCTTCTAATTTATCAATACTATTTCTTATTTCTTACTCTCTCTTAGTGAGACCAAAGAGAATGAAAAAGCATATCGAAAAACAAACACTCATGATCACTGATCTTTCTCCACCCCACTAAGAAATGATCTTTGCGGTATGTTTTTTTGGTTCCAAGTAATACAGGTTCACTGTAAAAACCTGCAACACAGGGATCCCTGGGTGGCGCAGCGGTTTGGCGCCTGCCTTTGGCCCAGGGCGCGATCCTGGAGACCCGGGATCGAATCCCACGTCGGGCTCCCGGTGCATGGAGCCTGCTTCTCTCCCTCTGCCTATGTCTCTGCCTCTCTCTCTGTGACTATAATAAATAAATAAAAATTAAAAAAAAAAAAAACCTGCAACACAGAAAAGTATAAGGAAGTAAGAGAAAAAAAACCCACTGTGAGATGACTGTTTTTACAATCATGCCCTCAGTAATGATCTTTATGCATCTACCTATCTCGTATGAGAGCTCACATTTGAATCACATATGTATTTCAAAGTCTTCTTTCCTTCCCTCTTCTCTTCATGTAGGTAATTAGTAACCTGTGTGTCTTTCCTGGGCATCTACCTTGCTCTATGGTCACATATGCATACACACAGACTTGTGTAGTTCCATTTTATTTTATGTATTGGTTTTCCGAAAATGGGGTATTTATAAAATGTATGTATCCCCAAGTCAATTCGTATAGATTTAATTCATAATATTTCATAGCAAAAGGTATCCAATGGCATAAGCAATCCTTTAGTGATAGGTGTTTTACTTCTTATTTATTGCTATAACACAGAGAACTGAAACAAAGTTCTCTTAGAAACACATTCAGGAATTTACTTGCCATTTGTTTTAGATAATATAACTAACATTTATAAACACCATTTTCAATCTTAAACCCCATCCCCACGGTGTAGTGAGCACTATGCAGGATAACTACACAAACACCTTCCAGACTGTTTCCTCCATCATCACCCACGGGATAACTTCCTGTTTGGGGAGCCTGTACCCTTTTCTTTCCCGGCCCACTCCATCCTGCTGGGGGATGTCCTCTACTACCTGTTTGAGAAAGGCTGAACAGGTGGCCAATTTTGCCTTGAATGTTTTGAAATGTCTTTATTCCACCCACTACCACTCAACAGTTTGGGCTAGAAATCATTTCACTGTGAATCAAGAGACCACTGGCTCATGTATTCCAGACTCCATGGTGATGCTGAAAAGACTGGCACCCATCTTGCCCCCCAACACTTTATGTGTCACTGGAATCTTTTTCTTTGGAATCATTATCCTCTTTTCTCTACTCTTCTACAATTTCAAAATAACACACCTTGGTGTGGTTGTACCAACATTATCCTACAGGCCATTTCTGAGCTAGAAACACACACGCTTCAGTTTGGGAGACATTCCAGTACATATCCTTGATGACTCTACCTCTCCATGTCCTCTTGCTTTCATCCCTGGCTTTCCTTTAGCCAAGTGTTAGGAATTCTACAAGATGTCCTAACTTTCTGATCTTTCCTCTTCTATCCTTTCTTTCTGTTCTACACTTGGACAGATTTCCTGAGCTTTATCTTCTACCTCTTTCTGTTGACACTGTCTCCTACCCCTTATTTACTTACATTTTAAATTTCTGAGGCCTCTTTCCCTGGGTGTGCCTCATGATAGCACTGTGATCTTACTCCACAGATGCACTGTCTCCTTACCTCTCCAAGTCTCTCAGTTCTTTGAACACTTCCCTCTGCTTTCTGCCTTGTATCATCCATGGAATAAGATCAGGTTCTTTACCTGTTTGTGTGGGTCTCTTTCATCATAGAGGTGTTTCAAATGTCTGCTGAAGTTTGGCCATACATTCACATTCTACAGTGAGGCACAAGAAAGTTCAAGGTGGGGGCTATGCTTATGGGCAAGGGGTATTGTCGGGAGCTCTCTGACTGAGGTTATCGGACTGAACTTCCACAGGACAGTTTCCGTACAGATCTTTCTCATGTGGCCAGAGAGTGTCTTCTGGGAGAAATCCTGAAATCTTCTGGCTATCAGTATCCTGGCTAGAGCCTTCCACTTCACCCTCCCATTTTCAGCAAAGACCCTCGCCATACCCTGTACGCCTGCTACCCCGAAGTGCAGGCCTCTGCCCCATCACCTCTACCACAGTCTCCAGATGGAGAGATGACATGGGAGTTGGGATGGGGGAGAAATTTGGTAGGTCTACGGTTTCTTATGAAAATTTTCGACCCAATTTCATTTTAGTCCAACTTTAATGCTGACTCAGAAAGTGCTAAAGCCCCTTAGCATTCCTGAGTCTGCTTAAGGATAGGATACGGGCACTTGGCAAGTTTCTTGTTGGAGGTTCTCTCTGCAGGTTTCCTCGGACCCAACGAGTAGGATATCAGAATTACTTCTCCAGAATTTCATTCACAGCTCTGGTCTTTTGCTGTCTCTTCTTTCATTATCTTTGTTCTTGCACATTTATACAGATTATTTAATTTTTTATTATCATTTTAATGGGAAAAAATCTGTTTTCTTATTTTCAGCTGAAAATTGAGCTCTATTCATAAAATTACAGATCTGCCAACAGTTTTTCCAACTGAACAGAATTTAGTTTTTAGCAAAAAGATAAAAGCCATAAAGCTCAACAAGCCCTTTTATATAATTCCATCTATAGCTAACAAAAGAGGTCTAAGACCTCTACAGTGAATGCTACAAAATACTGCTGGGGCTCAAAGACCACATAAACAAAGAGGCACACTGTGTTCACAGCCTGAAGACCGGACACTGCGAGGCTAGACGTCTCTCTGACTCGTCTACAGAAGCCATGCAAACCCAGCCACAATCCTAGCACATTCTCTGTACAAACTGACAAGCTGATTCTGAAATTTATTCAGAAGCACAAATAACCTAGAATAATCAAAGCAATTTTTAAAAGCAAAAGCAAAAAAACAAAATTGGGTCTTAGTTTACCTGACTTTAAGACTTATTATAAATCTATAGTAATCAACATAGCTTGATGCTCACAAAAGGATACAAGATGTACAGATTAATAGAACAGATTCCAGAAATAGAACCATATATATATATATATATATATATATATATAGTCAACTGATTTTCAACAAAGGGTTTGAAGCACTCAGTGGGAGGACAGAAACCCTTTTCAACGAATGGTGCTGGATCAACTGGGTATCTACATGGAACAAAATGAACATCTACCCTAACCTCACACCACACACAAAAGTTCTCTTGAAATGGAATGCACAGACCTACATGTGAACACTAAAACTATAACACTTCTAGAGTAAGACACAGGAGGAGGGGCACCTGGGGGACTCCATCAGTGAGCATCTGCCTTTAGCTCAGGTCATGATCTTAGGGTACTGGGGTCAAGCTCCAGGTCGGGCTCCCTGCTCAGTGGGGAGTCTGCTTCTCTCTCTCTCGACCCCCGATCCCCACTCATGCGCACTCTCTCAAAAAAATGCATAAAATCTTACAAAAATAATAATAAGACATAGGAGGAAAGTATTTGCAACCTTAGAAGAGACAAATTCTTATATAGAACACAAAACAAAACAGAAAATATGTAAAAAAAACAAAATGATGTCCACAAAAATAAAAAGAAATTATTCTCTAAAGAGTAACATTAAAAAGATGAAAGTCACAGACTGGGGAAAAGTATTCACAACGTATGTATCAGAGGACTTAATATATATCTCAACAGGGAAATTAAAAGTGTTTTCCACAATGAGACACCACTATAACCTATCAGAAATAATTGACCACATCAAATATGAGTGAGGAAGTAAAGCAACCACAGCACTCACATACTTCTGGCGCTAATGTAATAAATAAGATATAATCACTTTGGATAACAGTTCCAGAGTTTCTTAAGAAGTTATACATATACCTACTATTGAGTATTTCTGGAGAAAAAACAACACCTATGAGAAGACCTGCACACAAATGCTCATGGCAGCTTCACTGTAACAGCCAAAAACTAGAAACTGAAACAACTTAAATGTCCATCAACAGGAAAATAGATGAATAAATTCTGAAGTATCCATATAATGAAATACTATTCAGCAACCAAAAGGAAGCAAGCATGGATACAGACAAGGACACTTGAAATCCTTACAGCTGAGTACAGGAAAATAGGAAACGAGAGTATAGGCTGTGAAATGCTACTTACGTAAAAATTCTAAAAAATGTAAACTACTTATAGTGAAAGCAAACCAGTGGCTGCCTAGCAAAGGGGGAGGAGGAAGGGATGAATTATACAGAGGCACTTAGAGCTCCCTGCAGGTGACAATGATGCTGCTTGTGCTGGTGTGCTGATCCTGGCAGCGCTGCCAAGGGTAAGTACGTGAGGTTTGCTGCATTGTCATCACTCCTCCATAATCTTTTGGGGAGGGGGAGACCAAAACAAGTAACCACACTGTTTTATTATTTAATAATCAACTGTTAAGATGAGGAAAGGAGGGACAGGGTGCCTGGGTGGCTCAGCATTTGAGCGTCTGCTTTTGGATCAGGGTGTAATCCTGGAGTCCCAGGATCGAGTCCCACATCAGGATTCTTGTATGGAACCTGTTTCTCCCTCTGCCTGTGTCTCTGCCTCTCTCTCTCTCTCTCTCTCTCTGTCTCTCATGAATAAATAAATAAAATCTTTAAAAAGAAAAAAGAAAAAAAGGACGAGGAAAGGAAGACATCTCTTGTAAGAACCCACGGCCAATGAGACTGGACAGGGAAATCCTGGTAATGAAGAAGTCAGCACACACACTTGTGTCTGCTGTGTCCAAGCAGTCTGTCTCACAAGAGAAAACCTGCTTGATTTATTTAATGTGGCCCACTCTGTTCTGAGGAATAAGAGCTCACTATCCTTGGGAGAACTGGATGGAAGATTTCTGCAAAAAATGACAGATGACTAAATGTAGCACCACGTGCTAGTTACAATAGCAAACTGGGTTTGTTTAAAAGTTTAATCTTAATAATGTATCTTAGTAAAAACCATAAAAAAAAACACTGTTAAAAAAATGTTACCTAAATAGGCAAAACAAGAACTAAAAGGATATGTATGTTATATATATATATATTTATATATATATATATACACACACACACATACACACACACACACACATATATATATATTTACAGTTGTGTATACACACGTGTCATATGTATTACTCTCTTTATATATATGTATAAATAAATGTCAGTAGTGGTTATCCTTTGGTATTAGAACTATTGGTGATTTTTATTTTCTTCAATTCATCTTTTTATACTTTTTTTTTTTTTTTTTTTTTTTTTACTTTACAACAAGAACATCTATTACTTTTATAATGGAAGGGAACATGCCAGTTTTTTAACACATACTTAATACAGGGTTTACATTTATTACATTTTAAGTGATACCGTGGAAAAAAAATCATTTAAAGAATATCTTCCCACTTAAATGTGAAGTTCTAGCATGGGTAATACTGGTGAGTTCTGATTTGACAGTTACTTACTCGGGCAATGCAGTAATCCTTAGGATTTTCTTTCTCTAGACCATATTTCTCTAACGCTTCAGCCACAGCAAAGTCTGCAGGATCTGTGGTAGATAGCAGGATTGTCTTGTAGGGAATATTTGGTTTTAAACTATCGGCATAAATTCTCAATGTTCCACCTGAAAAAAAAATTTTGACATCTTTGAGTCCTACTTTATTTTATTCCAGCAAAAAGATAGCTAACATTTATGATCACTTAAAAAAGGACACCTAAGCTGCAGTTGCAAGGACTGCGAAGATGGAATCTGGGCAATAATTCGATACTCGTGTCCTGTTGGACAACATACATTTACTACATTTACAGTCACTTGTTGATCTAACAACACTTTGCTACAGTGACTAATCCTGTATGACAAAGACTGGTTCTGTCCTCTCCTTAAGCCCACGTCGTTTTTATAATGATGAGCAGACTTTCACTATGGGTAAAGGATGAGTAAGGGAAGAGACTCCAGAGTGTTTTGATAGGGCTGCCTGTCAACACATTTAGCACGTACAAACACTGAATGGGCTGAGGGCCCCAGTGTTCCAATGCTGAGGACGCAACGACACACAGGTCAGAGTCCCTGCCAGCCAACAGCTTACCCTGTAGTTGTGGGGGGCAGGAGGAAAAGACCGACAAGCAAACAGTTAAGACAGTGATACATGTTGTGAAAAATACAAGCAGGGTTGTGAGAAAGAAAATGACCAAAAGCTTCCTAAGCTCACAGGACTGTAAAGCCTTCTATGAAGATAAATGCCTGCCCCGAGCCCTGAGTGACAAGCAGCAGCCTCACAGCACCTAAACTTTGCTTTCTGGGCAGAGGGACTAGCAGGTGCTAAGGCCGACAGCTCGCCTGGGTCTGGCTAGGCTCACCGGCCAGAGATGAACCCCAGGGAAAAGAGGGAAAGGCAGTCAGACTGTGTGAAGCCAGGTCCTACAGGACTTCCTCACCCACAATCACGAGGCCAGACCACATGGGACACAGCAAACCATGATCATGAGGGTCTGGATTTTACTCTAGCTCAAGTGGGAGCCATGGGGAAGCTCTCACTCACTATGTGTGCACATGCATGGAAGCACTAGCATGTGTGTGTGCCTGTATACGCAGGGAGGTGGGAAAATGCCACCCGTGCTTTCCTAAGATGGCCCCAGCTTCTGAGTAAGGAACTGTGGAGGCAGGGTCAACAACCCCAGGGCAAGGCCAGTTTTAAAGTACACGTTCTAGTCCACCAAGATGCATTACCTTCTGATTTAATTATACCCTACTTCCAAATGCATATTTGAACTAATTTATAAGAAAAACATATGTACAAGAGAATGAGTAAAAACAATTCTGTAGATTTAGGTAATATCTGTGTGCTTTAATTAGACAACCAAAGAGCAAACCAGACCACCTGATTTGAGGGTTGAAGAAATGGACTTGTAACCTCACCTATAGGGTTACAAAAAAAATGCAAATGCTCAGAAATTTAATTTTTCTAAAAAATGTTGCATCTGCCAAAAGCCAAGACAAGTACTTTGCAATCCCAAAGTTACAGACCACTGCAGATGAAAGAATATTTGGTCTGAAAAAATTTAAGGTCAGGGTTTACCAAAAAATCATTTAAAAAGTCGGTATGGTTCCTAGAGATAATATAATCTTAAGTAGCACTTCTTCTAAAGGACACATCATGATGAGGAAGCTGTAAAATTCATACTCATGTAGCCGAATGAACTCGCCATTGGATGGAATTACTTGTAGCACCCATTGGAATGTTTCAGAACATCTGTCTAAAACCTGACTTGGTTTTGGTATCAGGAGTGTGAGGCGGTCTAATTCAGAAGGTTTTCAGCTGACAGGCCTAACACCCAGTTTGCTGAGGAAGAACGCAGGAGCAGCTGACAATTTACAAGCCCTGCTGTGGACTAACCTGGATGTGTATAAATGCACGTTTCAGCTCTACGACTAAGGTAGGTCTGTGCCCTGAGGAGGACACACCGAGGCCCGTGCTTCGCCAGTCCCCCAGCTATGGGGTCCTGTCACAGTGCTCTGCCGCCCCCAAAACTGCTCCCGGAACGGCGGAAGCAGGAGGACAGACTCGTAGAGAAGCCTCACGCCGCTGCCAACCATGTCTCAGGAGGAAACCCAGGGCCGTATCAGGCGGTAGAACACGGTGCCGCAAACCAGTCAGCGGCAATCGCAGGGAGCTTCTGGGCCAACTACACTTTGAGGAAATTACAGACTGAATATACCGGAGTGTCAAAAAGGCTTTTTACAAAGTCCAGGGCCCAAGCTTCTTACAAGTTAGGAATCTGATCAGCTGTGCAGTGAGTCAGGTCACGAGAACTTAGGGAACCAATCCCCAGGCTAACCAGACAGGATTACTACAGATGGAGCAGTCACTCTCAGAAGGCTCAGCCACGTGTGACCACATCCCCCGTATTTTCTGCCAACAAAACAGCAAAGCTAATAACTATAACATGTTATGACAATATATTAATATATTTGACTTCCTTAATATTAACCATAAACATCTATTTTGCTAACAGTATTTAGTTTTTTAGAATTTCCAGGAAGTCTATATAGAAAAATGTTCCTTCTGCTCCCAACTATCCCTTTAACCTCTACTTCTTGGATGTTCTGCTAGTCTTCCTCCTAATTCTTGGAAGGGTTTTTTTTTTTTTTTTCCTGTTGTCTTTGCCTACCCCTCTTAATAGTCACCTTGCTTAAATTTTTCTATTACCTGCATACTTTCTACCAAAAAGAATCTTACTCATACCCAGTGATGCCTGCTTGCCAACACAGATTACTCCCAAATCTCTCTCTGACACTCCTGACCAGAACCTGGTCTAGAGCCACTGAACTACCAGCCCAGAACATCCCCCAGATCACACCAGCACCTCAAGGAAACCTGTATTCCATTCCCATACATTCTCTCATTGCAGTCCATCAACATCCATCCAACTGGAAATGGGTCTTCTCCAGAATGCCCCCCTCCCAAGACAAATCTAGTCTGTACCAGGTCCTGAGAACTCCACTTCTTAGCTACATTGCTTCTCTCTTACCAGCCTGTTGCCAGGGGCTGCACTGAGACTCATCCCTCACATGGGCAGCATATGCCCACTTCCAAATGCAATTTCGTCAGATCCATCCTCTACTGTTCCCACAGAAACCACTCCAGATCTGGAACTTAGGCTAAATTAAATGCTTTCTGAATCCCCACCTAAAATATATTTGTAAGTTATTTTGAATCTTTCACCAAACAAGACAGGATATATATAAACAGATTATCACCTGGACCTCATGTTACATTATTTATCCAACTAATAAGTATCTCACTCTTCTAGCTGTTTTGAATCACTGAGACTACAGCTCTCACGAAACATGTAACTAAGACTCCCTTATAAAGGTGCAGAGGTAAACAAAGGAAACACAAGACAGCAAGAGTGGCAAACCTTTGAGGCCAGCTTCTACCACGGCTAGTGGCTGTGGGGAACATGACATTGATACAGCACCCTAAGTTCTGAAGACATGGAATCACAGCAGTTTTTGTCAAGTGACCAAGATTATCAGGACCATGGTCCACAGACAAATTCGTGAATGAAGACAGGAGGCTTACTAATGAAAAACAATGCTGTTCCCATGAACGTAATATGAGTGTCAACACAGCCTTCCCACACAGATCTGACCTGCTGCCACATACGTATATTGGGCAATGTTACAAAAATGCTGGGTAGGGAGTATAACCCTTCGACTCAGGCTTGGATTCAAGAGAAGGGGTCCACAGTTAGAAAAGCGCTGCCAGTCTCATCATTCAAAACCTTAAAGCTAGTAAGTGAGCTGACAGGTGTACGTACAGGATGCAACACAACATGAGCAGTTCTGGAGTACGCAAGTGTAATGTTATAGAAGAACTACAGAGAGGATGGGTCACATTAGGTCAGACATTTTTGGAAAAGGCTGGCTCACTGATCTAGTCTTCCAACAGAAGGCTCTTTTTTGAAACTCAAAATGATCATCCTATCATTTTTTAACAAGCAAAACTAGTAGGTTTATAACAAGTATTTTCTTGTATGAATATAATTATAGGTTAATTACAAATAAAATTTTATGTCAAATAGCTAAATAGCTAAAAATACACAAATCCAATTTATAACTAAAATAATAGTCATTTATTTTAACTCTCTTTATAATCTCTATTTCCCTCAGAAATACAGAGTAATCTCCAGTGTATGTGTAGGTGGGAAAGATAAGATAGCAGAAAGTATATAGCACGCTGTCATTTGATTAAAGGGGCTGACCAGGGACAAAAGCTGAATTTCTCTGAATATACCTTATTTTGTAGATTTGACTTGGGAACAAATAAGTACATTAAATTTTTAAGAAGCAAAATAAAACAAACCTAAGTATAAATCAATATGAATATGTAACTACACAGGCATCAATTCTGTGACTTCAAAACACAGTAACGTGACAGTACATCCTTATGGGATTTACTCACAGAGAAGTTTCCCAAAAAGATTAAAATTTTTTCAGCATCATGTTGCTAATCATAGCATTATTTTTATTTTGGTATCGCTATTTATCATAGAGAAAAGCAAATAATTATATTATTGGTGTTCAGTGGAAAGAATTTTTATCATGAGAAAAGATACTCAGATTTTCTGAAATCATAGTAGGAAAAAAAAGTATTAAAACTCTGTCCACTAAATAGAATTAAAAGCAAACACTGACCGGTAACACAGGACACTCCTGGCAACCAAAGAATATATCCTACCAAACAGAACAAGGACTCCTTAGAGAAACAGCCACTCCCTAGAGCCTGGGGTGGGAAATGCACTCAGGAGCCTGGATGTCCAGTCACACAGGGAGACTCCCCAGGACCACCAGGGAGACATGCAGAAGCCTCAGGTGCCAGGTGGAAGGGATCCTCACTGACTCCAAGTGACAGATCAAGAATCAGTAAGGAGATAACTGCAACAGACAGAATAATACTGAGAAGTTTAACTCCATGAGTGCATGAAAACATCTCACAAACTACTGCTCGCCTGCGGATGCTAGTGAGGTTAAGTGTTTCTGCCACATTCCCTCCCCCTTTCCCCCCCAAACCTAAACCTGCCTCTTCACCTAATGGAGGAAACAGAGAAAGCAAGAGGAAAAGATGGTGAACTACCGGATGCTGTCAGCAAAATCTACAAGACAAACAACTGAGGTTTTCTAAACAAACCCCTAAATGCACAAACTGAAAGGTGAAATGAGAGACAGGGACCACAGGCAGGTCCTACTTGGACCCTGACCAGAGAATTATCTGAGGCAGCTGGGAACACATGAACAGTGACAAGACATCTGATGATGGGAAGGAATTAGCATCAATTCTTTTGTATATCATAATGGTACTATGGTTTCTTCTGTTCTTATTTTTCTAAAAATCCTTACCTTTAGAAAAATATACCGAAATATAAAATGAAATATGGGATTTGCTTCAAAATAGTACAGTTTGGGAACAGGAACAATACACATAGGAGAAGATGGGACATGAGCTGTCAGTTATGGAAGCACGGTAATAAGACACAGGAATTCATTGTATCTTTCTCTTCTTTCATAGATATTTTCAGAAAGCAAAAATTAGGGGGAAAAAGAGCCCCACTGGGGGAAACCATGTCACTAAACAAATCTCTATGTATTTAAGGCACACTAGTGGGGGAGCAGGGTCCAGTGCCCAGTGGAGGAGGCCTGGTGTGGGTACCTGAGTCAGGCCGCCCATCCGAGCTGCGGAATTCCTGCATCCTTCTCTCCAGTTTCTGCTGCCTGCGACGCTTCATCACCACCTCTGGGTTCGAAATTGTTCGGGTAAAGCTGGTCTCAGGCATGTCTTTGTAGACCTCAGCAGCCAGTCGGGAATTCTCACTGGGAGAAAACAAAGCACAACCTTTTCTAGCTATTACAGGAGCAAGAATGGCACCACTCAGACAAATGGCCTGGGCAGGTGTCCCTGGGCCCTGGCCATCACACACTGCAGCAGATAGTGCTGACCAGCATCGCAGACACAAAATGAAATTCCTCACAAAACATGCAACACACTAAACTCAATGGAAATTTATCATTAAAATATCAGTGAGTTCCTGTCAATTATTGTGGATTCACTAACGAGGCTAAAAGAAAAATGGGTAAGTTATACTTGGTCAGGAATTTGCACCAGTGTTTTCCTAAAATAGACCCAATGAGTGATAAAACATTCCAACCACAAGAAATAAAGGACTGGATTTACTATTATTTAGTAAAAATTCTCATAAAATTATAGTAAATCTTGAACTCAAACCACATGATTTTTAACAACTAAAAGATTTACTAACATTCACTTTCTTGAAGCTAAATTTTCAATAGGAAACATTCCAGCAGTTCCTCTGATAAGGAATCAACTGTAGAGAATGAGGACTTGAAGACTATGTATTAAAAAAAGATTGATGGCTAAATTTTGAGGAATACACTTTAAAGATGTCATTTTTAATCATAAAAATTATTCAATTAAAAACTAATCAACCATTGGGGCGCCTGGGCAGCTCAGTGGGCTGAGCATCCGATTCTTGGTTTTAGCTCAGATTATGATCTCAGGATCATGAGATCAAGCCCTGCATCAGCTCTGCACTCCGCACAGAGTCTGCTGGAGATTCTCTCTCTCTGCCCCTCCCCCGACCACCAGCTCACTCAACAAAAAAAAAAAAAAAAAAAACAAAACAAAAATCAAGCTTTGAATCAACAGAATTGAACAACTTAACTCATTTTAAGTAGCTAATTTTCTAAACACAAACAACATATCACCCCATAAACTAAAAGTTGATAAATAGGACAAATCATAGCCTAAGTTTCAAACTCTCCTTTTCTTTGATATTTTTCATGTATAAGCAATATACTCATACAAGTTCTGCCTATTGTTTATGCTAAATAGAGCATTACTATGTAATACTATACTCAAGAGTTTATACTCATTACACAGCCATCACTGCCTGACAGATTAGTACCTTAAACCCACTTCAATGCCATCCAAAATGGGCTTGAGTCCACTCTAAAGTAAACATCATTAACTAACAAATGGTTAACAGTCCTTAATACATACACTTAGTATTAATCATACAATAAAGAAAGACTTGAAGTCACTACCACAGAATATAAATGGTTAGTCAATGTGCAGAAAGACATCTATCTTAATGATAAAATACATTCAGGTTATTGGATGTGGGGAAGAGACAGTGTGTGACAACTGTCAGGGTCCGAGGAAGTGAGGAAGCTGGTGGGCTCTAGAAATATGCCCAGGCTGCCCCCAAGCTGTCCTTCCAGAGTGCTCCCAGAGTTGAAAAGCAAGGAGTATTACTTATAATACCAAAAACCTGTGAACCACCTACAAGTACAAAAAAGAGGTCAGTGAAATAAATTTTGAAAAAACTATGAGAGACTACATAATCATTTAAATCGCTTTATACTTTTATGAAAATATATACGTGTGAATATATATATATGCATTTATGGGATATAGTAGAATGGAAAAACATTATGTGCAAAGCCTATGGGTATATTTTAAAACTCTACATAAACATATGAAGTATATGTGTAGTATATATTTGTGTATCAAAAACAAACTATGGTTCTCTTTGAGCTCATGTGGTAACAGGTGACGACTCCTCTCTTTCTGACAAATCTGCATATGTTCTGACTTTCTAAAATGAACGTCTGTTACTTCAGCAACAGAAGAACACTGAGGACACTGTGGTGCACTCACCACCACGGCAAGGGGGCCCAAGCTGAGCGCCGACACACGGCTGCCCCATGAAAAGAATGACCCACGTGAAATGGGCAGGACTACACCAACACCTCCCCCCGAGGGGAAAGGTCAGTTTCCTCTGCTGTCTCTTTCCTGCTATAATCAAAATGCAGTGATTTCCCTTATTCCCTCAGCTCTGAGGTCAGAAGCCGAAAGACCCTCAGACAGGTCAATACAACTTGATGGGCCTGGGTCACCTCATGGTGCACCTGAGCCTTACTGCCCTCACTGGTTCTGCCAAGCTCTGCGGAGCATTCAGTGTATTTAGGGTCTGGAAGAAAACACTGCAGCCTGAAGGTCCAAACAACCAGAAAGGAGAGGTCAGACAAAAATAAAACACTGACAGCAAGGGTCTGCTCAGAAACAACACTGTACAGTTCATTGCTTATGTGGGATTAGCAAACCCATGAGACAGGATGGCCGGCCATAATCTCCACTGAGCCGAGACCCTCCACCTTCTACACACAGAAGAGACAGAGGATACGGAAATTAACTTCGTAACAGATGTTCATCCTTTCCACAGTTTGGTGATTTAATGAGGTCTGCTACATTAAAAACAGTCAGCTTATTAAAGCAAAAAGAAATAGAAATATTACCAGAATTACTTACATGTCATCCCCTTGGAAAGGCCTATCATCCTTATCAGACGCCTGCCTCACTGCCTCTTTTTCTCTCTTCTTTTTCTCCTTCTTTTCTTTCTTGGAGAGAGTTCTCTTGAAGTTCTGGATAACACCTTCTTTCTCCTGCTTTTCGGGTCCATTGCTCTGAGCCTTCTGATAAAAGTACCATCATCATTATGGTGGCTGTTACACAGAATCACAGGAAGCTCTATAGGCCTAGCTAACTTCATTTCACGTGACTGCTACACCCAGCTACTGGCACAGGGAAGGCCCCAGGGGATGGGAATGTCCTTTACCTTGACTGGGCTGACAGTTACAGGCATGTATTTAGCAAAACATAATAGATTATACATTCAAGATCTGTGCACTTCATCATGTGTGTAGTTTATCTCACTCAGTTCAAAACTAATACGTAAGTAAGCAAACAGAAAACCAACCCCAGTAAAAAAAACCTGGGGCAAGAATCACGAAATCCGATTTTCAATAAATAAAAATGCAAGTAATTTATATATAGTTACTTTTTAAAAAGGAGCCTAATCAAACATGGAAATAACTGGTGTGCCTGGGTGGCTGAATCAGTTAAGCAGGGGACTCTTGATTTCGGTTCAGGTCAAGGTCTTGGGGTCATGGGCCTGAGCCCTGTATCGGGCTCCACACTCAGTGCAGAGTCTGTTTGTCCTTCTCTTTCTCCCTCTGCCCCTCTCTCTACTCTCTAATAAATAATATCTAAAAAAAAAAAAAAAAGGGGGAAGTAACTGTTTAAATCATTATCTACTTTATAGACGTTTCTCTAGCTTCAAAGGAAATGGTAGGTATAGCTATAAGAAATAAGCTTTTTTGAAACAAAATTGTAAGTACTGTCTGTGCAAAACTTCTTTTCCACATTTTGTTTATCTGCTTGGTTATTCTTAATTTACAACATGGCCTACTAGCAGATAACACAGAGACAATTTCTGGTATGTATAACTAATAAGTTGGTAAAAAAAAAAATCAAGAAAAATATGAAAGAATGGTTACTGTATTGGGAAATAAACTGCCTTCTGTTTTATCTAAGTTAGGATTTCCATTTTCATTGCTGGCCACGTCAGCATTATCCTGATCCTACTAAGAGCTCTAATCCATGTGAATGAGGGTCTCTATCCCACAGCTAGGCACATCAGCTGAAATCACGGTGCAGAAATAAAACATGGGCCAAAAAAAAAGAGATGTCCATTTTTACTTTCTATGTATTTGCTACAAATGCTAAGCCACTAGAAGCACAGTTAACAAGGCCAAGAATACCCTCTGTGTGTCTAACACTCTTCCACATGGAGCACTAACATCACACAAGCAAAGTGAAGATGTTCTGTTTCCACGAGTGAACAATGGCACTCTTTCCCAGTTGGTTAGGGAAAATAATTAAATACAAGATTTTTTTCAAAATATTCTTGACTTCTGCATTTGCTCTCACTTGTCAATACTGAATTCTAGTGTAGGATGCCATTTGATTTAACACAGAAATTATATTTTCAAGTCTTATCTGTGTTCCATAGTGTCCCACAAAAGAAGAGCAGCACATGAATTCCAGATGCCCTGGCACCTGAGGAAGTTTCAAGATCACTGCATTATGTCAGCCCAGAAAGTCTGCTCATCTCTAACCTTACACACAGAGTACAGGAAAGGTTTTAATTTTTTTTTTAATTTTTTTTTTTTTTTTTTTTTTTTTTTATTTATGATAGTCACAGAGAGAGAGAGGCAGAGACACAGGCAGAGGGAGAAGCAGGCTCCATGCACCGGGAGCCTGATGTGGGATTCGATCCTGGGTCTCCAGGATCGCGCCCTGGGCTAAAGGCAGGCGCCAAACCGTTGCGCCACCCAGGGATCCCACAGGAAAGGTTTTAAATGTGCCTTATGAAGTTGTGTCCAAAAATTCACAATAAATAGGCTATTAAAGATTTTCCTTTGTGATTCTTATTAAAACATATTTTGACTTCCTAATTTGGTATAAACAAAAACAAACAAAAAAAACCTGGTGCTGACTACTTGATCATTAAATCTCTTCATAACCAAAGTTACTGTGACGCCTGGGTGGCTCTGTGGTTGAGCGTCTGCCTTCGGCTGAGGGCATAATCCCAGAGTCCCAGGACAGAGTCCCACATCAGGCTTCCCCCAGGAAGCCTGCTTCTCCCTCTGCCTATGTCTCTGCCTCTCCCTCTCTGTGACTCTCATGAATAAACAAAATCTTAAAAAAAAAAATGTTACTAACTTTGCAAAGGTAGAGAGCAATATTAGGATCATTCAGTGAAACAGGATGAAACAGAAAGAAATAGAACTTTTTATATTTTTTTTCTGGGAGGAAGGTAAAAAAAGTCATTTAGGAAAAGAGGCAAAAAGGCAAGTTCCGTGAACTCCTAGCACATCAACATCAGTCTCATGTTCATCCTCGTGGGCCCCGGGACCCCCACCATGAAACGAGGAGGGATCCTACCTTAGGAGCAAGGGCATCGTTCTCATTCTTAAGAACAAATCTGCCCTCTCGATCATCTTTATTCCAATTCAACTGCACAACTAGAGGTTTCTCATCTATATCCAATCTTCTTTCTTCTTCAAATCATGAAACGAAAAGAAATTAAGTCATGGTTATTTAATGGCACTAATACAACACTCCCATATACGTTTAATTTTATAGACATAAAATATTACCACAAGGACTTACTAACAGGCTGAAATGTAACTCAAAATGTTAAGTGAGAATTTTAATTATTTACTATCTTGTTGCTTCTACAATATATACTACCACATACCCAGTTCCAAACACTGACCAGGGATAATGTCCTTAAAACATTTAGAATCCAAACAGGAGAACAGGAGAAATATACACAAACTAGAGAAAAATATATATAGGTCTTTGCTATAAGCCTAATTCTGTAAATCAAATTATCTCATATAGGTAACTGGAAAATAAGAGAACAGCATTCACACAGGAGACCTGTTGACCTGTGTCTGTGTATGTGACAGCTGTACCCTTCTTCGTGTCTCTGAGCATCTAATCCCTGTCTCTCAAACTCACCAGGCCCAGCCCTCACAGTGCCTTCCACCATGAAACTACCACCAACCCATCTCTTCATTAGAATAAAGTGCTAGGTTTGGAGTATTCCTTCCCTGCCAGCTAGATATCTAACACACCTCAAAGCATACTGATCAAGACCCTGCAGTCTACGGAGGGGGCTCCCCAAGGGCTAGGCTCACCCTGACCATCTATTAGAAGCCTATAGTCAGGGATCCCTGGGTGGTGCAGCGGTTTGGCGCCTGCCTTTGGCCCAGGGCGCGATCCTGGCGACCCGGGATCGAATCCCACATCGGGCTCCCGGTGCATGGAGCCTGCTTCTCCCTCTGCCTATGTCTCTGCCTCTCTCTCTCTCTCTGTGACTATCATAAAAAAAAAAAAAAAAAAAAAAAAGAAGCCTATAGTCAGCAAAGATTATCCATGTAACTGTATATAGGATGTGCTACAATGGGGGGAGCACACACAGGAGGCAGAGACCAGCGGTAAAGGAAATAGGAGTTAACAGGATAAATTTAAAAGATAAACAAAAGATAAACTTACACAGGCTTTCAGTAAATACTCTATATAAACAGTAATGTTAATTTTAAGTATATAGGAATAACAAATTCTAATTTATTATTTTATGAACTGAAAATATGAGAAATGAAAATTAGAGCAATAAGTTAAGGACTGAATGAAGAAATCTGAAATTCCTGCTACAAACCAAAATTACCAAGTTCTTGTTGTTGCAAAATTTGTACTAGATTGAAATCCGTTATAGTATATTTTTTAGAGAACTAATTTTAAGAACAACAAAGTCTAAATTATGAAAGTAAAATAAAAACAAGGGTGAGGTAGCTATTCTAAAGCATGTGAGCCTAACTATTAAAATATAAATACAGTCAAGGTCCTACACAACTTTATAAATTTAAGATATCTTTCTGCCTTAGTGGTTCATATAAACATACATATACATACATACATATATATATATATATATATATATATATATATTTTTTTTTTTTAAACAGCAGACTCCTTTTTATTTTCCCAATTGATTTCACACAAAGGATCCTAGTATACAGAAAGGACAAGAGTGGAGTTTCCCTGGTGGTGGAAATGTGGGTTGGGGCCTGAGATTCAGCCCACCGGAGCAAAGCTCTACAAGCACGTGCTGAGGTCCCTGAACACTCACTGAGAAGCACTTTAAATTTTCAGGGAAACAAGTTACCTGTGGCAGAAGCCGCAGGAACTGCTAGCTCCAGGAAGCCCCTAGTCCACACCAGACTGCACCACCCCTTCTGCCTGTATCACATCAGTGTCAACCTGAGATTTCCATGGTGCTGTACAAAACAAGCAGCACCGCCCCTAAATTCACAGATAGGAAGTGAGGGCCCCATCTCTAATCTAGGAGCTGGGCAGGGCCCAAGAGGCACACAAACCCATCAGGGATGAAAATGTTAGTTTTCCTTTCCTTTTATGTATACTATTTTGCCAAACATCTATCATGTTGTTAGTGCATAAACACTTACTAACTTGTCTGAATCGAACTACTCAGTAACATGAACTGTTAAGTATGTCCTCTGGCCCAGAGGGGACACTCTGAGGGCTTCATGACCCTTGTCCATGTGTCCTTGTACATGGAGGATGGCCCTTGTGGAAGCCACTCTGCTAAGCACAGACAGAGCCGGACAGTCCTAGCCATTCAGTTCAGGGTTGTGAGCAAGCCCTCCTCCCTTTTCTCTGCACACCTTTATTGTATTTTCACCTCCTTACAAGTAATACGTTTTACTTTTTAATTTAAGGAAATTAAAAGAAAACTTTTCTTTTAAAAATATCAGAATCATTCCACTTTCAGATCTCAAATTCCAATCTTCATTTGGTGGTTTTCAAACGATCGAAAAGTGAAAACGCAAAAAGGTGTGAAGAGCATTTTATTCTTGATAACCTGGTTATACTGATTTTGAGGTAAAGGAAAAACTCAACTTCAGAAAAACTATCCAGAGTGTATCCTCTGTTGTCAAATCTAGTTTTTGTATTATCGATGTAGTGGGATACCCTCATGACGTTAGCAGTAATAACGAGTGTGGCCCACCTCATATTCTAGCAGGGAAAATGATGTGTGGTCATATACAGATTCCAAACAGTACAAAACTGTTCACCCAATTTCAACTGTACACGGAAAGCTGTAATTCTGAAGTCAAGACAAAAAAAAAAAACTTATGTTCAAAAAGGATTTGGGGATGGAATTGAACAGGTACTAAAATTTGGTTTGGGCTGTTAATATAATCCTTTATTTGCTTCATTAATTGAGATTTGTATTTTTTTATAGGTGACTTGGTATATCCAAAGCACTCATGAAAAAAATCTTAGAAATGTCTACATTTCTAGTCAGTCCAACTTAGAATTGCTATTTGACATAGATCCACAGGATATTTTCAGAAATTTCAAACATTAAAAACAAGTAAAAATTACTAACTACATAAGACAGTTTCTTCCCCTAATTATTCCCAAAGAATAATAAAAACATACCGTCTCACATTAAAAAATACGCGTTTTTTTAAGACTGATGACATAATATTTAACTGGGTTAAAGTTAATTGTAACATCACAATCTACACATAAAAGTTATGTGAACTATTCTTCCCAAAGCAAGTGGCATACCATATGCCTCAGCAGTGTGTACACGACACCTAGGTCTGTTGGCTAATTTTAACGAAGAAATGTCACCACCTTATTGCTGAAGAAACCAGACTGTGTAAAACTGACATTATTCATTCTAACTTCCCACAGCGTGTGTGCTGGGATCTCACAAGAACACTTCCCAGACCCGCAAATGCTCTGCCCGCCTGCCATGTGCCCCCCAGCCCCTCCAAAAAGAGAAGGATCCTCGGGAGAGCAGTGCTATCACTGCACTGCCCTCGGGACAAACGGGCATTTTGGGAGCTATCTACACAAGCGGGGACGCACGGACCTCCACTGACGTGCACTTCGTAGAGGGAGTACTTGGGGGACGACAGCATCCGCATGTCAGGCCGGAATTTCTCTGCCAGCGTCTCGATCACATCTTGAGTGGTGGCAGTACTAGAGACCCGAATACATTTTGTTGCAAAGTTTCCAGCAGCTTTATCTTGAAAATAAAATCTCATCACTCCATGAAACTCCAAATCCTAAAAGAAAACAAAAAGATAGATTTTTGGAAAAATAACATTCTAAAAAGATTCACTTATTACAACAATAATAAATGAAAAAGAGCTATCCATCACTTTAAAAAAATGTTTCATTACCATAAACATCTGAGATGGAAACTGAGAGACATGGCTTTTGAGTCCTCAAATTTAATTATGTGACTGGGGACAAATTATTTATAGCTTTTGCCTTACTCATCTCACATCCAAGACAATGGCTGTAGAGTAGCTGATGTTAGTAACAGCTAATTTTAATGAGTCTCCAGCAAGTACCAGGCACACCTTGACATGCTAAATTTTACTATGTACTCATAATGGCCCAGTTAAGTAGATTTATTACTAAATCCTATTTTCAAGATTTGGTCATTAAATCACAAAGTTTAAGTACGTTGCTCGGGTAGTTATGTGGCAAATCCAGAGTTAAAACCCAGACCCACTGGTCCCCAAAGTCCACACCTACAGGTCCCTGAGGTCCTACCCAGCCCTGAGATCATAAAACCTCAATGAAGAGACTACTCTAGAACCACAGGGCCAGCATTAGCCCAGATCTATCATGAATGTGAGTAAATGGAAACTCTTAACTTTTGCAGAATGGTAGCTGATTTTAATATGAACTACTTGCCCAAAATCAATGAACACAACTTAGACTTTTCTCACAGCCTTACTTCTACAGAAAAATACAATGGTCTTACAAGCAAAGACAGACTGAAGCCCATGCAACTATGGGACGCTCTTTCCTGTTATTTCCTTGTGTCCCTGTTTCGTTATCAGAATGCAGTCAGTAGGGTGAAAGTTGCATGAGCTTCCAGGCCTTCTGCTACAACCATAACTCAGCGGTCCATATTCCACAAGATGAACAACTGCATCAGAGAGAACCTGGTTCTTGTTTGGTGGGTTACACCTTCCCTTGGGGTGTCAGGGGGAAAGGTCGAGAGCTCCTTTGTACCCTCTTACTTCCCAGAACACAAAAAAGCACAGCTCTCGAGATTCCCAGGAGCATTTCTAACTACTTGGCCACCCTCACTGCCCCTAGCACTACCAAAGGCCACTGGCTCATTGGTTCTCCCCTCTTCTCACCCTCCATGCTAGCACATCAAATCTATTCCATCTTCAATATACACCTAGAATCCATCCAAATTTGTGTTAAAAGTGAGAAAATGTCAGTCCTTAGCTTTACTCCAGATGAGGGCTTTTTCTATGGGCTCAAAGGCCATCACAGGTAAGCTTTTCTCTACTTCTTCCCAATCTATTTGCTTAGTCTTTGCTAACAATTATAACCTAATAATTATAATAGTTATGGGATATTAGAATTTGGGTAACTGCATAAGCTATATAAAATTAAGATAGAAAATGAGACGACATTTCTAGCCCCAAAGCTTTACTGTGTTTGCTCAAAGCTTCTACGACCACTAGGCAGTCTGTCCTACCCATTTCCCATTGCCCCACGGAAAATACAGAGTACGTGAGGATGTGTATTAAAAAATACCATCAAGGGCAGCCCCGGTGGTGTAGCGGTTTAGCGCCGCCTGCAGCGCAGGGTGTGATCCTGGAGACCTGGGATGGAGTCCCTCATCGGGCTCCCTG